>NC_143057.1:90953928-91267380 GCF_052426305.1 Pelodiscus sinensis
TTAACACACTCAGAGTAGACAGAAGCAGATGTCATAATCTCATTTGTTTGGAAGATACACCATACACAAACAGGCAAATATTTCATCAAACATTCTTTTTTATTATACAGTTGCGGGCACTTTTTATACCCTTGTAACATCACGTGAAATTGGTATTTACACTGACAACAGCCTAAAGATAGCAGGCTCGCATATTTCAGCCTTTTGATAAAATATGGGACAGAAGCAGCTAAATAAATAAATAAATATTAGATACTTTCAGTGATCCTACAGTCATCTTACACAATATCACAACAGGTCAGTACTGAATCTTATTTCCTACCTGCTAAATTTTATGATTTGGTGAAATTGAAGAAAAGCCCTGCAAATTGTCAAATATCCGCTATGTATCTATTGCCAATACTTGAAAGCAACTTGTTTGTTTTCCCTACAAACTAAACAAACTGGTATATATTTAAAAGCGTCACAAAATATTTTTATGATCCAGACACCCTCTTTCAAACATTTACTAAAAAATTGAGAGCTTTACAATGGCCAGTTAAATTCTAGGGCAGGTGTTTTCCACTTAGTTTACTATATATTCTTCTTTCACATAGAGAGTACCACAAATTTGACTAAACTAGCCTGAAAACACATATCTTTCAATTGGCTCTCCCGCAGATATTTTTAACCTTAAAATTTGGCATCACGTCTCAGTGGAAAATATTTTAGAACATCATAAGAATTAGTGTTGCACAAAATCTTAAAATACATTAATTTGGTCAATCCTGTATGAGAATTAACAGTGTGTTTATACATGCTGTTCGTTCAAAAGAAAAAAAACCATGATCCTTACCACTGTGTTACGTTTTTTCCCCTACTGCTTCTTCCCTGAGCTTTCAAAGCCAACATTCTGTGAAAAGAAAAGAGACCAAGTTAGACAACATTCTTAATAATTAGATACAGGAAGTCCTCAACTTACGAATGGGTTGTGTTCCAAAAGTTCATTTGTAGGTCGATTAGAACTCAGAAACAATGTTATAAATTGTAGTTAGATTCCCAGGCTAGCCCACTAAAGCCTATTTAACCCATTATGTAGCTGGAACACTACGAAAAAGGGTAGAAATACTTGTTTATTTAACCTTGATTGCACGGGTTTGAGGAAAAGCAGGTTTAATTAGAGGATGAGGAAGTAGTTGGAGATTTTGAAGGGGATTTCTGGGTATAACCTAGCCCTCCTACACCACTTCTTGTGGGCTACACCCATCCTCCACTCACCAGGAGGCAGTGAGCAGCACATGCTGGAGGATGCTTGAGAAGCAGAAAGTAGCCATGTGGCCAGTGGCTCAAGAAAAGCAGTGGTTTCCCCTTCAAAGAGCCATTAGCTACACAATCTTCCCCCTGCTCCTCCAGAGTCCTCCAGCCAGCACTTGCACTGCTTGCCACATCCAGTGCTTCTTGCCATCTCCCCTACTGAGGTTGCAGGTGAGCTTTTCCTTGAATGTGGACATGTTTGTAAGTTGGCTGTATGTAGCTCACGCAGTGCCTATATAAACTATTCATATTAGATATTTTACTTACCATTCAAATCATTTAAAAATCCTCCTTCATTTAAACAAAAGTGGTCTGACGAACTGACGGAACTTGCAAGGTTTTTTAGAAATGGTAACCAAAAAGTACCCCTATAGTAAAAGGCAAGATCACTTTCTCCTCTACTATAATTTTGATTTTAGATTTTATCTACACTGTTTCTTCTATAATCCTTACCTATCTTTTTTGAATTGTTAGCAAGTACCATTACCAATATAGAAAAAGTTGAAAATTCATTATAATAATGCTGAAAAACATCCTAATAAATTATAACAACAAATAATAAATTAATTTGTATCAGCAACATTCTCTCCATATGATCCTGAAGACATCTATTTGAGAAGCCAAACATGGTAACTAGAAATTAATAGAGCACGAAAACACTGCACTTCACTCATGCATAACGTAATAACATAAGTTAATTTTCTACATGATTCCTTGTCAGCAAATGCTGGACAAGGCACATCAGATAATTTTCTTTTATTGGTCAAACAAACAATTTGTAATAAGTACACTTTTGGACCAAAAAATGATCCTCAGGTGAAAGACATTTTTTCAACTAAATGTGTGCATATTTTAATAAAAGGGGCAATTTTATCTTCAATATTGGAACTTCAATGTTTATCTTCAATGGGAGTACGGTACTGTTTAAAGATCAATCTACCTTGTCTTTTCCCTTTAGAGATTAGTATTATCAGCTAAAAATGTTTTCTGCAGCTGATAATTAAACTTAAAGGATCTCAGTATCCTTTGCAACAAATATACAGTATGTAGATAAGAGTGTATATTTGAATTAGGGGTGTGTATTTAGACTAGACGACTAACCAGTAAGTGCCTAGGCTTATCAAGAGGCAACAGCAGAGGGAAGGGGGCAGTAGAGAAGGCTACCGAAGCAGCCTCTGTCCAGGGAGGGGCCCAGGCTTGCTGCAAATAGAGGCTGCTCCTGGAGATGCAAAACAGCCTCTGTCTACAGGGAGCTCAAACCACCTATGGACAGGGGCTGCTTCACAGTAGCAGACCCTGTCCACACAGGGTCCAATCTTCAAAGTTTACCCATCTGGAGCTTGGGTATTCTTGGCATACATTTGAAAACAATACCATAGACAGTATAGCCAAACTATGCAAGTATTTAAATAATTCTAAGTCAGATATACAAAAACCACAATCATAGAACACTAGAACTGGAAGGGACGTCGAGAGGTCATCGAGTCCAGTCCTCTGCCCTCATGGCAGGACCAAGCACTATCTAGACCCGTGGTCCCCAACACGGTGCCCGCGGGCGCCATGGCGCCAGCGGGGGAATTTCAATGTGCCCACCAGGTGCTCGGGGCTGGCCTGGCCCCGGGCATATGGCGCACGGGTGCTTGCGGGGAGAGCGCGCTTGGCGGGGGGAGCGCCAGGCGCGCGGCACTCGGCGGGAGGCGGCAGGGGGGAGCGCCGGCCCCGGGCGCGCAGCACTCGGCGGGAGGGGGGGAGCGCCGGCCCCGGGCGCTCGGCACTCGGCGGGGGGGAGGGGGAGCGCCGGCTCCGGGCGCTCAGCACTCGGCGGGGGGGAGGGGGAGCGCCGGCTCCGGGCGCGCGGCCCTTGGAGGGGGCCCCGCCCCCGGGCGCGAGGCTAGGTGGGGCCCCGCCACCGGGCGCGTGGATGGGGGGGGCGCCCCTGGGCCCCGCCCCCTGGCGCCCGGCGGGCAAATGGCAACGCCCCCTGGCACCCGACAACCTAAAAAGGTTGGGGACCACTGATCTAGACAATATTACCTTACAACTCACATCTCTCCCCCTCCCTCCCTCTCTCTTACACACACACACACACACACACACACACACACACACACACACACACACACGGCTCGCTGAATGGCGGCGAGCCCTGCTCTCTAGCTGCGCGGTTCTGCGCTCTGCGCATGAGCAGATTGTTCTGAGCATGCGCAGATCGCTCCACACCAGCTCTTCTGAGGTGTAATCTACTTGCTACAGGCAAGTAGATTACAATATTTGTTGAGTCCTGGGTGTGTATAAATAAAAACTTTTCCTACAGGATGACAGAGTGACATCATCATGTCACTGTGTGTCCCCAAGAGCCCTGACCACATAACTGCTCCATGAAATGAGGGAGAGGGTGGTTCCAAACCGGCATGCTCTCTGGACCAGCATCCACGCTTCTCTGGGCCCTGCCCCCAGCCTGCCCGGTCCACAAACCTGCTGCACGGCTTTATTCTGTGAAGCCCAGGCTCAGGCATACTCTCCTGGGAGCTCCATCCCCTGCACACCTCCTCAGCAGCCACCTGCCTCTGCGCCCTTCCCCCAGCCTGCAGCTTGACTCTTTGCAGCCCGAGCTCAGGTGTACTCTCCCGGACCCACTGCAAGCTGGGCAGGTCTTGTATTCCAGCCACTTTCTCAGCTCTCCGGAACAGCATCTCTGCATTCTGGGCTCCCTAGGCTCACCATAGAGCAAGCTGCCCCAACAGGAATGTGCGGAAAGGCTGGGCTGGGAGTGGGCTGTGGCTCCTGCTACAGTGGCCAGAGCTGTGCTGCACAGCCCAGTGGCGTTCTTGGGGGGAGGAGCGCGCAGCTCGACAAATTCATGGGAAGGGACAAGGTGTGTGTGGGGAGGGAGGAAAGGGGATAGGGTGTATGTGGAGATAGGCAGTGAAGTAAGGAGTAATGGTGGCGGTGACCAGGATACAGGAATGGAGGCAGTGTGGGGGCGGGGAGTGGATAGGGGAGGATGGGGGTGTAGGAATGGAGGAGGGAGTAGGGATAGGAAGTGTGGGGTGAGGAGGGGAGGAGTCAGGGAGGATGGTGAGTGCAGGAATGGAGACAGAGAGATCAAATTGAAGTACAGGTTGTGGGTGGGGGAAGAGAGCTAGGAATGGCCGGCCTCAGCCCTGCCCAACAGCCAGGGAAGAAAAAGCCAGAGCTGGCCCAACCTTCGCTTGGCAGCTATGGGAAGAGCTGGGACAGTTTACCACCAGAAACAGCGGGGGGTTTGTGGTTGGCAAGCATCGAGAGCAGGGGGCAACACCTCCTAGTGACACGTAAAATATTTTTCTGGGTTTTTATATTTGTCTTGTTTTTGAGCCTTTGTAGTTTACAGTTTCAGGCTTTGCTCTAACAGCTACGAAGGCCAAAAATTTACTTTTGGGGTGGGAAGGAAAAGAAAATGAAAACTGAAATTCTCATGAAATCAGACGACTCCAGGAGCTATGGCACGACAATAACAAACACCACACATCATGATTTGGCAACAATAGGCAGAAATTAGTGAACAAATGACCTATTGCCACATTTCTACTTCCGTCTTATATTTCTCCATATTATCCAGTCATCAACCATCAGATTGACCTGGTTTTAAACCCAACTGTCCTCACCGTGTTTTCATGCCACACAGAAACCTCTCTTTAATCACCTGAGCCTTTTACCAATACCCACTCAAGCAGATGAGTATTGAGCACACTTCACAAGAACTAAATAATTGGGCTATTTCAGAACAGGGTAAGAAAAGAAAATTCCCAAGGAAGCTGACAGTCATGGAGAACACACTACCAGTACTCCCCTCTCTTTTATACCAAAGTGAACTCAGACTGAGTGTCCCCGCTCACAGAATCATAGAACCATAGAGCTGGAAGAGACCTCAGAATGTCATCAAATCCAGCCCCCTGCTCAAGGCAATCAACCCAGCCAGGGCTTTGTCAAGCTGAGACTTAAACACCGCTAGGGATGGAGACTCCACTACTTCCCTAGGTAAACCATTCCAGTGCTTCACCACTTCCTCATCAAATAGTTTTTCCTAATATCCAACCTGGACCTCTCCCACCGCAACTTGAGACCATTGCTCCTTGATCTGTCACTAGTAAAGAACAGCCTTTCACCATCTTCTTTGAAACCTCCCTTCAGGAAGTTGAAGGCTGTTTTCAAATCCCCCCTCACTCTTCTCTTCTGCAGACTAAACAGACCCAACTTCTCAGCCTCTCCTCATAAGTCATGCACTCCAGCCCCCTAATCATTTTGGTTGCCCTCCGCTGGACCCTCTCCAATGCCTCCACATCCTTTTTGTAGTAGGGGGTCCAGAACTGGACAGAATATTCCAGATGTGGCCTTACCAGAGCCGAATAAAGGGGAATAATGACATGTCTGGATCTGCAGGCAATGCTCCTCTTAATGCAACCTAATATGCCATTAGAATTCTTGGCTACAAGGGCACACTGTTGACTCATATTCAGCTTCTCATCCACTGTAATCCCCAGGTCCTTTTCTGCAGAACTACTACTTAGCTGGTTGATCCCCAGCCTGTAACAATGCTTGGGATTCTTCCGTCCCAAGTGCAGGACTCTGCACTTGTTCTTGTTGAACCTCATCAGATTTCTTGTAACCCAATACTCCAGTTGGTCTAAGTCACTCTGGACCCTATCCCTGCCCTCAAGTATATCTACCTCTCCCTCTAGCTTAGTGTCGTCTGCAAACTTCCTGAAGGTGCAATCCATCCCCTCATCCAGGTCATCAAAAAAGACATTGAACAAAACCGGTCCTAGACCCGAACCTTGGGGCACTCTCCTAGAAACCAACCACCATCCTGACATCGAGCCATTGTTCGCTACCCGTTGGGCCCGGCCAGATTTCTATCCATTTTACCATCCATTTATCCAATCCACATTCCCTTAACTTGCTGGCAGTATAAAAAGCCTTGCTAAAATCAAGGTATATCACATCCACTTACTTTCCCACGTCCACAGAGCCAGTTACCTCATCATAGAAGCTAATCAGATTGGTCAGGCATGACTTGACCTTTGTGAATCCATGCTGACTATTCCTAATCACTTTCCTCTCATCCAAGTGCCGCAAAATAGATTCCTTAAGGATCCCTTCCATGATTTTTCCAGGAACTGAGTTAAGACTAACCAGCCTATAGTTCCCTGGATTGTCCTTCTTCCCTTTTTTGAAGATCGGAGCTACATTTGACTTTTTCCAGTCATCCAGGATCTCTCCCTATCTCCATGATTTTTCAAAGATAATGGCCAAAGGCTCCTCAATGACATTTGCCAATTCCCTCAGTAACCTCGGATGCATTAAGTCCAGACCCATGGATTTGTGTATGTGTAGCTTTTTTAAATAGTTCCTAACCTGTTCTTTACCCACCAAGGGCAGTCCAGCTTCATCCCATCTTGCGTCACTTAGCACATTAGTCCGGGAGCCAACCTTGTCACTGAATACAGGGGCAAAGAAAGCATTGAGTGCTTCACCTTTCCCAA
Organism: Pelodiscus sinensis; assembly: GCF_052426305.1. Lineage (NCBI taxonomy): Eukaryota > Metazoa > Chordata > Testudines > Trionychidae > Pelodiscus > Pelodiscus sinensis. The sequence goes on from NC_143057.1 coordinate 90,960,747, forward strand.
ATCATCTGTCACTAGGTTACCTCTTTCATCCAGTAGGGGCCCCACACACTCTCTGATCACCTTCTTCTTGTTAATATGCCTATAGAAACCTGTGTTGTTATCCTTCACATCCTTTGCCAGTCGCAATTCCTATTGCACTTTCGCCTTCCTGATAACCCCCCAGCATTCTTGAGCTATACATTTAAAGCCCTCCCTGGTCATTTGTCCAAGTTTCCACTTTCTGTAAGCTTCCTTTTTGTGCTTAAGTTCACTAAGGATTTCCCCCATAAGCCAATCAGGTCTCCTACCATGTTGTCCTCTCTTGCTATGCATCGGGATGGTTTCTTTCTGTGCCTTCAATAAGCCTTCTTTAAAATACTACCAGCACTCCTGGACTCCTTTCCCCTTCATGCTAGCATCCCAGGGGATTCTGCCCATCATGTCTCTGAGGGAGTCAAAATCTGCTTTTCTGAAGTCCAAGGTGTGTATTTTACTACTCTCTTTTCTTCCTTTGGTCAGGATCCTGAAATCTACCATCTCATGATCACTGCTTCCCAGGTTGTCACACACCTCTGCTTCCCCAATTAGTTCCCTCCCTGTATGTGAGCAGAAGGTCAAACTGCGCACAGCCCCCGATCGGATCCTTCAGGACTTGTACCAAGAAGTTATCCCCAGCATTCGCCAAAAATGTTCTTGGATTGCCTGTGTAGTGCCATATTGCTTTCCCAACAGATGTCAGGGTGATTGAAGTCCCCCACAAGAACCAGGGCCTGCAATCTGGAAACGTCTCTCAGTTGTCCTAAGAAAGCCTCATCTACCTCATTCACCTGATTCCGTGGCCTGTAGTAGACACCAACCACAACATCACTGCTGTTGTTTGCACCTCTAAACTTAACCCATAGACTCTAAACAGGTTTTTCTCCCTTTCTACTGGAGTTCACAGAAATCATAGTGCTCTCTTCTGTATAGTGCAACTCCTCCTTCCTTTCTCCCCTGCCTGTTCTTCCTGAACAGTCTATACTCTTCTATGACAGCACTCCAGTCATGTGAGTCATCCCACCAAGTCTCTGTTATCCCAATTAAATCATATTTCTTGGACTGGGCCAAGGCTTCCAGTTCTCCCTGTTTGTTGCCCAGGCTTCTCACATTAGTGTACAAACGCCTCAGATAACCAGTTGATTGCCCCATCTTCTCCATTCGAATCAGGGGTCCTCCTTTCTTGCTCGTTCCTCTTCGCATTTCTTCCCAGTATCCAACTTTCCCCCTCTGCTCAGGGTTTTGGTCACCGTCCCCCAACAAACCTAGTTTAAAGCCCTCCTCACTAGGTTTGCAAGCCTGCCCGTGAAGATGCTCTTTCCTCTCTTGGTTAGGTAGATCCCATCTCTTCCTAACAATTCTTGTGCCCAGAACAGAGTCCCATGGTCAAAGTAGCCTAAGCCCTCTCTGCAACACCACCTGCACAACCATGCATTTACTTCCTCAATTCGATGATCCCTGCCCAGTCCTTTCCCTTCAACAGGGAGGGTGGACGAAAACACCACTTGCGCTCTGAATTCTTGGATCCTTCTTCCCAAGGTTACATAATCCACAGTAACCTGCTCAAGGTCATTCTTGGCCATATCGTTAGTTCCCACGTTCAGAAGCAGGAAGGGGTAGTGATCCAAAGGTTTGATCAGTTTGGTAAGCCTCTCAGTCACATCCTGAATTTGAGCTCCCGGTAAGCAGCACACCTCTCGAGATTCCAGGTCTGGACGGCAGATGGATGGCTCAGTCCCTCTCAGGAGGAAGTCCCCGACCACCACCACCACCCGTCGTCTTCTTTTAGGGGTTGTGGTCGTGGAACACCCATTCCTAGGACAACGCATCTCATGCCTTCCAGTAGATGGTGTTCTCTTGCGGTTTCTTCCAAAGCATTCACCACTGCAGAGCCTGTGGAGAGAGCCTGAAAGCGATTACTTACCTCTATAGCATTGGGGGATTCCTAGATTTTTCCCCTCCTAGAAGTTACATGCTGCCAGTTCTCTTCCTGGTCACGTACTGCCCTCTCTGGCTCTTCCGCCTGCCGTACTTGCAGGATAAAACACTGCCTTCTATTGAGGAAGTCTTCATCCTCTCTGATGGAGCGTGGGGTCGACACTTGGGCCTCCAAGTCCTCTAATTTTTTCTTCCAAAATGGTGACCAGCTTGCACTTAGTGCAGATGAAATCCGTTCTTTCTTCCGGGAGGAAGACAAACATGGCATACGCTGTGCAGGTAACAGCAACAGACCTATCACTATCCATTCCTGTTGTCCTGGAGAAAGGATTTAAAAAGACAGGCAAGAGAACCTCGCTCCCTTCCCACTTCCCTTCCCAACTCCCTCTCTTAACTCCCTGTTAGCACTCACCTGTTCACAAGCTCCTTGGTCGCTTGCTCACTGCTTTATAAAGGCCTGGACTGCCTGAAAGTCCCTCTCCCTACCAAGGCTCAGCCAATCAGCAGAGGCTTCTAGAATTCAAACTTTAATTAGAAGTCAACCGTTTCCATCTGCCACTCACAGCACACACTCCGAGAACGGGGAGGGGAGGGAAAAAAAACTCAACTCCAACTTCTTACAAACAGTAGCAGTAAAATTTCAGGACCTGAAAAATCCACTCAGATGCCTGTCCAATGCAGGAGTTGTGATCCATCATTCCTCAGACTTTTATACCAGGAAGGATGAAGCTTAGCAAAATATAGGTGACACTACTACTTCTTCAACTTACTGGCACACCAAACCCTAATCCCAAATTCACACAAAACAAAGTACAGAGAATGGAATCAAAAAGCTCTTACAAGGAATAAAGAGCACTGTCATCTCTTTCTTGTGTTGCTAAATCATGCAATTTTATTGCAAGTTCCACACTGCCATCTGTCCAGTTTTATGGACTTAAGTTCATTGTTCCCTGTTACCTATGTGCTTGTTTGGCCATTCAGGAGAGATTCAAATGCCGCCCAGCTGATCAGCAGAGTGCCCATAACTAGGCTTTTTGTTTCTACTGGTGGTGCACAGTCACACATGCCTAGGTGAATGTAAAAAGCTTATTCTTCATGTAGATGGAAAAAATTAAAAGGGAACACAGCTCAGGATCATCTCAGATCTGACGTACAAAAAGTCCCACCATAGGCGGCAACCCTAATTGATGAAACATGTCCTTCTGTCAACCAGATGGCTTTCTACACAAGTGGCTACATCAGCTTATGGGTAGTGCTGAGATGTGTGGACATTTCACACCCCAGAGAAACATAGCTGTATCAATCTAACTTTTTAATTAAACATATAACTTAGTCTTGATTTTTTTTTAAGTCACAATCTAGTCTCCATTCAACTGTAGAGACCTTTAAGATCTTTTTGTTATAGTCCCCAATTGAAACTTAGAAATAAAATTCCTGTTGGTCATTTTGACCACTTCGCCCACTCTTCCCATTGCCTCTACTGCTGCCTTCTCCACCACATGAAAAACAAGCTACTTACCTTCACATTTAAATTTAGCGGCACTTTACCTACCATATTGCATAAAGTCAAGCTAATAACGTTCTTCCCCAACTATACCAGCCTTTATTCACATCTTTCCTCACAGCATTTCCGCCTCTGTAGTGCTGGTCTACGCAGAAGAAAATACTCTATTACTGCTATCAGTCATTCAATTAGCTCAAATGGCAGAAGTCCGTCTGGTTAATCTAACATTTCCCAATCCTGTTCAACTATGAGTGTCAATATGCCAACATAATACACTTCAAAGGTGAAAGCGCTGCAGGGAGCACAGGGCCAAAGAGGGACTTAGGCTATGCCTAGACTACGAGCCTCTTTCAAAAGAGGCTTTTTCAAAAATCAAGCCTCTTTTGCAAGCAAGCATGTAAACTACAAGCAGATTTTTCAAAAAAAAGAGCCGCTTTTTTGAAAGGAAGTCTAGATGCTCTCTTTCGAAAAAGCGGTTTGCATTCAATAGTGCTTTTGCATTATTCTTCGTAAAATGAGGTTTACCGCGATCAAAAAAACTGCCCCATTCTTTCAATTTACTAAGAATGCAGCTGCAGTTTAGACGCAGGTGAAGTTTTTTCAAAAAAAGGCTAATTTTTTTCAAAAAAAAACCCCTGTAGTCTAGGCACACCCTTAGAGTCCCCAGCTGACCCCGGGCTCCATGCAGCACTGCTGCTTTGCGACACCATAGGGAGTCCAGTGTCAGGCTGCTTTTCATTCCCGCATAGGGTTAGGAAGAGGGAACTCTGTAGAACAGTTTATTTGTACAGGAATGTGTGCTGCGAAACCCTGAAGGTAGTCCGCCATCCTCTGCCAAAGATTTCTGGGGAAGGCTGCCTTATTTCTTGCACCATGATAGGAAAAACTTTCCCATGGGACTCACCAGCAGGCACCATTGCAGCACATAGGCTAGCAGCATATGGACCCAGTCTGGAAATGTCCAAGTTACCCACCCACCCATACAGCACTCAACATAAAATTTATACTGAGATGCCAAGATCAGGGCCAGATAGAGCACCCTCCAGCAATACACATGAATGTGGTTCAATACTGAAATAGTTTTTCAAAGCCGCCCTAAGCCATATAGCTCTGCTTTGCTGTTCCTATATCCCTGGTATCTGGCTGCTCAAATTCAGCAGACAGATGCTCTACCTCCAGATTTCTCCTCTTTCGCTACACAAGTGTTATGCAGGACACAGCAGGCAGATTTAATCTCTGGGATTCTTTTTTTTCCACTGAGGTCCAAACTCATAAGTCAACAAAGCCACAATCTCGTTAAACAACCAAAAGCATATTCATCTGTCATTCTACATCTGCTCAACTTGTAGTTCAAGTATTCCTTCATGTTGTCAAGGTGACTGGCGTACAGCTTCATAAACCAAGGGAGTAAAGTGTAGGCTGGGTCTCCCAGGATTGCTGTTGGCATTTCAACATCTCCAATGGTAATCTGCTAATCTACAAATGAAATCTCTGCTTGCAACTTTCTGAATAGTCGTGCGTTCTTAAAGACGCACATGACATACACCTTCCCTGAACTTCACTGATGTCGGTGAACTGTCCCCGTTGATCCAACAGCCCTTTCTTTGTAGCCCTTTCTTTGATATACTCTGTGGCAATGTGGTCTGGTGCCAAAACAGGTTGAGGAGTGCAGTCTATTGCTCCATTGTTGCAAAACCATCCCATACATATGTCTTACACATTACTCAAAGTCACATTCCTTTGTACCAGATACAATTAGTGGTCCTGCACACTTGCACCACAACAGCTTCCATCAGTGGATTTTCCAAGTCCAAATTTATTCCTGACTGATCAGTGGAAAAAAAAAATCACACATTGGTTAGTTTCCACAGCCAATCGTCCTGATAGAGAAATACCTGAACCCCCTTCTTCCAAAGGAATGCTGCTACTGCTGACGTGCACTTAGTGAACACCCATGGTGCAGGGGACAGATCAAAGGGAAGCACTGTGAAATGGTTGGCGTTGGGACTCTAGAAAACTGAGATAGTGCCTGGGCGTTGGTAGAATCACAATGTGAAAATACATGTCCTCCATCTCGGGGTCAGCGTACCAGTTGCTCAAATCCAGGGAAGGGATAATGGTGGCCAGAGACCATGCGGAACTTCTGCTTTTGCATGTATTGTTTAAGACCTCCTAAATCCAGAATGGACCTCAGCCCCTCTTCTGTCATCGGAATTAGGAAATATCAGGAGTGTAATCCCCTGCCTCTTATTCCCACTGGAAACTCTTGAACCGCACCCAACACAAGGAGTGACTGGACCTCTTGCAAAAGGAGATGCTCATGGGACTGGTCCCTGAAAAGGGACTGGGAAGGGGGGTAAAAAGGAAGGAATCAGGAGAACTGCACGGAATATTCCACCTCAACCATGTGCAGGACCTAAGGGTCCAATATGATATGAGACCATGAACAACAGAAGTGGAAGTGCACCCAAAAATAAAGGATGAAGATTCGGGCAAACTGGTAGTGTCTTCAGCCGCACCTTCAAAACCCTTGCTTAGGCCTTGAGAAAGATTTGGAGGCACTGTTGCCCTGGCCCAGCAGTTGGTTGGATGTCCTCTGACTGTTCCTGTTCCACCAGTGAGGTTACTCCTGCCTGTATCTCAAAGTGTACCTCCACTGTGGAGGTTGAGGTCTGAATGGATGCCTCTGTGTTGCCCGGATATGCTCACCCAGTGACTTAATAATGGCCCTCAAGTCCTTCAACAAATGGAGCTTCGAGTCTGTTTGCTCTGAAAACAGGCTCCTGCCCTCAAACAGAAGGTCCTGTAGGGTCTGTTGAACCTCCGGTAGTTGGCCCGATGACAAAAGTCACGAGGACTCACGGATTACGACTCCTGTGAACAGAGTTCTTGCTGCTGAGTCCACCAAATCAAGAAAGGCCTGTGGAGAGGTTCTGGCAACTGTTCAGCCTTTCTCTCTGAGCACCACAAATTCCTGTAGAGAGTCTGGAGGGAGAAGCTCCTTGAATTTAGCCATCTCCTTCCACGACTTAAAGGAATATCTGCTAAGAATAGCTTTAGTTTGCTATCCTCAACTGAAGACTTCCAGCGGAATACATTTTTCTACTGAAGAAGTCAAGTTACTTGGCCTCTTTCACCTTAGGTGATGGCTAGGGATGTAAATAGCAATTAAATTTAATAATTGTGTAATTGCTCCAAATGTTAATGGTTGTACAATTGTTCAATAGTTCCCGGAAGCAGGGATGGCAGGCAGCATGTTCCTAGCTCACCCGCCCCATGCCACCCAGCGCTGCTGCTTCGGTATGCAGGTCTCCCCTTCAGGGGTGGGAGGCAGGCAGGAGCCAATATGCGTAGGGAGTCGGCTTTCAAGCTGGCTCTCTGCGCATGCACCTGCCCCCCACCACTTGCTACCTCCCTCAGAGCACGGAGGGAGGCACTTTCACCAATTCGGTGCTTCTGGGGAACTGGCCTTCCCCCTTCCCCTTCCCCGCTCCTCTGAGGGAGGGAGCAAGAAGATGGCAGGTGCATGTACAGTTAGACGGCTTAAAAACCAGCTCCCCATGCACGTCGGCTCCCACCTGATCCCCACCCAGCCAAGGAGACCTCTTGCCTTGGAGTGGGGACCCGAAACTTCTCTAGGCGGGATGCCTTCACATGAGGGGTGCGAGACTATCGCCAAGGGTGTTTGAGAGTGCAGATCAGAGACTTTTTCAGCAGTGTCTTAGAGGCCTGGTGGTTGAATGGGCGAGTGTTGTTAGGTAGCCATCGCTGGCTTCTCATTTAGGCTCGATTATTGTTATTGGGCCTTTGCGGTTGCTGTCTATTAAAAGCGAAGTCCCTATGTCTTTGAGAGGGAGTATAATCATCTCCTGCAGTGTGGGAGCACGTACATCCCCAATGTATGCAAGGTGGTTCTCAAGTCCTTACTCGAATGGAGGATTTCATCAGTCTTAGCTACAAATAATTAGTCCTTGTCGAATGGCAATTCCTCAACTTTGGCTTGGAGCTCTTTGGGGATTCCAGCCACTTGTAACCATGATGTTCATCTCATGACCAGGGATGCTGCGGTTGCTCTTGCAGCCATGTCCACAGCATCAAGTGCCATTTGTAGCACTGTTCAGCCTATGGCGTAGCCTTCCTGTATTACAGATCTTAAGATGGGTCTTTTATCATCAGGAAGGTACTACATCAATTCTGTCACTGTGGTATAATTGTCAAAATTGTGTTTTGCTAAAAGTGCTGAATAGTCAGCTCAGCTGCAGGGTTGAAGAAGAGTACATTTTTTTTCCAAATATATCTAAGTGCTTATGATCTCTGTCTTGTGCAACAAAGCTGTATTTAGTGTTTGCAGTGTTTTAGTTCTCTGAGTTTCAGCATCCACCACTAAAGAATTTGGTTGTGGAAGGAGTAATAAAAAGTCCATGTCCTTAGATGAAATAAAATATTTCTTATCTGCTTTCTTGTTAGTTGGCGGGGCTGAGGCTGGCTGGCATTTGCCAAACCTCACCTGCTGCTTCTAGGATCCCTCATCAAGATGCAGAGTTATTCTCAACTTTGAAGAGGTGCTTTTTTCCAGCATCTCTGATGGTACCACCTCCTGGCAACCCTCTTAAGTAGATCTTAGAATTATCTGAGGTCAACAGTTGATGACTGGTCTTCTGGAATGACAGCATCAGGAAATGATGAAGATTTATCAATTGGAGATGCATCTAGGTGTTCGGTATCTGCATCATCTATAATCTGTCCCTGCTCAGTGTCAATTTCTGTAATATGGGAAGATGGGGTATGAAGACTCAAGGAGGTAGTGATCTTTGATCTGGAGTTGATTGTACAGTATGTCTGTGCCGTGAAAGTGCCCAGTGTTGATATGGAGACCAACTGGGTGGATGATATGGATAGTAGGACCAGTCCAGATACCATGTTGGCTGGCGTGTATAGTGTGGGTGGTGCGTGCCATAAGGTGAATATGGTCTGGTTGGGGATGAATGCCGTGAGGAGAATACACTCCTACGGTCCCCTTCATGATATCTGTAGTGTCATCATCATGTTTCAGAAAGCACTGGGGAGCATGATGAAATCAAAGAGCTACGCACCGAAAATGGGGATCAGGAACAGTGTGAAGGGGAGGGGTATATGGAGTTTCCGATCCCTGTTCCATGTACAGCACTAGCGCTTGAGTGTGCGTGGTGGTTCTTGCGGTGCCGAAGAATAGGAACACGAAGAGGGAGACATCAGTACCGCTGGTGATGTTGACGTGTGAGGACTATGCATGTGCGGCATCGATTCCGCTGATTTTGACCTGGCTTTGGTAGGTGCCGAGGTCTTAGAAAGTGCCGACGATGCAGACTGTGCTGGCAGTTCTGACGTTGCCACCGTGCTGCTTAGATTTTCGGTGCCAGGGTTGTCAGTACCACAATTTGCTCGTAACAGGATTGCGAAACCATCACCGATGCTGCACGTGGGTGTGCCAAGCCAAAGGTGCATGGTATGTCACCCTTGGTAGCCCTTGATGGGAGGGAGCGAGCAGCAGAGGCCCTTCTTTTAGCTGAGGGTTTATGTAGTGGCAAGTTCTCATGTTTCTGCTTTGCAGCAGGGTTAGTATCCCTGCTCGCTTGTGACTCGAGTGCCTTGTCGAACAGCAGCATACACAGCATGAGCTCTCTGTCCTTACGGACTCTGTCTGTAAGGCTGCGGTAGTGGGCGCACTTCTGGGGCACATAAGTTTCCCCCAGGCATCGAATGAATGACCCATGGCCATCTGATGCAGGCATAGGGTCTCGGCCTGTTACACATTTTTTAAAACCAGTAGAGGCTGGCATTTCGTTAGTCTTGCATCGTTGTAATCTGTGCCACACACTTTTCTTTTCTCTTTCTCCCCTTTTTTTTGGGGGGGCTGGAAATCTGAGGCACTCTGGTTTTAAGTGTGTCGCCCCTCAGGGGCCGTGGGTTAACTATTTACAATCACTCTTTTAAAGTACTACTGACTATAAATAGAAAAAGGGAACAATTGCTTGAATTCCTGTTAACAGAAAAAAAAATTTGAGAAGGAGAGTGGTAGAGGTCCGTCTGCAACGGACGGTGGTCAAGAAGGAATTGAGGGGAGTCAGACCACGTGCACAAATTCTAAGGACATGATCAACACTCACCGCTTTTGCACATGCGTGGCCCAGCTGGACACTGCTGAAGAAGTCTCTGATCTGTGGTGCTGGGACGAGCCCGACACCAACAATGGAGCACCCATGGGCACATCAGTTAAAGAATTACTACCATTCATTATATGTATGAATATTCACAAGGGGCAATTCAGACAGTATTAATTAGTTTTGTAGTTCTGCTATCATAGGACAGAAGGAACCTTTTTCTTAATATATATCCATAGTATTTAAAAACAATGTATGTTTTCATTCATAATATATGTACTGTTTTATGTTTTACTTTTTCGATGTTATGTATAAACCATTAATCCTATTTTAGTTTTTATAACTAAAGCTATTTTTCTTACAATTAACTTGATATCATTACTCTCTTGCAGACCTATATAACAAGCTGTTTAATAATCCTAAAAATGCTTCTATATAAAGGTCATTGTATGGAAAAATACACCACCAATTAATGTAAGAATTACCAAAACCTAGCTTTTTTAATTTGAGTATGCCAAATCATCATCATGTTTCAGAACATATTTCTGACTTTTCTTCAAAACCAAGGCTAAGATCATATCTCAGAAGTCACAGAGTTCATGACTCCAAAGACCTCCATGACGTTTTCTGCTTCAGTTCCAGACCCCCAGAGCTCTCAACCACTGCAGGCAGGAGCTATTGGACCACCTTTTCCCATTTGGTCACGGTTATTTTTATAAGTCAGCAAAAGGTCACGGTCTTTCATGACTTCTTGTTTATTGTGCTTCATCTGTCCATGACCTTTAGTAAAAGTAACTTCAACAATATCTTAACGTTAATATATTACTATGTACACATGGAGACAATTGCCCTAAACAATGGTTAGATTTACAGCTTATATGATCTGTAATCATGGACAGAAAAATGAAAACAATTAGAAGATCCAATGAAATTAGCATATCTAGTACATTTAGTGAAGTTGTAAAATGCACTGAAGTGCTGCTCTGGGCATAAATGCAGGGTTTGTCTATACTACGAGATAAGGTATGGTAGATCTCAAATCAGTTAAGGCTATACTCAGAAAGACCTCAAGACTTCTGGAATATGCTGCTCATAGTTTCACTCTTGTTTCTACTACAGGTGGCCCCCAACTTGCAACGCGATCAGTTCCTGAAGAAGTGTTGAAAGTCGGGGGCATCGTAACTCAAACCCTCATTGACGACAAGCTCTGTGTGCCGTCATAAATGCAGGCCAAGGACATAAGTCGGGGGGTTTCAGCCCCTTCCACACTTACAAAAATGGTCTTAAGTGCGGGAGTGGGAGGGGTGTCACAAGTCAGGCCATCGTAAAGCAGGGGTTTCCTGTACCTGCCTTCTCACATTTATCTCCAGACTTCTCCTTGTCCAGATCTATTCCGCCTCCCAACAATCTTCTATTCGTTGAACTTTTTGAAACTTTACACTTTTAGAGAAAAGGGACTGACTCTGTGTACACAAATTTGCAGACACACAATAGGGTTGAGGTCTGTTATTTCTCACCTCTATATGTTATTTATTTAAAAATATTTTTTGCAGCTAACAAGCATGTTATCTCTCAAGAACCAAATCCATAGTCTGAAAACTGCAAACCTAAGCATCTCTGACAGTATCTTCTTGACTGAGCACTGAGTTCCACTGGGTAGATAAAATGATTAACCAAAATAATCTATAGAGATGCATGTGGAACCCCATAGGATTGGGTCCCTAATCCATGAACTATTGGAACCCTTTTACAAAACTTTTCTTAAATGTTACATAAATATGTTGTCTCGTACTATAGAATTATACTTTATAATGTCTATCCCATGATGAGGTATCTTTGAGCTATAACATACCTGAAAACTACTGTTAGATGCTTTTTGAGGAAAACTGATAAAGACCAAAATTATTTTTACTTAGTTACTTGGGATTACTGCCTCACTTCCAACCAATACAGTTTTCTACATTATAATGGGAAAATGCCTTTATGCGGTGAAGCACAATCAATGCCTATACAGGCCGTCCTTGCTATAAGTCCAAGATACATTAAAAAAAACTAGAATTTATAGTGCAACAATATAAATCAGGGAATTTTTTTTCCTGCAGCTGACTTCCATTTGCACAAATTGGGGTTGGCTGGTTGGTTTTTTGAGCATTTTAAGGGTGGGGAATGGGAGGACTTATAACTCATCAGTTCCTACAAGCGTCAATGACGTTAGTACGGAACAGATGTATACTGGGGCGACTTATAGCCAAGACGCCCTGTACACTTGCAAGTCATTAGTTTGTGTTAATCAAAGTTCCTTCATAGTTTATAGCAGAAGAAAGTGACATTCCATACATGATTAACACTTCTTGGACAAAATGATACTGTATAAAATGAACTTAATGCCTCTTAGACAAGACAACTAGAGACCAAGCTGAGATTGAAAGAATGAAAAGTAAAAGGTATGGTAGTTAATACAGATAGGAATGAGTAACCAATTAAACAGTTACCCAGTATCACCCTTAACAGGTGATGTTTAGCTGATAACAGTTAACCTGTACCAGGGAGCAGCCACGGATGGAGAACTGCTCTGGCCTCGCAGGGCTTCTGCGTGGGGCTGCTGGCTCCCAGATCGCATGGGGTGGGGGCTTGCTGTGGCAGTTGTGGCAGCCCCTGTGAAGGGTTGAGGGGCCGGGGGCAGCCATGGCAGGCCCGGGGGAGAGGCCAAGAGCCATTGCAGTAGTCTCTGTGCAGGGCCAGGAGCCACGATGGAACACCCTAACCTTCTGTTCTCGCTTTAATTGAAAAACATAGTGTTAGCACTATGTTTAACCATTTAACCAATTAAACAAGATTTTACTTCCTCAGTAGTTAATACTTTACACACACTCTCCCTCTTGCACTCTCTCTCTCCCTCTCTATTATACCTACAGGATTTTTTAATCAGATAGGATATAATTCTTAGTTCTATTTAAAATCAAATTTGAAATTATGACAAGTTATGGTAAAGCGTAAACGTACTAAAATCTATTTAAAATTAAATGTAATACAAATATAATATTTAAGAATTACAAGACTACTACCAAAGTTTTAAAGAAAGCCAAAATACCAAACTGCTGAAGTCACTGCACTTGGAACCAAATGCTACACCAAATTCTGACAGCAGAGACTCCTCTGCATGTGCAGAGAAAATATTTCTTTATTTCACTTTATTCATCTTTATTTCATTTCTTTATTTCACTTTATTCAACAACTAATTCATTCAAAATTGAAAAAAACAATTACAAAATGATGTGAAAGAAAAAGAGTATTACTACTTCTAAAATTGTGAACAACACGGTGACCAGAAAAATCAGTTCAATTCACTAACTTCTTTTGTTTAATAAACCAGTTAAGTGTCTATTCTTATGCAACCAGCTTATTTAAATCACCAAGTGGAAAGCCTCAATGTAAATTTGGATTTTAGTCAACTTTTTCATTTATACTTCAGTTATTTTTCTAAAGGAAGCTGCATTGTTGTGGATTGATCTAACCATTAAAATAGGTTGATTTGCAAATATATAGAACCTTTCGCTATATTTTTGCTGCCTAGGAGGGTACATTATAACTATTTACATTCATGTAAACAATTATTCACCTTAATATTTTCAGATTATTTATAGTATGTTAGAAAATGGTAAATGATACGAGGCTTTTATTTACTACACAATTATCTATTTCCTCATGATTTATGTTAAAGCAGTGGTTCCCAAACTTTTCCACATCACGCCCCCTTTTTTATTTTTGAGAAACCCTCACGCCGCCCCCCCCAAAAATAGCAGCAAAACTTGGGGTGGGATTGATGGAGGCATGTAGGGCTGGGTCACCTTGCGCCCCCCCTCCCCTTGAATTTCTTCATGCCCCCCCAGTTTGGAAACCCATGTGTTAAAATATATGAGACTGGTAACTGCAATTTAATTAAGCATACAAAAGAACATATTTTGAGATCTGGAGTACTGTATCCAGTTTGGGGTGCCTCACTATAGAAAGGACATGGATATATTGGAGTATCCAACAGACAAAAAGAAAAATGATCCATGACTTAGGAAAAGAGCTAATTTAGTCCGCAAAAGAAAACAACGAGGGGCCATATGATAGCAACTTTCAGCTGTGTGTAAGGAGATTCCAACAAGGATGGTGGTGGCAGATGATAGAATGAGCAGAAATGGTTTCAAGTTGCAATGGGAGGAGGTCTAGGTTGGATATTAGGAAATCTATTTCACTAGGAGGCACTGAAGTAGGAATGTTAAATATTGGTTAATTGGATAGTCAAAGTAACCTAATGATTTTTTATCAGTTAGTCAACTATTCTATAGTCTCCAGGGGCGGGGGCAGCAGCCACTGTATCAGAGACAACAGTGCAGGGTGCCAGGCAGGAGCTGGTCCACAAGGGAAGCCAGTTTAAAAAACAGCCCCCTGTGGACTGCTTGTCAGCCAGTGCTGCTGCCTCTAATAAGCAGCCCCTGTCTAAGGGGGGTCTGAGCTCCTGGACCCGGCACAAGCCAGAACTGAGACAGGCTTCTGGCCAGCCTGCTAAAAATTTACTTGCAAGGGAAGGAGGAGGGAAATGTGTGTCATCTATAGCATTAACCTATAAGCTTTTGCTTATCGGTTCATTGACTACACTATTACATCCCTACAGTGAAGTACTGGAAGGAGATACCTAGGAAGGTAGTGAAATTTCCATCCATATGGGTTTTTAAGGCCAGGCTTGACAGAGTCCTTGCTGAAAAAAAAAGTAGTTGGGATTGATCCTGCATGGAGCAGGAAGTTGGACTAGATAACATCCAGAGGTCTCTTTCAAACCCTATCTTCCATGATTATAAATTTTGGCCTCAATATATTGTATACTAGCAAATGAACCCAGAGTTGCTCAGATCTATAAACTAAAGGAATTTCTTTTTTTAAATTAATTAAAAAACACACACGTTATTTTAATGATTGTATGTTTTGAAAATGAAGGCTGGAGTGAGTTCAGGGGTTGGAGGGGCAGGAGCTGAGTGGCTTAGGGCAGAGGGTTGAGAGCTATGGCAGAGCTGGGAGAAGGGATGCTGAAGTCAATGCAGGTGGGAGGTACAGGGCTCAGGGGATGGGGCTTAGGGCATGGGGCTAGAAGGTGGGGGCTGGGAGTTGAGGGGGCTTACCAGGGCCGCCTGTGGCAGCGAGGGTGATGCAGCTCTGATGGCGACTCCTGACAGGGGTCAAAGGAAGCATTCCCCTGACAGGGAACATCTCTCCAGGTACCCTACCCTGTGGCCTGCAGGCTATCTGGGGGGAGAGACTCTGGGGCTGCTCCCCCAGAGGCCACTGCTCAGCCTCAAAGCTGTCTGGGGTGGTACGGTGCTCTGGGGGCTGCCCCCACATTAGTTCTGCCTGTAAGGGGGCATGCTCCAGGGACTGCTCCCCACTGCTGCTGCACCCCTGCAGCCTGTCTGGGGGGGTGTAGATCAGGCTCTGGGGACTTCCCCTCCTCCAGCAGTCCCCCTCAGCCTGCAGGCTGTTGGGAGGAGGGGGCAAGGCTCTGGAGGATTCCCCTCCCTCCAGCTGCCCCCCCCTTCAGTTTCCTGCCTACTCTCCTGGGTTTGGGGGGCAGGCAGGCTCTTTTCCAATGTGTTGCCAGGAAAGATGGCAGAGCCCCAGCTCTGCTGGCCACTCTAGGCACTGCAATTGCCCCAAGTGGCCACTCTCAGTATTGCATCCTTCTCTCTGTGCCCCTCCCTTTCGCATGCCTCCTCTCTCTGCCCCCTCCCTTTCCATGTTATGGAAAATAGCCCCATTACTGGTACTTCACATTTTCCAGGCACAACCAAACCCTAACCTTGGTTTAAGTTAAGGTAAAAGGAAGCTGCAAACGAAATTTGGTGATCCTAGTTCTTATGGTTTAGGAGGAGGTTTTTGAACAAACAGACGCACAGACAGATGCATAAGCAATACAGGCAGAAAGACAGACAAATAATTGAGGTTTCATCTTAAAGAGATTTTTCAAAGAAAAACTTATTTTAATAACCAAATTAAAAGAATCCAAGTTAAATAAAAATAATCTGATTTAAATAAAAAAGCTTAACCCATCCCTCCCCCAATGAATGGATTCTTATCCACACTGATGGATGGAGAGGAAGGAAAACAGAACTCAGTAAAGAAAAGGTTTTCAGAAAATGGACAAAGAAAAATACTTTTTCAAATTGCAATTAGAGATTTAAAAATTGTAAATAAGTAGACATTAAATAATTATAAAAGTAAACTGAGTGTGGGCCATATTCTCTCTCTCACACACACACACACCCTGACCCATTCTTCAATCAAGCTATGGATTAAATAATTAGTGAGAAGTTATTTTATCACCATGGCTCTCTTCCCCTCCCTTGGGTGTTCTGTTACCCCATTTCTTTCTTACTTAAATTAGGTCATGTTTACATTATTGACCTTACAATAGCACAGTGGTATGGATGCAGCTTTGCCATTGTAAGATTTCCCATGTACCCTGTCTATGCCAACAGGAGAGTTGCTCTCACTGACATAGCAATTGTCTTCCTTGGTGCTTCCACCGATATAACTTACGTTGCTTGGGGGGCTAGAAGGGGAGGAGTAAGATTCACACCCCTGAATGGCATAAAAAGTATACTGACAAAAGTGCTGGAGTTGACAGCACTATGTCAGTGAGAGAAGCTCTCGGTTAGCATAACTACTGCGATTCCTAGGGGATGGTTTTATTATGCCTATCGGAGAGCTTCACTGCAGCACTGTAGTATACAGCTAAGCCTTTACATAGAAAACTTTTCATACAGATGTGTCTTTATAGAGTTCCTATGAAAATAAAGCACCAAATCTGCTAAGGACTTTTTCATGGGTAACAAGCTAGCAGTGTATCCATAACAAATCTACCCTGTTAGTAAGGAATCAATTGGTTAAAAGAGTGTAAATCCACCTGCTGCAGGTGGATACTTAGCTATCTCCTATAAGGGAGGGGGAAGGGAGGACTGGGAGAACAAGACAGCGAGCCAAGGCTGAGATTGTGTGAAACATATTCCTGCAGTGAGTGAGATGCCTTGAGGGAAGAGCTTTGGCTCACTGTACAATTCCCTGTACAATTGTTCCCTGTACAATCGTTTGCATTTTTTTTTTTTTGAGAGAGAGAGACTTCATTGAACTCCAACTTAGGCAGAGTGACTTTGCTTGAGACTAACTGCTCTGCAATTATTAAACCAGACTGAAGACTAAGAATTGTTTGAACTAGGCTGAGAAAATAGTATCCATTACAATCATATTAATTCTTCAACTTTTATTTTCTTTAAAGTGCATACCCTAAAAGCTCTAACCATTCAGACAAATATATAAAGACTAGATACAGAATACAATAATTTGTATTCTAGTGCAAGACACTTTACTGTTGAATCTTTACAAAATGTCTTAAAAGCCAACTTGAAACCGGACATACCCCCAAAATGGGTAACAGGCCTGTTAGAAGAGAACTTTAGTTCACAGTTGCAGCGTCCACATGGGGGAGTTAGAGCATGGAGCTTTGATGTGCACTGCTATTCACATCCCTGTAGTCCAAACTGCAAGGTACTGTACACATAGCCTCTGTTGTTCTTTCAAATGTTTGTCATGCTGCCACCCACACAGTACAAAGATGTAGAAGTAGGAGGAGAAAGCTGCTGCAGAGAAGTGAAGAGAGTGTAGGGGAAATACGGTAAGTAACACAAGGTGTGTGATAGTGTGAGGGCAGAGAACTTGGTAGTAGACAAGGGAAGAAGTGGGCAGACTGGGGAAGAAAGAGATCGAGAAAGGACTGAAACCATGAAGCATCCTCTCCTCCAGAACATGAAAATAAAATCTGGGACTTCCCTACTGCTAGTGTCTCTCTCGGCACATGGCTCAGTCTGATTCCCTTTTCATGTCTGGCCCATACAAAAAGGTTAACAGCCTATTACATTGCATTCACTGAAATAGTGGGCATGCGTACTGTAGATGTAGTTTCTGGACCTGCCAATGACTAGGGATGTAAAAATCACATTTATAACAATTTACCAGTTAAACATTACATTTAACTGGATAACTTTTTAACAGAGATCCTGCAGTCTGGGAGTTGCTCCAGTTCACACCCACAGCATGATGCAGGTGGGCCCAGCCAGGCTGGTGCAGCTTCCCGCCATAGGCTGCTTGGCCAGGCTGGGCTGAGCCCACTGCGGACTTCTTGGGCCAGGCCCATCATGCCACAGGTGGGGAGCCACTCCTTGAGTCAGGCTTATCGTACCGCAAGCAGGGGCCTGTTTTGGCCTGACCAGGCCCACCCACCCCGCTCGCAGTGCAGTGGGCCTGGCTGCAGCAGCCCCAAGCTCACAGCACGGCACAGTAGGCCCAGCTAGGCTGAAGCAGCCCCATGCTCGCATCGGGCGACGGGGGGCGCTGCTCCAGCCCAGCCACCAATTAACTGGTTACATCCCTACCAACAACTCATGTGGAAATCAATGTTTTGCACATGGCAGACTTATGCATGCCACCTAGATTTTTCAAAAGGTAATTATTTTCATAGAAAATGACATTAAAAACATTAAGGCTGCAAAGTCTAACATGTAAAAATTTGGAAACTTTAGAATTCAGCTTACTCATGCAAATGTTAATCAATCCTCTTGTGTGGGGCAATATATTATTTTCCCTCTTACAGGATTCCTACATCATCCAGTGCACAAAATGGTAAGTAGCCATGGAATTAATCAGGGTTATAAAATATTTCCTCAGGCAAGGTTTTTCCAATAGATCAAGTGTTATCACTGGATAAGTCACTGGTGAGGTTGCATCTGGAATACCCTGTGCAATTTTTGGTCTCCTATGTTAACTTAAGGAGCTTGGCTTGTTTAACTTAACAAGACAAAGGCTGGGGGAAGATATGATTGCACTCTGTAAACACATGAAAAGAGAAACACCAGCAGAGAGAGAATTTATTTAATTTAAGAGCCAATGCTGTCAAGAGGAAGTTACCTGGTGTAATAACAATGGTTCTTTGAAATGTGCATCCCTGTGGGTGTTCCACTCAGGTGGTCAGTGTGTCCTTGCACCAGCCATCAGAGATTTTTAGCCTAGCAGTAACTTCCTGCGTCGTGCATTCGCAGTTGTCGCCTCACAGTTTTCATCCATTAGCTGCATGTGCAATGTAAGTCCCCTTCGTTCCTTTTCTATCAGAAATCCTTTTATGGACTAAGAATGTAACCAACTAGTCAAATGACTACTTGACCACTCACTTTCCCTCTGCTGATGCTTCTGTATCAGAAGCAGCAAGGAAGTGGGGAAAAGTCATCTTAAAAGCCAGCTCCCCCCAGCATCATCTCTGCAGTATGGGAGAGAGAGCAGGGGAGGCAGGGCCACAGCGGTCCCAGCAGGCTCTTACTACATTTAAAGTACAGAGCTACAGCGGGAGCACTCCAACTTAGACTAATCGAATAGTCAATGGAAATTCCATCAACTACTTGATTAGTCAATTAACTGATAGTTAACATCCCTACTATGGACTCAGAAGTAGAAGGGAAGAAAGGAGGGTAGTGGAGCACCTACAGGGATACACATCTCAAAGAACCATTGTTACTCCACTAAGGGAGTAATTTCCTCTTCTCCTTCAAGTGGTATCCCTCTGGGTGCACCACTCAGGCGACTAAAAAGCAGTACCCGCAATCTGCGGAGGTAGGTCTTTGGGAATCATTTATGAGAAGAGGCAAGGACGGCATCACCCACAGAGGAGGTAGGTAATGGTACCTACTGTAATGCATAGTGTTGTGCAAAGGTATGGCATAAAGACCATCTAGCTGCCCTGCACATGAAAGCAAGGGGCACATTATGTAGAAAAGTAGTCAAAAGGCAGCCATCGCTCTCATGGAATGTGCAGTGACCACCTGTGGTGGAGTTTTGTGTCGAAGTCTATAACAGATATTTATGCAGTTAGATATCCACTTGGAAATGTGTTGGGTGGAGTCAGCTGTTCCCTTGTGGGGACCGGACATAGAGATAAAAAGTCTATTAGTCTAAATTGTTTGGTCCTATCTATGTAAAATGACACTGCACCTCCTCTTCCATCAAGGGTGTGCAATATTTCTTCCCTCAGGGACTCATGTGGTTTAGGGTAAAAGGTGGGGAAGTAAATGGGCTCAATGGGAAAATCAGAAATAACCCTAGGTAAAAATTATGGATGGGGAATTGAAAGGAAAGTGTACAAGAGTGGAGCTGTCCATGGTATGATGAAAGCATCTCCCACCGAAATGCTTGTTCTGTCCCATTCTTGAAAAGAGGCAGTGGCATTTTTGATTGGTGGTTGTCGCAAAAAGGTCCATGACCAGGAATTCCCACTGTCGAAATACAGATAAAGATGATTTTGAGGCTGTTCAAAAAATGCCTGCTCAGTTTATCTGCCATGGTGTTCTGCGGACCTGGTATGTACATAGCCATCGGTGTGATAGCGTTCTTCACGCACCAGTTCCAAAACTTGATTGCTTCAACACAGTGAATGTGATCGGGCACCCCCTGTTTGTTGATGTAAAAAGTACATGGTGTGACCATGGATGAGTGGCAGGAAATGGAGGCAGGCATTGAGAACCACCCTTGTAGGGTTAAAATTCTCTTAGATGCCATCTTGGACACAGTCGCCATTTTGAGAGCCCAACAACAATAGGGACTCCATTTTGGCCACCCTTCTTTTCCCACCCTTTCTGTGTTTTGGCAGGAAATCCTGCAGACAGTGACTACAGTCTGCCTGTAACAGCAGAATACTTAAGGGCTGCCTCTGGCTTTGCCCGGGGCTGCCCATCTGAGTGGCAGAGTGCAGGGTCACTCAGGCAGGTATTCCAGGGTCCATGCTTTTTAGGTTTAGGGTTGTGGGAGTCACACTCGCACACCAGGAGTGACAGCCACCTTCACTCCTTCCTGAGTAGGACTTGCACCCACAATGGCACAGTGAGATAGGGGTTCATTAGGTGTTAGGCTGAACGGATCCAGCCACAGCAGGGTTCTGCTATTTAATCCAGCTGCAGTTCCAGACGAGTGAGACCAAGTCTGAAACCTGGTGCCAGGCGTCGCTGTGAGGTCCTCACCTGCGGGAGATTGTAATATCCCCGTGACCCTCCTCCGGTCATCTGGGTTCTTACTCCGTGCTACCTGAGTTGCAGTCAAGCCTGTGTATTTTATTTCTTTTGTGGGGCTCTATATCATTCCCGTTTATACTTACCTTGTTAATCTTGTTTACTGTTAATAAATCCTTGTTAGTTTACCTCATTCGTTGTCCTAGTCCTTGGGGAAGGCCTAATAGCTCCCAATGATAGACGTGGGTCTGAGGACGGGCCTGAAAGCCAGCTTAGGTTAAACCATTAGTTTCCTGGCTAACACCCTGAGTTTCAGTGCGTTGATGTGCAATCTCATCTCTTGGTGTGGCCATCTACCCTGGACTGTCTGCTGTCCACGGTGGGTGCCGCAGCCCATGAAGTGTGCATGTGTAGGTATTACATGCAAGGGGTCTGGACAGAGAAAAGGTACTCTGGAAAGGAGATTGTACGGACAAGTCCACCACTGAAGTGATGTCAGCACCAACAGCAGGGATGCGAATCGCTTGACACAGCTGTGCCAATTGGGGATGTAAAATGAGGCCAACCAAGCCAGCAGACATCGTACGTAGAGTCTCACAAGGTGTACCACGAAGTGGTGGCAGCCATGTAACCTAGGTCTTGAAGACATGTGCTTCATGTCCCTGTGACAGCTGCTGCCACACAATTATACTACATAGGGCTTGAAAGGGGTGTAAAGGAAGAGAGGCTCTGGCTGTTCCAGAATCTAGTAATGCCCCGATGAATTCTAGTCTCTGGGTGGGTTCCAGAGTGGATTTCTGTACATTTGTCAGCAAATCCAGTCAGGAAAAAATGTCCCGGGTAATGTTTGTCATGATTAGTGTCTATTGTCATGAAGTCTGATGATTAGAAGTCCAACTATTAGACAGTCATCTAAATATGGGAATATGATAATGCCTTATCATATTCATTGAGGTCAAGAGGTGAGAAACAGTCCCCCTCCTCCACAGCAGGTCCTCGTCCATAACAGGTATGATGGTTCCTAAGGTCACCATCCTGAATTTGTAGCTGTGGACAAAATTCGTTGAGTTTCCTGAGATCTAAGCTGGGCCTCCATCTTCCTGTCTTTTTGAAAATAAAGAAATAGTTGGAATAGAATCCTCTTCCATGAAATCTGGGTGGAATCCACTCTATGGCCCCCATCTTGAGTAGCTTTTTTATCTCTGCCTGTAGAAGGGACTCGTGAAAGGGGTCCATGAAAAGGGCTAGGATGAAGGGTAGGTAAAGGGCATAGAAATAAAGGGGATCATATAGCCAGGTCTTATGATCTCAAGGGCCCATTGGTCCATAATAATGAGATCCTATTGATGGGAAAAGGCCTCAGAGGGTGATGGAAAATATGAGTGGTGTTCACTGGTTCTGTAGGGTGGTCGCTCAAGCCCTCGACCACACCTTCAAAATGTGCTGCTTTAGTGCCGCCAATTGAGGGGCAGATGACTGGGTATGCTGGGCTCTTTTCCTATTAGGCCATTGTTTAGATCGGTTATTGAATCGTCTTAGGTGTTTTCTTTGATAGGCGGTATCCCTTCATCTCTGGTTGGGATTTATCTCCTTCTCTTGTTGGGCAGTGTGTATATAACCAGTGTTTGAAGGGTTGTACACAGGTCCTTCATTGAATGAAGTACCTTGTCAGGTTTGGCCATGAAGAACTGATTCTTGTCAAAGAATCTCTACCGTTGTCTACAGTTCACAGGGGACACCCAGTGATTGCAGCAATGACATGCGGCGCATGACAATTGCTGTTGCCGTTGCCCTGGCCACCTTGTCCACTATGTCCATAGATGCCTGGAGCACCAGTCGGGCAATGGATTGGCTCTCTTTCATAATGGACCATAGCTGTGGTGTCTTTTGTTCAGGGAGGTCATTTAGAAGCTCCTGCAACCTGATGTAATTGGCATAATCATAGTTGGCAAGAGGAGCTGTACAACTGGATATTCTGAACTGCAGGGTAGCGGAAAAATATACTTTCCTTCCAAAAGGTCCAGTCTTATGTTCTTTGTCCTGGGGCATCAATTTGAATTGTGGCTGTCTTGAACAATGGCGTACAGAATCTACTACTGAAGAGTTCAGCAGAGTGTGGGAGAAGAGAAAACCCATCCCCTTCACTGCAACAAAGTACTTTTTATCCAACCTGCAATTACATGCAGGAATAGAGGCTGATGTTTGCCAAATAGCTTCAGATGGCTCCATGATAGCCTTGTCAATTGGTCATGATATCTTGGAAGATGTTGGGGGTTGTAGAATCTTGAGCAACTTATGCTGCTTTTCTTATACCTCTTGCAGGGTTAT
Organism: Pelodiscus sinensis; assembly: GCF_052426305.1. Classification (NCBI taxonomy): domain Eukaryota; kingdom Metazoa; phylum Chordata; order Testudines; family Trionychidae; genus Pelodiscus; species Pelodiscus sinensis. The sequence continues at coordinate 90,983,756 of NC_143057.1, forward strand.
ATCTTGTGACTGTGCCACCCTCTTAAAACAGATCCTGAAAACTGCTTCATGTCATCTGCAGGGGGAGAGAAAGAAGAAAAACTCAGCCTCATCAGGAGATGAACATGACTGTGGAAAGTGGACACTGATTATCTGAATTGGAAATGAGGCAAGTTTTCTTCCTCCTCTGCTTGACCTGAAGTGGTAGCTGAAGGTGATGGTGGGGGACAGCGAAGACTGAGTAGTGATTGGAGGAGATTGCGTTATTGTGTGTGCTAGGATAGCTACAGTTAACTCTCATGACCAGTGCTGACGTGAGGAGTGAGTGTGATATAGGAACGTTAAATATCGACTAACTGACTTAATCGAATGTCAATGCATCGAGTATTCAATTACTCAACAGGAAGCCTCTGCCTTTGAAGTGTCCAGCATCAGGCTCCTCATGGCATTTCAAAGCAACAGCGCCACATGGAGTCTGGGACCAGCTGAGGACTCAGCTGACCCCAGGCTCCGCGCAGAGCTTTCACCTTTGAAGTGTAGAAACAGCCCTTTGAAATGCTGTGAGGAGCCTGACACCAGGCTCCCTGCAGCATTTCAAAGTGGCAGCGCTGCACCAAACCCAGGATCAGCTGGGGAGTCCCAGGCTTCATGTGGTGTTCTGAAATGCTGCAAGGAGCCTTGCGCTGGGCTCCCCGTGGCATTTTAAAGTGGCAGTGCCACACGGAGCCTGGGGTCAGCGGGGGAGTTCCAAACTGACTCCAGGTTCCAAACAGCACTGCTGTTTTGAAACGCTGTGCGCAGCTTGGGAACACCCCAGCTGGCCCCAGGCTGCACGTGGTGTTTCAAAGCAGCAGCACCACATGGAGCCCAGGGTCGGGACCTAGGCGCCAAGCAGCGCTGCCACTTTGAAGTACCCTCTCCTCTTCCCCACCCTTGCTGCCTCTTTCTGATCAAAGCAGCAAGGGGAGGGGGAGCAACTAGTTAATGAGTCCTTCACATTCCTAGTGTGATATTGGCCCCACAGTTCCCAAGGAGGCCATTATGGCTGATAATGCTGTGGTGCATAAGACCACAGATGGTTAACCAAGGATACTGTGGGCAATTTTATAGTGGTGGGTGCTTGCTTGAGTGCCACAAAGCCACTGAGCCTGTTGGTGATGAGTGCTGGGAGGAGAACCTGCTCCCATGCCTGGTGCCAGGTCCAGTGACTAGAGAAAATGGAGTGGGGGAGAACAAAATGTTCTCGGAAGAGCATCAGTGTGGACTAGAGTCCTCAATCCTTGGAGAATAAGGAAGTGTGTTGTCTGTCAGCACCAGTGCTTAAGGCATCAGTGGTTGTGGTGTTCAATGCTGAGACTCTGTTGTTTTCTGGGTTCTTGGCTTCAGCGTTTACATTGCTGATGCATGCTTAGGTGCCAATGCATGCCATGAGTCCAAAGACTGTGGTGGTGCCAACATTTCTATCGGCACCAGTGAGGGCAACATATCCACTTTAGTCAGTGCTAGCACTGAGGTGCAGATGAGGTGGCTTTCCTTTTTGGTTCTGACTCCGATCTTTTTGTTGGTGCCGGAGGTAGATGACACTGGTGAACACACAGCATGGGATGTTAACGACACGGCCAGTAAGGACTATACTGAAAAGACTTGTGACCTATGGGAGTCCTGCGCAGGGTATGAGTTGGTCCTTTTTCTCAGAGTTAGAGGTTCCGAAAGTGCCTTTGTCTTCGCCTTTGTGGCTAGAGGGATTTCTCCCATAGCAATTTCTTAAGCTTCATCTCCGGGTTTATTCTGGCCCTGGCGGTCATGCTCTGACACTGTGTGCATATCTGTGCCACACGGCCTTCGCCAAGGCACTTTATGCATGAGACATGCCCATCTGAAGCAGGCACTGAGTCTCTAGAGGAGTCACCTTTTGTAAAGCCAGGGGAACCCAACAAATGAAGAAATGGGGGTGTGAAGAACTTGGAGAAAAGAAAAAGTAGGCAACAACAGTTTTTAAGAAAAACGAACTAGGGCTAACTAACAACTAACAGTTAACTACCAACACTTTTTTCTCTTTTTCCAGTTAGGAGAGCACTGCTCTGAAAACTCCATCTTCTTCTGAGGACAGTAAAAAAGGAACTGAGGGGACCTGCATCGCACACGCAGCCAATGGACAAAACCAGCACAGGACCACAACTGTGCATGCACAATGCAGGAAAGAACTAAAAATCTTTAATCACCAGTGCAAGGACACACTGATACCTGAGTGGAGCACCCACAGGGACACCACTCGAAGGAGACCAAACTGTTATAAACTGGCCATCAACAAGTTTAAGCCTGAAATTAGACAAACGTTTTAACCAGCAGAGAAGTGAAGTTCTGGAACCACCTTTCAAGTGCAATAGCAGAGTCAAAACAAAACTAAACCCCAAGTATTAACTGACTGAGTGTAAACGGGTCCTGCTGTGCACCCTGTTAGCGCCTAACACCACCCCCCTGTCCCCGTGTTTCCTTCACCCTTTCAGGCACCCTCCAGCGTCCAAGTCCGTTTTGACCAAGGCTCGCAGGGCCCTCACTCGTTTGGGGTTTTGCTGGCCCCTATGCAGGAGCCGGTCTCGGTCCAGGCCTGCCCCCTCTCACAGACCCCAGCCCAGGGCCCTAAGGACACAGACGCTTCTACCATCCGGTCCGGCTGACGGGGCATCTGCCATAACTTGCCAGCCCACAGGCTCCCTTTGCTCGCCCTACGCTACTTCCTCTCTCCACGGTCAACTATCCCCTTGCATCTGGGCTCACCTCCTCGTCTTGGGTCCTATCTGTCGCTGGTCCTCAGCGAGAGGTCGCTCCCTTGGACCTCCTCCTCTCTCCGGCATCTCCTGGGGTTTAAATCCCCGCACCAGCTCCCGGCCCATCGGGTCCCGCCCCTTCCGGCGTGGCCTCGCTTCCGGGCCTTCGATGGGGCCGTGACCCGACGTCGCTCCCGCCACGTCGGCCCCCAGCCTCCAGGCTATACGTGGGTGTCCTGCCGGGGCAGCCACCCGGGAACAACTGCCACACAGCCGGTAGGCCAGCCCCTGCGCCGCTCGGCCCGCGGCATGCAGCGCGCCCAGTGCCGCTACTCCACCCCCTGCCCCGAGAACCGCCAGATAAGCGGCAGCCAGCGGGACCGAAGTGCGGGGCGCCTCCGCCCCATCACACTGAGCTAGATACATTTATGGAGGTGATGGTATAGCAAGGTTGCCTACAATGGCATATGGCCCATTTGTGACTGCTATTAGCAAACATCTCCAATAGTTGGACATGGGACATCAAATGAGGAGGGCTCAACTATTACAAATAATTCTTTCCCAGATGTCTGGCTGATAGGATCTCATCCTCATACTCAAGGTCTAAATGTCTGTCACATTTGGGCTCAGGAAGGAATTTTCCCTCAGGTCAGACAGGCAGAAATCTTGAGAGTTTTGCCTCCCCTTTGCTGGGCTGAACTAGAGTAAATAATAGATTCTCTGTAACCTGAAGTCTTTTAATGAAGATTTGAGGACTTCAATAACTCAGCTAGTGGTGATGGAGGTTCTATGGACTGCAATATGCAAGAAATCAGCCTATAAGATCAGAATGGTCCCATGTGGCCTTAAAATCTATGAGTCTTGGCTGCAGGATCCCAGGTACATTTGCTGCAAAAATTCAAAAACATGCCATCACAGAGGCAAAAGACTGCAACAAAAGATAGTCTCATAACTGAGGCACTGGAAAGCCATTCTTAAAAATAAGATTCTCTATCTATGGTTCCTATCTGTTTCTGGATAAGTCACCAAAGCAAAAATTCTCATAGGTTGCTGACTTGAAACATCTGAGAACTTTTTTCTCTTTCTCTTTCTCTCTTTCTCTCTCTCCAGCTGAAGTTGATCAGAGCTGTGCCGTGAACATTAGAAGTGCTCTGAAACATTAAGTGCTCTGAAATATCAAACACCTAAAACTGCTGGGTACTTTTCACAATTTGAGCATCATTCTCTCTCTGCCTCAGTCCTTTACCTGTAAAAAGAAAATACCATTGCCTTGCCTCCCATGTTTTATAAAAAAAATGCAAAGCATTCACACACTACAGTGAGTACTATTTAAAAGCACATAAGGAAATTGATAATTATGTAGAGGGTTTGCACAATGTGAACTGAAGAAAGCAGAGTCACATAGTAAATAAGAAGAATTTTAAAAAACAACAACGTTTAGTAGCTACCCACCCAGTAAACAGAGTCTATTCTGAATACTGAAAGAGGCATGAGTCTTGTGGAAAAATACTATGACAAATGGAATTCAAGATTATCAAAATACATATGCATAAGGGAAACAAATTAAAGCAAATTCTGGCATTTCCTAGTTTTTGAGTACTATACTGTACAACCCATAACTTTCTTTAAATAGAGATCTTTTAAAATACAATAGTCATTTAAACAACATTTAATAATATGTACTGAATTTATCTGGTCTTGTACGCTTATTCCTGAACTTATAATTGAATGTGTTATTCTATTATAGTTACTTTTCTTAAAAATTATTTAATTTTTCAGAAGTCTAGCATTATGGGGACAAAATTCCATGCTTTTCAACTCAAAATACAACCAGGCTCTTTAAAACCTCAAGTATCCTCCCAAAAGGAAGATACCACTGAGACAAGTGTGAAGGCATTTAAAAAAAACGGGCAATTAAAAACAGGCAGGTTTCAGGAAGTACAAGTTCCTGTTTGCATGTCCTAATGGTAGTGACTGATACTACATTCTTATCTTACTGCAACAGCTACTTGATTTTATTTGTCCATATATATCACTCCAAGAAATAGTTTTCATTCTTCTATGTTTCAGACAGACACATTCCATCTGCCATTCAGGTATCATCTCTTTCTATGTGACATTATCACATTACATTTGAGAAGACTAATGCTGCCATTTAATCTCATAGCTTCAGCCAATTTATAAATACTAAAACCTTGGCTCAGCTTCAAAAATCCTCAGTACCTGCCCTATAAACAACAATAAAATATGTAGATAATCATATACAGTAATTTAGAGCTACTCTACTATGATGCAAGGCTCATTAACATTTTCTAAAAAATGCAATTATAAATAAATGACTTATGAGACTGAACTAGAATTGTACTGTCCCTTTGGATTTTTATAGTACAACAGAATCCAGACTTTTCTTTTCAACCTGTAAAAGCTTTCCAGCACACATTACTTGTGGCCCTGAAGTGCAAATTATTTAATATAGCAATGAAGATTTGAAAACAACTTATTTCTTGAAGATAACATCTTACCAAAGGAATGTTTCATTTTGAGATTTTAATGTCCTTGAGATTTACTAAAAATATTTTAAATCTCTCCAATCAGAAAAAATTAACTGTGCTGGTACAGTTTGAAAATCTTTTAAGGGCAAAAATAATACAATTTATTTAAAACAAGCTGTCTTTGGATCTACTAAAACAAGAGGATTACTGGGAAAGCACAAGTGCTTAGAGAGGCAATGAATACTTTGGGGAGGCAAAGCTTTCTTTGGGGATGTACTCCCTCAATGACAGTAAAGCACCTTCAGAGAGATGAGGTTTCATAAGGAAATCTTTCAGGCTAACATAACCCTAAAAAGATACATCAAAGTCGCTGAAACACAAGTACTGTCAGAGTCATCTAGATGTTTCTCCTTGTTGAAGAGTCCATCTCTTTGTCTGCAGAGTGTTGACAAATTTACTTTCAATGAAAAATAACTGTGGCCTCCAACTACAAGGACAGTACTGCCAACAGTCACCTCCAGGGCCTCTTGGAGAATATTTAAGCACATTGTCCCTAACACTTCACTTGCACATGAATTATCCATTAGGTCCTCATGACATCCTATTTTCTAGTGAGAGCAATTTATTCCTCTTGTGTGGTACCCAAAGAAAGATTTCCCTAGTAGCTTCATGGTCTTCTTTGAAATGCCTTCTTTTTCATAGGACATTTGGTGAAAATGTCATGGACAACTAGGCCTATTATAACCCTTTTAAGAAAGGGCTCATGTTCGGAGCGATATTTTAATCAAATACTATTTCTTCTATTGTCTGGAGATGGATGACATGAGAGCGATCACGTGATGATTGCCTTTTGTGGTCCCTCCCTGTGGGGCATCTGGCAGTGGCCACTGTCAGCAGACAGGATACTGGGCTGGATAGATCTTTGGTCTGACCCAATATGGCTGTTCTTATGTTTTTGCTCTTTTAGGAAGGGGCGTGGGGAGGAATAGCATCTGCTCATGTTTTTGGCTGTTCTTGATCTTCTATGCCTTAGGATGATAAATTCCAGGGATTGTAAAGGAAAAAAAGTCCACGAGTCCCCATAGCAAGGTTTAACTTTGTTTTCTGATCATTTAAGTCTCAACCAGTCTGCCTCCATTGTCCAGCTTGACTACAGAGATCTGAGACCACAAAAATATCTCTAGCCTTTCCAAGATGTGGAAAGCAGGAGTACATCTTCCCCTTATCAGAGGCTTTCCTCTTTTCTGTTTGCCTCAGTCTTTGTCCTTTTATCTCTTCCAGACTACAACACAGAGAAGGAGACGGAGGAATCCATTGGTCTGAAGAGTTATCAAAAGGGAAAGGAATAAGGCCCTTTCCCTCCCCATTATTTAGCCTCTCCCCCCCCCCCCCCCCCAGAAGGTTTTCCCCAATGCCCTGGGTTTAAAAACCCTCTTTCTTCAGAAGCAATATAAGTGGGAATTTTTTGGTAAGACACCAGGACTTACCCTGACCCCAGAAGAGATGGCTTTTGGATACAACTATTTCAATTACAGAGCACTAAGAGAGATTTAGCTCTAAGAACACTCAGGGAAACTTCCAAACGCAGAAGTCTTGAAGAATCCCTGTGGGTAGAAAGAGAGAGAAAGACTCAGCTAAAAAGGGCTGCTCAAATCCTCGTAAAAGAGTAAGGTAGGGGCTGTAAAGCCAACATGAAAATATAGATCTACTATATTCTATAGATCCAGTATTGCTCAGTTCCTTAACTCAAATAATGTTTGTTCAAATATATAGCACAAATGTTGCAAGCTTTTGCCAGCAGATGGCTTCCTACTTCATAAAATAGGATCCCCATTGCTTGGGCTCTTAACCCAATTAAATCTTAATTTCAATCAGTGCTCTGGAGTGGGGCTGGGGAATTGGGTTTCAATGTACATGCTGTCCCAAGAAGAGAGGATTACCCCACACCTCTTTCATCACAGCTTCTTGGGGCCAGGTGAGAAGCATTTCTCTATGAGTGGGGGAGGGGTGCAGGTCCTCCGGCATGGGCAGATCCAGGTTTGTTTTCACCCTGCACTCCCTAGACAGAGAGAGGAACATGCACCCCTTTCCCAGCTGTGCTCGCAGGAGCTACAGCAGCCATCGAGAGCTACTTCTCACCTGGCCTCAAGCTGCCTCTGTGGGCAATCCAAAAGATGCTACCAAGAGCAATCACCAATACTGGGTTTTACTTAAAAGAAAAGAAACACTCGCTTAAATCCGGAAACTCTTCAGGAGAAATCCATTTGATCAAGTTAAACTTCATTGGTTTTATGTTATAATCTACAGCAGAGAGGTCCAGCAATGCCTAACCATTCCTGAAGATGCAGAATACCACACTGTGCATTCAAAACGTAGGTCACTTTGATCCTAGCAGTAGCTGACTGGTCTGGTTCAGCTACCTCAAACACAAGCAAGATGAAGACCCACTGCTGTTCTGCTGGCATTTGTAACTCAGAAGAAATGTTTCTTAGTACAACTTTGTGAAACATGATGCTTAAATTTCATCTTTCAATGTTGGCAACACTGAAATGAGCTACTTCCTTCTTGGAATCACTCTCAATATTTTTCTGTCAGAACAGCATCAGCCGCGAAAGTTCTGCATCATAGTAGATTAAACAAGTACTATTACTGTCTTTTGAAAAACATGAATATAATAAACTTTTTATGGTCCTTGTGGCCACCGCTACATCCATGCACATCTCCCTCCAGGTGCTGGGGCGCATGCACTGAGCAGCCAGCCTTGAGACATGTTGGATGGGATGCCATGCGTACCCTATCCCCACCAAACCCAATCCCCCTCCCTTTCTTTCCCCTCCACTCCCTTCCCCTCCCCCAGACTAGAGCTAGGCACCACCCCCCACACACACACTTCCCCTGCTGTAACCTAATTCTCAGGTCCCGGAGCCGCCGCCACTGCTACAGCCACACATATCCCTTCAGGCGCTGGGGCGCGTGCGATAAGCAGCCGGCACACCGTGCGCATCCCTCCCCACAACCCAATTCCCCTCCCCTCCTCTAGAGCCATATACCTACCCTCCCCCAATAACCTTATGCCCAGGTCCCGGAGCTGCCGTTGGTGCCCCCACACCTAGAGCTGCTACCATTGCCTGCACTCAACAGCCAGCTGCTAGCATGTGCAAGCTGGGACACTGTGTGACACCCGGCCTGCACGTGCAGGATATGATGCAATGCGCTGGGGTCCATGAGCACGCATGCAGCTCACAACGGCCTGGCCATGAGAGCAGCTGACCTGAGCTGTTCTGGGTTCCGTCCCGGTTCCGTCAGGAGCCTCATTTTTTTTCTTCGCGAGCCACATGCGGCTCACGAGCCTCAGTTTGGCCACCCCTGGTGTAGAAGTCTAGCCTATTTTAGCTGTGTGATGGGCCGCCAACTGCCTGCATGCCGTCTGGCTGGAAGGGGGGTGCAGAGAGCCGCGCAGGGAGCAGCGAGCCTGAGGGGTGCAGCACTGCCACTGAGCTGGGGCACGGTGGAAACCCTTCTCCCCGCCAGGGCAGTGCCGATGCCGTGAGCCCGCCCCCGGCTTACTGCCGGACCGAACCGAGGCGGCGGGCGGCTGCCCGGAAGTGATGGGGGAAGACCCCACGTCATGGAGTAGGCGGGGCCACAACCAGCGTCACGGCCAGCGGGCCACTTCAAAAAGCCCTGCCAGCATCAGAGAAGGGGAACGGCTGGGCGTTCCTGGAGGAAGAGCAGTGACCCCCAGGTGAGAAGCGTTGCTGGCAAGAGAGACCCTGGGAGAGGCACTGGAGAACAGAGTGAGGACCCAGCACCTGGAATGGCGGTAGGCACTGGGAAGCTGGAGGCTACCACCCAGGGATCAGTGCGTGGAAGGAAGCAGCCCGTGGGCTAACGCGTTTCGGGAGCACTCCCTGTCAGCCGTGCAGGCAGGCGTCGACCCTGCACTTAGGGCCCCGGGCTGGGACCCGGTGGAGAAGGAGGGCCCTGGTTCTCCCCTCCCCTCTTCTCTGTGAAGAGCCAACGAGGCAGCATCTAAGGGGCAGTACAAGAGTCCCGGGGTAACAGTGGTTCGGAACCCCATAAGGAACTATCGTGAAGGAGGTGTGGGAGACAGTTGGCGGTTGGGCTTGCAGGGCCCACAGGGCCCTCGTCCCAGACTCTGCCGGGATGCTCATGCCTAAGGGGACCACCACATCAGTGAGACAGTTGTCAGTTGGGCTCGAAGGGCCCTCATCCCGGACTCGGGTGGGGTGCTTGCACCTTGGAGACTGCCACAAGCTGTCACCTTTACTTTTGCTTCATTTTCTTTCTAGTAAACAATTCTTTTCTTCACATTTGAAAGGAATATACCTCACACTATTACACTTCTCCTGGCAACTTCTTACGAGGCTTTCCAATCACAGAAGCAGTAAACTCTTCACCTGCTCCATGAGAAACATGGGAGCCCTCAGTTCAATTGAAGGACAAGGCACATATATTAAGCACACAAGAGCAAGTCTGCTTTCATTCATTAGCTGGCTCCCAGATGACTGATGTGTTTCTGGGGAGAGAGAAGGGAAGCAACAAAAAAAACCTACAGAACAAAACCATAGGGCAAACAGAAAAATTACATTTCTTGAAAGGAACAAATCTCTCTATTTCACCTATAAACCTACTATGTATATACATAAATGATATTAAATAAATACTAAATGCTTATTTCAAATCTCCAGTCAAAATGAGGCAGATATGAAATAGGATCCAATGATCTCATGCACAGAGCTGGAAAGCTTGCTCTCTCAGATTTCATCTTCATTCAATATTGAGCAGCTGGCTAAACAGATTCAAGTTGGAGATGGCTTTCCTCTAAAACAACAGGTATCGGCTGCTGTCAGGAAGCTGTCCAAGAAGCTGGACTAGGGGAACCAAGCTTCTGATTTTCTATATTATACTGATATTGACAAACACTCAAAGAGATGATACACAATATTTTGTTTTCAAAAAATAGAAATCAAAGTAGCACTAAGACAGATGTTAGGGAGGAGTTGACACTTGGATAAGCATTAGCTTACCGGGTAGTTGAGTGGAATACTCAATTACTCGCTCCCCCTCTCACTCTGTATGAGAGGCAGCGGGGGGGGGGGGGGGGGGGGGGGGGGGGGCAAGGAGGGATGGGGAGACTGCTCCAGGAGCAGCTTCTGTCTGCAGGGATCCCAGCAGGGAGCTGGACTCCCCCGAGAACAGGGGCTGCTGCTGCCGCCAAGCAGCCCATTTGCAGTGTCCTGGACTGGCCACACTGCACCAGCAGCAGCACCTGGCCACAGCTGTTATCGGAGGCTGCTGGACTCAGCACGAACCAGGATTGAGCAGGCCCAGATCACACTGGTCTGGGACACTGAGCCTCTGCATTTTGAATGTATTGAGAATCCACCGGGCTCTTACTACATTTAAAATGCAGAGCCACAGCATGGATGGCTCCAGAGCTGGCAGGAGCCTGGACTGCTCCATCCCTGCTGCAGCCGACTCCTGGAGCTACCCCCACTGCAGCTCTGCAGAGCGGTCCTTATCAACTAATTACAAATTGCATCAACTACTACATGATTAGCCCGATAACTGCAATTCAACATCCCTAATCCAATAAAGTCAGGTGAGTCCTTCGTTAAACATCAGCAAGTTTTGGAACAGATTCTTACTCACTGTTTTGCATGCAAAATCCCATTTAATTAATTAACTGGTTAAACATTATGTTTAAAGGGGTTAATGGGTTAAACAGACTACAGCAGGTGGCAGGACTGACCAGACTGGAGCAGCTCCCTTATTGAACAAACTATTATAATGGAACCTTTTAGTTAAACTAAAAAAATATATATATATAGAAACATTTCAAGTATAGAATTCTATTTTATGATGGCCTGAGGTTATCACTTTGATCTCCATGCATAAATTCACACTCACTTATACTCTGGGGAAAGTGTTCAATTCCCTGTAGACATTGAGCAACCTGAGCCAACACGGCAAACAAGAAATGGTCCACCTCTGAATTAACATTTTGTATTCCTTAAACTTCCAGGCTTAATTATTATGTTATGTAGTGCTCTAACGTATGTGCTTACTAATAACCCAAATGAAGTTAGCAGTTAATTATATCAGAAACAACACAAAGAAGAGATAATATTATGAAGAAAAGTATTTACCGCAATAGCAAAAAAATAAGGTTTTGATTAAAAAAGCCAGCAACTGAAACTGATCCTTTGCTTTTCAAAATCCTTGTCTATAGTATGCATTGCAGAGTTTGCTCTGGACCTCAGACATAGCAGCAAGAACACATGTATAAAAAAAACCCAAAAACAAAAAGAACCTTAATAATGTCCGTTCCTCTCCCAGTCACACGGAAGCTACACCCTAAGTTATTATCATCTCCCTTTTCCATTATTACTACTTTTGTTTCTGTCTCCTTAACTTACTGCCAAGTCTCAACATAATGCCCAAGCAACATTTCCTGTGCTACCTTTTCTTTATTATAGCTACAGTTTAGCTGTATATTCACATTTATTAGTCTGGTATTTCATTTCAAAAATAGTATTTCACCCATAAAATGTTTAATAAAACAGTGTTTTTACTAGTGAACTATCACAATTCAAATTCAAGCGAAAGGGGGATGGGGGGAGAAACATGTTTGTTTTAAGTTTAATTCTCTTTCTATAGTGACATTACGTAAGAAGGCTTAGCCCACCACCTGTATGCCAACAAGCTCCAAATAAACCACAGCCTCAAAGAATTATGCAACAGGCTCCAACTAAACATATAGGCTGTGTCTACACTGGCATGAATTTCCGGAACTGCTTAAAACAGAATACTATTCCGTTTTCAGTTTTTCTGGAAAAGGAACGTCTACATTGGCAGGCTGCTTTTCCGGAAAAGCCCTTTTTCCGGAAAAGCGTCTGTGGCCAATGTAGACGCGCTTTTCCGGAAAAGAGCCCCGATCGCCATTTTCGTGATCAGGGCTTTTTTCCGGAAAAGACTACTGGGCTGTCTACACTGGCCCTTTTCCGGAACAGTGTTCCGGAATAAGGACTTATGCCCGAGCGAGAGCAGAATAGTTTTTCCGGAATAGTGGCTGATTTTGTACAGTACAGCGTCGTTGCTTTTCCGGAAATTCAAGGGCCAGTGTAGACAGCTCGCATCTTATTCCGGAAAAGCGGCTGATTTGCTGGAATAAGTGGCCCAGTGTAGACACATCCATAATGTAATGTGTTTATACACATTTGTATTGCACATATTACAGTAAAACTCCAATAGTCCGGCATCCAACTGTTCGGCACTCCCGATACTCCGTCATCAAAATGCCAAGCACTCCTGACCAGCTGATTAAAAAGCCTGCCGCTCAGCACATGTGCTGGCTGTAACCAGATGGAGCATAAGGTTGGGGGAGGGGGGACAGTTGGGGGCGGGGGGAGAGTGAGATCGTGTTACAGTATGGAGAAGAGCGTTTTGCTTCGGTGAAGGGGAAACGGGAGGAGGGAGGGATGGGGATCAGGCTACAGCACGGAGGAAAGGAGAGAGACATGAAGAGGAAAAGGGAGGCGAGTGGGAGGGAGGTTGTGTCCTGGCCAGCTGTTAAGCCGTGCAGCTGTACTGGACCTCCTGATTCTCCTGCAAATCTGATAATCCGGCACCACCTGGGTCCAAAAGGATTATCAGAATCTACTGTATATAGATTACGTACAAGCACACAGTTCTGATTCTTCTCTCTCCTTTGCATTTGTTGGACCGATGTGAACTTGTCTAGGCATCTTTTACTACTCTCAGAGCTTGAAAACAGACAGGAAGCCAGATCTTTACAACAGCCAAAGTTTGTATAACAACAACAAATGTGGCACAACTCAGACGCAAAAAAAATGGGATGTAAGGGGCCGAGAACCAAAGTTTCAGACTAGGGATGTGAATGACTAGTCAATTAACCGATAAGCCTAGTCAACAACTCCCATTTTTTTCCCCCACCCTTACTGCCTCTGTATCAGAAGAAGCAAGGGGGAAGGAGCAGGAGCCGGTGCTGGGCGGTGCAAGGGGAGCAGGCTTAAAAGCTGGTTCCCTCCCGGCACCGGCTCCACAATGCTGCCTCCCCTCCCCACGCTGCTGCCTAGAGGCAGCCCCTCCCCCATGTGTCTCACAGAGGCAGCAGAGTAGGGGATGAGTAGGTGGCGACATCGGTGCTGGGTGGGGAACCGGCTTTTAAGCTGGATCCCCATAGCACCAGATCTTACTCTGCCCGCTTGCTGCCTCTGATACAGAGGCGAATCAGGGGATGCTGCTGTGGAGCAGCCTCTGTCTACTGCAAGCCCTGGGCCCACTGCAGGTAGAGACTGCTTCACAGCAGCAGCCCCTGTCCATGGAGGGGGTCCAAATACCCCATGAACACGGGCTGCTGCCGCCCCCATTTCCTATCTCTCTCTCTCCCCCACAGCAGCCTCTGTCTGAAGAGCTCAGACCCTCAGAACACAGAGGCTGCTGCCACCTCTGTATCAGAGGCAGTAGCACAGGGTGGCAGGCAGCTGGTCTGCAAGGAGAGTAGGTTTTTAAACTGGCTCCCCTTACAAACCAGCTCCCGCCTGCCACACCATGCTACTATCTCTGATACAGAGGTACCAGTGCTGGGTGGCAGGGAGCTCCCTGGGAGTGCGGCCAGATTGCACAGGCTGCTGGACCTATCCTCCAGGAACTATACAACAGTCAAGTAACAACTAAGAATTCATGCCCTTGGTTGACTATTGCCAGTGGGGGCAGAGTCCCCTGTATCTGCCTCCTCCCAGGATTCCCCTGCCCCCAGAGGGAAACCAGCGCGTGCCTGCCCCAGGGCCAATTCACCCGCGATACAGGGAAGCCCCGCGCGCGCCTGCCCCAGGGCCGACCCTCTCCCCCCCCGCCCCGGGCACAGGGAAATCCCGCGTGCGTGTCTCCTCCGGGGCTGACTCACCCCTCCCGTGCGGTGCAGGGAGGCAATGCTCCCTCCCGCAGTACACCCGGCAGAGCAGCTAGTGCTACTTCCGGAATTGTCGGAAGTGTCGCTAAGCTGCGGGACTTCTGTCCATCCCTGAGAAGCCTACACTACCTCCATTTTCACTGGAGGTAGGTAGTGGGGCTTCTCGGGGGTGGGAAGGAAATGGAGGCAGGGCGGACAGGACGCCTCGCGATCGACTGGTCGAGGCCTCGCGATAGACTAGTCGATCGTGATCGACCTGTTGGTGACCATGGCTCCAAACCCACCCACTCCCCTTAGTTGGGGCTGGGGAACCTGCTAAAACCCTAGCTAAGTGGAGACTCTGGACACTTGGAACCATGCCCCAAACACAAGGACTATATTCATATAGTGGGCTGGAGTTTCTAGGCCAGGGAACCAGCAGCAGGGGTCTGCACCCTTTTTCTGTAAGCTAACTCTGGGACCTAATCACTAGGCTGCCTCATCACCAGGAAGACCCGGACACAGTCTCCATCTGGAATAATCACTTTTTTAAAATATGGAACTACTGCAGTGGTTCTTAAAGTGCAGTCCGCGGCTGCCTCCCAAGTGGTCCACTGCTCCAGATAATCCCCCCACTTCCTCTCCCCACAGCAGGGAGCCCATGCTGGCACTCTAGTCTTCTATCTGCCAAACATCCATGAAGAAAGCCCTGACCCCGCCAGACCAGCTCAAAAGGGAGGCCAGCACAAGTGGCTCCACACTGTGTTTCTCTCCTCTCTCCCACCCAGCTCACTGGGGGAAGGCCAGCATAATGACGGGCTTTCCCTGACGCTCTCATTGTCTGGAGTTGCACCACTAGGACAGGAAGCCAGGTAAGCAGCGCCCCCATACTCAGACCTTGCACCCCAATACCCCTTATTTCCCCCTTTCACCAAGACTCCACCCCCCAAGCTTGCTCCTACACCAGAGCTGGGCAAAAGATTTTTTGTTTTTATCCCTGCTTGGTACTCAGAAAAGCTGGTTGCAGGGCCACATGTGTGTTTCTGAACCCCGAGAGCCTGGAGGGAAGGGGGAAGAGGATTCTCATGTTGCCCCCATCATCAGTAGCTTCCTCTGGCCGTTTCCAGCCAATAGCAGCTGCCTGTCTGCAGGACAGGCAGCATGTAAAGTGCACCTCCTTCTTCATTCCCTGGGACACTCAGCATTCAGTTCAGTGCAGTAAACATGTCTCCTGAAATTGCTCTGTGCGTGCTCTGTGCTGGAAGGCAGGGATCCTGACTAAGGAACCTGCTGGGCTGCTGGCTGGGAGCCAGTTAAGGTCTCCCAGACAGAGTCTGTCTGTCTGTCTGGCATCCCAGACCCCCCCTAAGCCATGTAATCCAAACTCCTGCTCCAGCCCCCAGACACCTTCCCAGACACTGCATCTCCTCCTATGCCCCACCTCAGGTCACAACCTCCTCCCAGACCCTGCACCCCAATCCACTGTCCCTGGTGACAGCTCAAACCCTGCACCCCTACCCCAGGTCACACTCCCCTCCCAGAGCCTCCTTAGCCCACTCCATTGCCCCAGAGCACAATCCTCTCCTTCACTCAAACTCCCTCCCAGATCTCACACTCCAATTCCTTACCCTGAGCTCCCTTCTGCACCCAACCTCCATCCCAAACCCCTGTACCTCCTCCATTAATAATGGAAGAGTGTGGGTTTCAAACACTTAACAAATTCTTAGAGTAGGCTCCCTATCAAAAATTATTGCCCATACCTGCCCTGCACCTTCCCTCCTGGACAGACACCTTCCCTCCTGTCCGGACACCCTGGCCTATCCCATGCCTGCTCCTGCACCCTCCTTTGATCCTGCACCCCCACGCCTGGCCAGACATCTACCCCCACCCTGCTCCAGAACCCACTGTTGCTCTTGCACTCTCCCTTGCTCTTTCTCCCTCCCCTCTGGCCAGACACCCTATTCCCAGCCTGCTTCTGCACCCTACATCTCACCCAGTCCTTGCATCCTGCACCAATACCTATTCTACTCACTGGCAGCCCTGTCCCACACAGTGAACCCTTCATTTTTGTTCCCGCCCTAGAGCCTAAGGGGGTCTACAAAATCCATTAACTTGAACCCCAGAAAAGCTAATCTGACCTCAGGGAAACCCTCAACCTGGGTCCTACCTGTCCTTTCCCCTTACCCTGTGAGGCTGGAGTGCCATAGGAGTGAGGTGTCTCAGTTGGGGGCCACATCAGTAAGGGTTGGGGGGGTTTGGAGGGTTTTTTGCTTCTTGCTTGTGTGGTCCACCACTGATTTTTCTGTGGATCAGTGGCCCCAACCCAAAAACAGGTTCCCTATCCCTGCCATGAATAAAGAAAACATTGAAATCTTTTGTGTTGGACATAAATTAATAATTTAAAATGAAGCTTGATAAACTAACACGAGAATGATAAAACACTTCATATGTTTAGTAATTGAAATTAAACCATTCTCCTTAGCTGCAGCACAAGCAAAATGACTCTAGTGTAATTATGTAATTTACGGTGAGGTTCCATTAGCAACTGGTGGTCCACGGAAAAGTTTGCTTTGAGCTACTTGGTCCACGGGCCAAAAAGTTTGAGAATCACTGATCTATTGAGATATGGGACAAAGTGCTCTGCAACCTTTTTGGGAGGCGGGGGAGGCAGAAGTAAAAAGAGAGACAAGGAATAATATAGAGCAGGGAGGACTGATTTAAATCATAAATTTAAAATCAAGTTTCCCAATGATAACTTCTTCACATATTTCTTCAGGTAACTCTGCAAATCTGATCACTAAAACATGTTAAATACTGCTCAGAACAGCGTTTTACATCATATAAGAAAGCATACTTTGTGTAATTGTTTTAGATACCTTGATTTTTATTAATTTAGGAAATAGTACATAATAATCATTACCTGCATCAGCTGCAGAGGTAGAAGCAGTACATTAGGAATGGTAAGAAATAAATCTCTCACACACACAAATAGCACTTTTATTTTATTAAACTAAATCTTAAAAGTTAAATGTTCCACATTTGCAACAGAAGCAGTCTCCAGTGGTGCTGGCTGATGGCTGTCCTTAAATTCTTTCTTTCTTTGTTTTTTTTCCATTTTCAAATTTGATTAACTCTAACAAACAAGACTTCAGGTCACTAAAGGTACTTTGCCCTTTCAACTTTTACAAATAGCTCTCATCTTCTCCATTCCCACTGTCATGTTCATCTAGATCTTATGCCAAGTTACAATAAAGCTAAGAATAACTGTGCTTAGAGTGCCTTTACTGTTGGAGTAAGCCCCATTGAAAACAAGTATAGGATGGGGTCCTTTGGGAAAGCTGAGTTATGCTCAAGTAAAATAGGGAATAGACTTATGGCATCACCGTTACAGTGTGGGACCATGATGTTCCAAAGTAACAGGCACATATTATGTAATATAAAATAAGAAATGATACTCAGTAACAACTGGCAACTCTGGATTTCTCTTGCTGAAGCTTTCTGTTCTGTATACTTGAGTAACAGATTCTAAAACTAGTTAACTAATTAAACAAGCCATAAACATTAGCGAAGGTAAACTTTTTTTCTAGCAACATCCAACATAGCAAATAGCTTGGGAATTTACTTGTTAAAACACTCTTATACTAAAAATCCCAGGGAGAGTCTTGAACACCGATACAATGCAAAGTTGATGCACATGGTTCTTCGGACATATCCACTAGGGATGTTAAAATCAGGTTAATCAACTAGTTGATGGAATTTCCATTGGCTATTCGATTAGTCGATAAGGGCACTTCCGCTTTGAAATGTAGCAAGAGGCCACTGGGTTGTTGCTATATTTCAGAGGCTGAAGTGCTGCATGATGTTCCATCTTTGAAATGAGCAAGAGCCCCAGCAGGACTCAAGTCCCACACTGGCCTCAGGCTCTGTGCAGTGCTTCCACTTTGAAATGTACAAAAGCCTCAGAAGGGACTCTTGTACATTTCAAAGGTGAAATGCTGCCGCTGCGCCTCTGCCCCCTCCCTTGGAGCTCGGGGGAGCCGGCTTTTAAGTATAGGGGAATATAGGAAACTATGTATGTGTGTGCTGAATAATGTCATCCCTTTTCCTTTCCAGTCCACTCTAATGTTCCTTTCTATGTTGCTTTCATTTAGCCTCCTTTAAAATGAAATGAAAGCTGAATGCTGTGATTTCATCATTTTATATTAGGGATGTGAATGGTTAAGGGTGAGGCTTACCAATTAACCGACCTGGTTTCACCCGCACAGTGCTGACCCAGGCACACCATAGTGGTACTCTAATCCATCTGGAGTAGACCCAGTCCGGCCACACTGCAGGCAGAGGTGAATCAGCCCAGCCAGAGCAGCCCCTACCAGATTGGAGTGGTGCCCCTGCCTCCCCATTTAATCAGTTAAACATCATGTTTATCCAGTTAACTACTTGCACAGGATTTTACATCCCTATTTTGTATTGTGACAGACCCAGACCAGCTGGCTGTAGTAGGTTGGAGGAAGATACATAAATAGGCAACTGGATGAATAGTTTTCTGTTCCCTGAGTGACCAGGGCAGGGTCTGCTATAGAGCAATTAGGTCAGACAGACAACTGGAGCCAATTAGGAGCAGGCCAGAAGCAAAAGAGACAGGCTAATCAGGTCACCTGCAGCCCATTAAAGACCTTCTGGGGCTAGATTAAAAGGCTTCCCTTCAGAGATGGCTGGAGGAGCCAAGGACTGGAATTGAGGAAGTGTATCGTGGAGGAGCAAGGAGGACTTGCTCAGGTATGAGGAAGAAGGTACTGGGAAGGGCTGTTTGGCAAAGTGGAAAGGCTGCAACAAGGAAAGGCTGCAACACTGGAAGTGGAGGAAACACTGCCTGTGGTCACTGTCTTTAGGTCCTTGTTCCAGAAGCCAGAGTAGTGGATGGGCCTAGGTTCCCTCCAACCCTCGCCACACCACTGCAGAGAGTCTATCCCTGAGAAGGGAGACTTGGACTATGGAGGGGTTTCACCCCAATCCACTGACTGGCCTATGATGAAAGTGGTTCAATAGACTGTGACCCTTGCCTCTAGTAAAGGGCAAGAGGCTACAATGAGGGCCACAGCAAGCCTCTGAGGCTAGCCCTAATCACCTGTAAGCGCAGCACTCTCTCCCCTCCTCCCCAAGGTGAGGGGAGGCCAGAGCTCTGCCACTGTATATTTCCTTTAATATTGCCAAGGAAATAGCCTCATGTCAAGTCACAGGGCACTTCTTTGGCCATCTAGTGAGCAGCCCAGCTTTGTCCATTTTCATGGTTACCCTACTCAAAACCACACACCATCTTATTTATTTTCAATTCCATGTACTTTTAATCCTCCATTCCCAAACAGGGCTGGACACAACACCAGTATAAAAAGGGAGGTGACTTCCAGAGTTTCTCTCCCCCCTCAAGCTTAACTTTGAACACCCCTTACTTCTTGTTCCTCCCAGATATGTATATTCCCCATTTCTAAACCAAATACCCTACCTCCTTAACCCAACAATTGTCGACCTGTAACATCCTAATTGATTCCCACCAAGCCTGCAGCTTTCTTTGTGCTGCAGCAACCTCAGTGATCAAGGTACTACAACTAGCAATCTGTGACATGTCAGCAGAGATATTTTAGTATCTGTGACAGCATACATGGTAAGAACACAATCCTAGAGTGCAATTTATTGCTATATTAGGCTACATTCAATTACACAATTTAATATAATTAACATGTCATGAACTGGAAAAACTTTAAAAAAACAAATAGCGTAGCAACACCTTAAAGACTAACAAAACATGTAGATGGTATCATGAGCTTTCATGGGCTCAACCCACTTCTTCAGTTTCATTCATCTGAAGACGTGGGTTGTGCCCACGAAAGTTAATGATACCATCTAACATGTTTTATTAGTCTCTACGGTGTTGCAAGACTATTTGTTGTCTTAAGTTTTTCCAGTTACAGACTAACTCAGCTATTCCTCTGAAGATTATGTCATGAACTGATCTATGTTTGCCTTTTTAGACTAGTGATTGACTATAAAACAAATTTCTAAGATTTTGAGAACAAGATATTTGCGTGGTTAACCGTGCTCCATGGCCCAGACTAAATAAAAGGTATATAAAGCTCTGAGATGAAGACCGTGATCAACAACTACTTTCCTGAATAATGGAACTCTCAACAATAACAGTAATACTCATCTATGTGGGAAAGAACTTTTGCCAAGGCAGTCAAAGAGACTGTGGAAGGACCATTGCTAAGTGCACCACTTTCTACTCCAAGGTGCAATTCTTTGATCTTGCACACTAACAAACAAATAGCAACCTATACTCTACTATATATTTTAGAGAGTTTGTGTCTCTCTCTGTGTCTCCATCCACATGAGACTATTTATTCAAGAACTTTTCCTAAACAGTAATAAGCTAGGACCACCATATTTGGCATGCAGCTTCCTCTTATCATAACTTAAAGCAAGGCCAGTGTTGGGTTGTGCCAGGACAAGTGCATGGAATGTGATTGTTTTGCATCAAACAAAAAGGGAGGGTGCAATAGTAGGGAAAATTATGCTCACAAATGACCATAGAAGGACAGCAGTGGATGTCAGCAAAGCCCCCGCCAACCAATGTTCTATCCTTGTGGAGCAGCTGCCCACCATGCTACGCAGCCCCAGCTGCTCTGAGCTGCCATGGGGAGCAGCTGCCCACCGTGCTGCAAGGCCCATCACCACCACCTGAAGCCGATCCCAAGGAGAAACGGATGGGCCAGCCCAGGGAGAAGCCCATGGGCTGACCAGCTCCGAGGAGTAGCCAGTGGGTCAGCTGTGCTCCCCCTCGCACACGTCTTCTAGTATTTAAATAAAAATAAAACCCTACCAAACAAGACAGTCCTCTTCACAAACTTCTCCCCCCACGCACAGGATGAGACACCAATCACCACTGTTTAATGCACTACTAGAAGATTCCGGGACATTATGGTCATAAGCGTGGAATAATATACACGCACAAGAGCTTATGTTGCTGAGTACCTATTGACATGTTCTGACTGACAACCACGTCAGATACCCAGAAAATGGAAAGATATTCAACAGGGTTAAAAAGTTATGATTACGATAGTGATGTGCCAGCAGTTTAGATGTTAATTAAATGTAGTACTCAGTCTATGTTCAGAACTTTAGAGAGCTATTTACAGGATGTGGTCTTCTTAACTGGAAGACACCCAGGCTAAGAAAAAGCTTTTCGTGTTTTTGCAATATACAGTAGACTATATGGCCAGAAAATATTTTTTGACTTTTTAGGAAGGGTTGAAGTAGTAGGGAGATATTTTAAAATCATCATAAGAAGGACAAAATTTCTATTACTCATACTAAAAACAAGCAAATAGTCCAAAGACATTTAACTTTAACAACAAGAAAGAGTAAAAACATGTTAAACTCCCAAAAACAGATTATCAGAACTTTTTCAGATGGGCTTTTCTTTCTTTCTTTAAAATTTCTATTAATAGAAGATAAGCACAGCAAAGATCACACTGTATGACAAATCTCAATTAGGCCACTTTTTCTTTTAACTCAGTTCCCTTTTTCTTTTTAAGCATCTCTGTGTTGTTTTGTACAACAGAGAACTGATTACCTAACAGACTATGCAAAGAAGAAAAATTAACTTCTGACAAGCACACAATACCACTTAACTAGAAGATAAAGATTTTTGTCTTTAAACACTAATCTTTAGTGCTACTGTAACAGTAGATGAGAAATAGCGATACAACAATTCCACGGGGGGGGGGGGGGAGAGAGGAAGAGGTTAGGGGAAGATTCTGTTCAGGAGTGAATCCCTCATACTTATGGCAGGTTGCAGCCTACTTCCATTTTCTGTTATGAAGCCTTAGTAATAAACTAATCAGCAAGTCTTTTTCCTTGAGGTGTGGCAGAACTAATGCCAGGCCCAAGTGGAAAGAGCTTCTCTGCCACGTAGGTAGGCTTCCCTTCTGGATAGGAATATTTCAACTAAGAATGTTAAGTAATGGTTAATTTACTAGTCGAGTAGTCGATGGAATGTGAACTCTACGTGCAGCCCGGGACCGGCAAGAAGACTCACTGACTCCAGGCTGCATGTGGCGTGCTCATTTTGAAACGTACAAGAGTCCTCAACAGGGGCTCTGCATGGCATTTCAAAGCAGCAGCGCAGCATGGAGCCCAGGGTCAGCGGGAAACTCAGAGTACCCCGTTGACCCTGGGCTCCATGCTGCGCTGCCGCTTTGAAATGCCATGCAGAGCCGGGGACTCCCCAGCTGACTGTGGGTTCCGCATGGCATATCTGATAGAGGCAGCAAGGGGGGAGGGAAGGAATTGGATAGTCAACTAGTCCTTAACATCCCTAATTCCAACCCCTTAAGCGTTCTACCTCTTCTAAGCCTATCACGTAGTTTCAACTTCAGATGTCAACTAGAGGCTATCACGTGCTGCCTACAGCTTTTATCTAAAGATTGCTTTATACATGCCCGATATTTTGGAAGTAGGAAAAGGTGAATTGTTTTTTCATGTCCTACATGTCTACTAGTGCAGACTCTATGTGTCAATGTCCCCGAAAGATGAAGAAAAGGGAACACAAATACCTTGGCTGAAGACACAGCAGAGATTGGGATGTAAAAGGATGAACGATACCTAGTCAAATTAAAGATATAGACTGTCAGTAGCCAAAACATTTTAAAGAAAGCGTTAAACCCTGATTAGCGTCAATTACATTAGGTACATAGACTGGAGCTAAGTCACGAAAGACTATAAAGACAAGATGCCTACGCCTGATGCAGAAGTGATGAGAGTGTCCCTGAAGAGACTTATAGAGATTGGACATGGCCAGACCAAAAATCTGCTACAGGATCTTAGCAAAAATATTTTCAATAGTCTTTAAAGGGGAATGCTACAGCAGGTAGATCCACACACAGTTGAACTAGCACAGACAGAAAATAGTGAGAGGTTGGATGAGAGCATTAGCTTTACAGAGAGAAGAGGCCAGATCTTGAGGTTTCGTATATGAATATCTACGTTTTCCCGTTAGTAGTAAAGAGAGCTGGAGGAATCTGAGATAAATTTTGGCCCACATAACTACATCAAGAAGATACTAGTATGCTACAGAAGACAACCACGTTTGAAAAACTTTTTTTCGCATCAACTAATGTTCTGAAGTCTTTTCATTCATGGCTGCAATAATTGAATGGAGAGACTACCCCTAACTTTTGATATTTCAAACTAGTTCGGCCACTTCAAGTTCAAAATAGGCCATATACCCTTCTTTACCCCATCCTAGACCTCTTGGTCTATGTAGTTTTTTAAATAAATTTTTGACCCCTAATTCGTTCTTGCAAATTTGGTTACTATTTCACAGCAGATAAGATATTTTAGGATCTGCATCACAGCACCCTTTTTCAGGGTTTCCAAGATACTGAGGAAAAACAGAAGGCCAAGTTTCCAGTAGCAAACACAAAATTTTAGCCATCACCTACAACTGATAGCACACAGCCTGACTTCAAGAATTTGCAATCTAACAAGTCACACATCTATATACCAATAGCCGAAAGCCTGTGCTGTTACATGGAATGGCAGTTGAGCAAAGTAATTCATCATCTATGTAATCTTCCTCATACATCTAATAAAACTGTTGCATACATAATAGCTATACACTAAGATTGGTGATTAGTTAAGCCACCTCTCATCACAATGGTATAGGAAGTTTGACATGGCATAAGTCAGATGTGAGGAACTTAAGACCCAAGGGCCAGATCCAGACCCCAGCTTACCTTCATCTTGCCTGCAGCAAGGCTCATGGCTTCCGCCACAGCAGGGTGAGCCAGCACTTGTGCTCCAGTCCAGAGACAAGTCTCTGAGGCCTGGTCTACACTGGGAATTTAGGTCAAAATTAGCCGTATTAGGTCGATTTTCTCAACAAAGAGTCAACATCAATAATCACATTCCATCAACTTTAAGGGCCATTAGAGTCTATATCTGTATTCCTACGTTCATGAGAAGTAAGGCTAAATACAATCTTGCACGGTCAACTTTACAGTAATGCAGACACAGCACTGTGGAAGTGGATGTTCTTGGACTCCAGAAGGTCGACCACAGTGCCCTGTTGTAACTGCTCTTACCATGACTTTGAACTCTACTGCTCTCCAGGTGAACAAGAAAAGCCCCTGGAAAATTTAAAATTCATTTCCTCTGTGGCCAGCATGGCAAACAGACCTCAGAGCAGGCAGCACAACTGACTGTGAATTCCATGAGCACCATAAGCTCCCAGGATCACCAATGAGCACCAGCACGGAACATGCAAGAGGTTTTGAACCTCACTGCTGTGTGGAGAGAGGTATCTGTTCTCACAGAACTATGAACCAGCAAAAGAAATGCAGATATGTATGCCAAGATCACAAAGAGCATAGATAGAGGAGAAAGGATGTGCCTTGGATGCCCAGCAGTGGCAAGTGAAAGTAAAGTAGCTGAGTACATCATACAATAAGACAAAGGATGCCAATGAATGGTCTAGAGCAGGGGTCTCCAAACTTTTCTGCCCGAGGGCCGCATTTACTATCAAACAGCAGTTCGGGGGCCGACTACACACTTGAGGTCCAAATAAAAAACAATCAAAACATGGATGTTGTTTTTAATTATTTATTTAATATTATTTTATTCAGTTATTATTTAATAACACATTGATACACTACACATGAACACCTGTATTAGTGTGAATGGTGAAATTGTTTTCTGGATGCCAAAATAGCAGACATTTCTGGCTTTAGATTTGTTGTCCCTAACATCAACAGTGACCTGAGATTATCATCGGACAAGTTTGTTCTCAAATTTCCGTAATTTTTTTTCCGTAGACAAAAAGGTCTCCACGGGCCGGATGAGAGGGCCTCGCGGGCCGTAGTTTGGAGACCCCTGGTCTAGAGCATCACCACAAACATGCCGCTCCTATGAGCGGCTGCATGCAATCCTTGGTGAGAACCGACCAGCTTCCCTAGCAGTCCGTGGATTCCTCCAAAGGCATTCCTCGCATAGTAGCATGGAGGACAGCGTGGCCGAAGAAGAGGAGGTGGAGGAGAAGAGTTAGCAGGCGAGTGGAGTAACCATTGTCACTGAGAGCCAAGAACGTTTCATAACCTTGGAGATAATCCCCTCCTCCCAGGATCTCTCACAGTCAGGCACTGATCCCAGGAATGGCACTTCTGGTAAATTCACATTTATTATTTTGCTAAAAGTGGGTTATGGCAATTGAGTATAATCTATAGTGGCCACTATGCCTACACAGCAGGGGACCCTGGAACAGCTTGTTAATGTGTCTGGAGACAGAGCGGGAATGCTCCCAGCACATCTCCATAAAGCTCTCAGAAGCCTGGACACATCCCCCTACCTGTGGAGGTTCAAGTCCCAGCCTGTATCTTACCATACCTGCCACCAGCTGCTCCTCTAAGAACTTTAAGTGTACCTGCTCCTTAGTGACTGCTTCAAATCATAACTGTGGTTTGTACATAACACATCCGTATTGTCCTAAGACAGACCTTCCTTTTGTTGTAACAGATTAGGATATATGCTCTGCAACATATCTCTGGATAAGTCTGTCTTTCACTCTGACACACATCCGGGGGTATGAGTGGTGAGGCTGCCCTTGTCTTCCCCCCAGAAACAGCAAGTGAGCCAACTATCCCCCAGCCACACCAACTGTCTAGCTGGCACAAATGTGCAGGCAAAAACAGACTAGGGATGACATGTTCAAGGAGCAAATGCAATCCGTACACTTGGCTAGGAAGCCCTTAAGCAAGAGGACAAATATACTGTTCAAGAAGATGTGCGCGGAGCATGAGGACTGGAGAGTGTGTAAGGAATTGGAAATGAAGAATCAGGAGAGAGTCTTGTCATCCACGGTGAATGTGATGAACTTTCCAAGAAGCCTACATGCACAGGCACTTCCCTCCGCCGCCCCTCCAACCTTTGTGGACCAATGTTTCCTCTTCACTGAGTTCCATAGCCTCCTTTCCCAAGGGTCACAGAACGGGGGGGGGGTGCAAGGGCAGCCTCACACTCAACCCCCAGGGATGCATTGTAAAGCAAAAGACTGTCCTTCTTACAATTGTCATCACATATCCCTCAGCTTACCCACCCTGGACTCCTTTTCTGTCTCCGCTGAGTTCTCTAAATGAAATCCCGTGACTTCTGAACAATACTTTCTTTATTGCTTGTGTTGAAGAGGGAGGGGAACTGCTGCATTTGCTGAGCTCTAGCTTAGTCAGTACTCGGTGGAATCTTCCCTTTAAATTCCCAAATCATATTTACTACCATTCTGCACTTGCTCAACCTGTAATTGAACTGATCCTTGCTAGGGTCCAGGCTGCCCATGTACAGATTAATGAGCCTCAGGAGAAAGGGGTAATCTGGGTCACCAAGGATCACTATTGGCATTTCAACTTCTCCAATCGTAA
Organism: Pelodiscus sinensis; assembly: GCF_052426305.1. NCBI lineage: Eukaryota > Metazoa > Chordata > Testudines > Trionychidae > Pelodiscus > Pelodiscus sinensis. Next base: position 91,010,397 of record NC_143057.1, read on the forward strand.
TTTCCTGGTCTGAGAAAAGAATTAGAACAAAGTTGGAGTTTGTCAAACAGGCAGGAGTTCCTTAAAGATGCACATATCATGCACCTCTCTCAACCATCTCACACCGATGTCAGTGAAACAGCCCTTGTGATCGACCAGGCCTCTCTAACACCATGAAGAAGTACCCCTTGCAGTTTATTTATTCCTTGGCAAGGTGGTCGAGTACCAAGATAGATAGAATGCACATCCCCATCACCCCATTGGAATTAGGAAACCCCCAGCACGGAAAAGCCCTCCACTATGCCTTCTACATTTCCCAAAGTCACTACCCTTCGTAGCAGAAGGATATTGATTGCCTCAGCTATTTGGATCACAATATCCCTACTGTGGCTGTCCTCACTCCATATTGATTCTCTGCTGATGGTATTTGTTTGGTGTTATAAGCTTCCACAGGGCAATTGCCACTCACATCTCCACAGTAAAAGCAGATCTCATTCTAAGATTCTTCCATTTCAAGGTGGGGGAAAGAAATCTGCAAACTTCCATCAAAGTGACCTTCCACATATGGACGTTTGGCAGCTACTGCTGATCATCCCAAAGCTGCATCACAATGTGGTTCCACCAGTCTGTGCTTGTCTGACAGCAGCAGAACCAGCGTTCCACTGTGTCCAAAGGATTGAATGCTGGCAGCACTTGCCAGTTGCTTAACTCAAGTGCTTCACAGAAGAGTATGTTCATGTCCTCCTGAGATTGAGGGAGGACCCGGGATACACTCTGGATATACTTCAGTATTAGGTGCACCATGGTTAATTTCATTATCATAATGCTTTGATGCTCAAAAGGATCCACAATGTGCTTACATTGCCATGGGACCTGCAAGGATAGCCAAAGGAGAAAAAAAGCATAAAAAGACTGTTTGCCATTGCTCTCAAGTAGGGGAGAGGGAGGAAACAAGTGCATTATGGGCTGTTGACATGTACCCAGAACCATCCACTGTAGAGTTGTGGTACCTGCCTGCACTGGGAGCATAACCCAGAATGCAAAGGGCACAGACTCTGGGGGATAGCTAAACACAAAGCATCACTCTCAAAGTAGAAGGGAGCCCCCTACTGGGAATACACTAAGGATGTTAAGTATCGAGTAGCTGACTAATCCAATAGCTGATGCGTTTTCAACTGCCGGGGCCCTTGTACATTTCAAAAGCAGAATCCCACAGAACCAGCACAAGTGGAGTCTGCTTCAATCTGAGCTCACACCATTTCCCCGCAGTGCCTCTGTGCCTCTACCTCCCCGAACCCCTGCGGAGATGGTGCTGGGGGGAACTGGCTTTTAAGCCAGCTCCTCCCAGCACTGGCTCCTGCTCCCTCCCGTCCCTTGCTGCCTCTCTCTGATAGAGGCAGCGGGGGAGAGGGGGGAGTAATTGCATCACTAGTCGACTATCCAATAAGCTTACGCTTATGAATCAGTCTCCAAAGATGCTGGCTGATTTCTCTCAAATTATTTTATTATTATTATTTTCAAATTTAATTAACTCTAACCGACAAGTCCTCAGAACACTAAAGTTATCCTTTCAACTTTTACAAATAGCTCTCATCTTCCCCATTCCCACTGTCATGTTGATCTAGATCTTATGCCAAGTTACCAAAAAAGCTAAGAATAACTGTGCTTAGAGTGCCCTTAACGTTGGAGGAAGCCTCACTGAAAACAAGTATAGGATGGAGTCCTTCGGGAAAGCTGAGTTATGCTGAAGTAAAATAGGGAATAGACTTATGGCATCACCGTTACGGTGTGGGACCATGATTTTCCAAAATAACAGACACATATAATGTAATATAAAATAAGAAAATGATACTCAGTGACAATTGGCAACTCTGGATTTCTCTTGCTGCAGCTTTATGTATTTTATACTTGGGTAACAGATTCTAAAACTAGTTAACTAATTAAACAAGCCATAAACACTAGCTAAGAACCTTTTTTTCTAGCAACATCCAACATAGTAAACAGCTTGGGAATTTTTGTTGAATCACACTTGTTAAATCACACTTACACTAAAAGGCCCAAGGAAGGTCTTGAAGAATGATGCATTGCAAAGTTTATCCACATTGTTCTTGAGATATATCCACATAATTCTCTCCCCATAAGCAGGGTTTTTTTACTGTCTTGCTGCTAGGCCCTGCATCATCTTCTTGCCCTGCTTACACTTTCTGGCTGTGTCTACATTGGCACCCCTTTCCGGAAAAGGGATGCTAATGAGACACTTCGGAATTGCAAATCCGCGGGGGATTTAAATATCCCCCGCGGCATTTGCATTTACATTTACATGGCTGCCGCTTTTTTCCGGCTCGGGGTTATGCCGGAGAAAAGCGCCAGTCTAGACGCGATTTTCCGGAAAATAAACCCTTTTCCGGAAGATCCCTTATTCCTACTTGAAAGCAGGAATAAGGGATCTTCCGGAAAAGGGTTTATTTTCCGGAAAATCGCGTCTAGACTGGCGCTTTTCTCCGGCATAACCCCGAGCCAGAAAAAAGCGGCAGCCATGTAAATGTAAATGCAAATGCCGCAGGGGATATTTAAATCCCCCGCGGATTTGCAATTCCGAAGTGTCTCATTAGCATCCCTTTTCCGGAAAGGGGTGCCAATGTAGACACAGCCTATATGTTTTTCTTTTTTATCCAGGAAATGAATGTTTTCAAAATATTCCCAGATATGGTCTCTTTGCACCTGGAAGCCATGACAGTTTCTGTGACAATGGTGTAGGGGAAATATCAGAATCATAGAACCGGATGGGACATCAAAAGGTCAAGTCCTGCCCCCCGATCTCAAGACAGGACCAAGCATAGTCTACATCAGTGGTTCTCAATGTGGGCCATATGGCTCCCCAGGGGGTCACGCCTTACTTCTAGGGGGCCACATGGAAAAAAATGGAACATTAAGTGGCCACAGTAAGTTTCTGAGGGGGCCACCCAAACTTAACTGCCAGGCATATGATGAATGAGGCTCAGAAGTGGGCCATGAGCAAAAAAAGGTTGAGCAACACTGGTCTAGATCATCCCTGACAGGTGTCTTTCTAACCTGGCACTTAAATATCTCCAGTGATGGAGATTCTACAACCCGTGAAGGCAATTTATTCCAGTGTTTAACCACCCTGACAGTTAGGAATTTTTTCCTCAGGTCCAACCTAAACCTCCCTTGCTGCAATTTAAGCCCGTTGCTTCTTGTCCTATCCTCAGAGGCCAAGAACAACAATTTTTCTCCCTCCTCCTTATAACACCCTTTTAGATACTTGAAAAACGCTATCATGTCCCCTCTCAGTCTTCTCTTTTCTAAACGAAACAAGCCCAATTCTTTCAGTCTTCCCTCATGTTTCTAGACCTTTAATAATTTTTGTTGCTCTTCTCTGGACCCTCCCCAATTTCTCCACATCTTTCTCAAAATGTGGTGCCCAGAACTGGACACAATACTCCAATTGAGGCCTAATCAAGTGCAGAGTAGAGCAGAAGAATGACTTCTCATGTTTTTCTCACAACACTCCTCCTAATGCATCCCAGAATCATGTTTGCTTTTTTTTTTGCAATAGTGTCACACTGTTGACTGATGTTTAACTTGTTCTCCACTACAACCCCTAAATCCCTTTCCGCAGTACTTCTTCATAGACAATCACTTCCCATTCTGTATGTGCAAAACTGATTGTTCCTTCTTAAGTGAAGGACAAATGCAAAGTACTCATTAAACTTCATCCTGTTTACCTCAGACCATTTCTCTAGTTTGTCCAGATAATTTTGAATTTTGACACTATCCTCTAAAGCACTTGCAACCTCTCCCAGCTTGGTATCATCTGCAAACTTTATAAGTGTACACTCTATACCATCATCTAGACCACTAATGAAGATATTGAGCAGAACTGGTCCCAAAACAGACCCTTGAGGAACCCCACTTGTTATGCCCTTCCAGCATGATTGTGAACCATTAATAACTACTCTCTGAAAACTGTTATCCAGCCAGTTATATACCCACCTTATAGTAGTCCCATTCTAGGTTTCATTTCCCTAGTTTATTGATAAGAAGATCATGCAAGACCACATCAAATACCTTACTAGAGTCTAGAAATACCATGTCCACGGCTTCTCCCTTATACACAAGGCTTGATATCCTGTCAAAGAAAGCTATCAGATTGGTTTGACATGATTTGTTCTTTACAAATCCATGCTAGCTGTTATTTATCACCTTATCTTCCAGATGGATTTCTTAATTACTTGTTCCATTACTTTCCCTGGCACAGAAGTTAAACTGACTGGTCTGTAGTTTCCTGGGTTGATCTTATTTCCTTTTTTACAGATGGGAACCTTATTTGCCCTTTTCCAGTCTTCTGGAATCTCTCCCGACTTCCAGGATTTTTCAAAGATGATAGCTAAATATAGGATATATAGGAAGCTGTGTGTATGCTGAATAATATCTTCCCTTTTCCTTTTAAGTCCATATCAATGTTCCTTTCTATGCTGCTTCTGTCCTTTCCTATATATTGACTCTCTATTTTTAGACAATGTGTTAACTAACTCTTCCCATGTTCACCACCACATAAATCACAGAACAAAAACAATCCTTTCCAGCATGTGCCTGTCTTTGCACATGTTTCTCAGCAGATGAATAAAAACTGAAAGCCCAGAACTTTTAAGGAGCAAAAGCTGGTTGTTAGGCCACGTAAAAATGAATTAATGATTCTAGTCTATGAGATTGTAAGCGTAGCAAAAGCATGTTTGTGATAAGACTTAATTGTAAATATTTTTATATGAGAAATTTAGGTTTTATTGGTGATTAAAAAATAAACAATATAAATAAAAATGTGATTTAAATACAAAAAAATCAAATTTTTATTTTTTTAAATCATTGATTTTTATCCACCCTGTGCCAAGGTGTCACAAAGCATTTGGTATAGATGGAGAAAATGTAAAATACTTCAGTAATAAGGCCACCCCTCTAGATATACCAGGAGAAGCTAGATTTGTACCAACCCAGAGTTCAAGGAATTAACAACTCTGGCTGTCCTTCCAAAGGTAAGCCCTGTAAACAACTTCGAGCAGCTTCATGAGAATTCTTCTTAAGGGCCTCAGAGGGTTTGGAGGTATTCCCTATGTTGTCTCAGTAGTCAGAGTGACAGCAGCAGCCACACGTGGCATTGAGGCAAACAATGCAATGTGTGTTAGTCTGTTAGAGACCTTGTTTTGCTGTAGGGACATAGCCTGAAGTAACTAAGCAATCTTCTTTCCCTCTGAGGAGCAAAGGAAATTTACTTCCTGAAAATAAGTGATACTTGTAGTGCTCTCGCACCTGTTTGCTATAAGCATAAAAGTACCACAAAACTACTTAATTGCCATAGTATGTTCCCAAATGGCAAAGGGTTATCACAAAGTGCTGAAAAACCAGTGCTAAAAACGTTACCCCAAAAAGGTAGGCTAAAACACCGAGACACAGCACTCAACAATTTTAGTAATAAAATTTTCCCTGCCTAGGAAGGCGAACACAGTAAAGGGTATCAGAGGACACTAGAGTAGCAATTAGAAACACGCAGCTCCTGCAGAAATCTCAAAAAAACTACTACTGTTAAGAAAGAAAGGTTCCAAAAGCAGATACATTATGACCAACAGAAAGATTGACTCTTGTGCGTATTCTCTATGGCTCCCTGTAGGGATCAAAAATCTTTAAGAACTTAGATTATAATCTATTTCAACTGGAGAGCTGATCTCCAAGAGCGTGAATTCTTGTGATGATCTCTTCAAATAAGCACAAAAATGATTTGCGAGTGCTAATAAAGGAATTTATAATATCCATGACTTGCCATGTTTACACCTCACTTCAGCCTCGCAAACTAATGCAGTATGTGTGTGTATAAAATTCACTAAGTTTACAAAAAGACAAATATAGCCTGAGTGTCTGCTTCAAAACAAGCAGTTTTACCTAAAAAGGGTGGGGAGAAAAGCTCAATAAAGATTTTTAATTTATTTTCTTTCTGGTTGTTTCTAGCAGTTAAATTTCAAGCATGCTGCCAGTAACAGCTCCCTATGGTGCCGTCAGGCATTCCAGAATCACCAAAACATATAGCACTCAGGACATGTTTCCTTCCTCCCTCCCGCCCTCATCCCTGGCCAACAACTGTGACAGAGGCTATAAGATGTGGTAGCGTAACACAATTATGTTGGCCCTACACCAGCAAGGGGTGTTTTCTATGTTAGAAAGAATTTCCGACAAGGAAGGGAAAAGGAAGTCCATTTAGGGACACACCCCAGACTCAGCACCTGCTGTATGACAGTATTTTTACTTCCTACTATTACAAGACACGCCTAAGAAAACTGGAATTAGAGAATACATCTCCCACCCCAATGTATTTCCTTTGTACATATAACACAACTCTGTACAGTCAATATTATTGCTCCCCTGCTCACAAGAAACTTTCATACAACATCAGTGAATATATAAGAACCACAAATCTGATAAGAATGCAGGAGAAAGGGTTGTATCCTTTTTTTAAAAACATTTGATGGGCTTTCTAACTTTTGAAATAGAGATTGTTCCAAAATATACAGCTTTATATCTCAAAATCGAATTGCTTTTGGAGACCTATGGTTACAGTGGAATCTGTTTGCAGAAGACAAGATTATGGTTAATTACAGAATCACATGAACGCAGGGCTGAAAGTAGGGTTGTCCATTAATAGCTATTAATTCAATTAAAATTTGTGATTAATCACAGTGCTGTCAATTGGTATTCTGTTATTCAACAGAAATATGTTTGGATGTTCTTCTGCATTTTCAAATACGTTGATTTCAGTTACCACACAAAAAAAGTGTACAGTGCTCACTTTTTATTTTTGATTACAAATATTTGACCCGACAAAAGAAATTGTATTTTCAAATCTTCTCATCAAAATACTTAAGTGCAATCTCTAGTGTGGAAGTGCAATTTACAAATGTAGATTTTTTTTGTTTCTATGATGTCACTACACTCAAAAACAAAACAAGGCAAAATTAAGAGCTTACAAATCCTTGCAGTTCTACTTCTTGGTCAGCTAATCAGAAAAAAAAAAAACACACACACCAGTTTGGTTACATTTACAGGAGATAATGCTGTCTGCGTCTTATTTACAAAGTCACCTGAAAGTGACAACAGGCTCTCAACTTTTTTTTTTTTTTTAAACCAGAACTACAAGGTATCTGGCATGCTGGATATGTGAAACATTTGCATGTCCTTTCATGCTTCAGCCATCATTCCAGAGGACATGCTCCCATGATGATTACACTCATTAAATAAATAATCCATCAATTAGTTTTGTGACTGAACTCCTTGGTGTAGAACTGTATGTCTCTGGCTCTGTAGTTTTACCCACATGCCGCTTTGTGTTATAGTAATCTGATTATATGTTGTTTAATTTAAGGACACTTTCTTTGCGTATATGACAAAACACAAAGAAGGTACCAATATAGGAGATTCCTAAAGACAGCCATAGCACTTGAATCAAGATTTAAAAATCTGAAGTGCCTTCTAAATTTTGAGGGACAACATGTGACACATACTTTCAGAAGTCTTAAAAGAGTAACAGTCTGATGTTGAAGCTACAGAACCTCAACTACCAGAAAAGAAAAATCAATCTTCTATTAGCGGCATCTGACTAGTCATCAGCATGTAAGCATGTCCTCTGGTATGCTCGCTGAACCTTTAAGATGTATATGAATGTTAAGCATACATGATCATAAATACCTAGAAAAAAAGGGCTATAATAGTGCCTAGAGAACTGTTCTCACTTTCAGATGACACTGTAATTAAGAAGCAGGCAGCATTATCTCCCACAAATGTAAACAAACTTATTGGTCTTATCAACTGGCTGAACAAGAAGTAGGACTGACTGGACCTCTGACTTCTAAAGTTTGATATTGTTTTATTTTTTAGAGTAATTCTGTAAAAATCTGTGTGTTTGTAAATTGTACTTTATGATAAAAAGATTGCACTACTGTACCGGGATAGGTATACTGAAAAATACAAACTTTTTAATTTTTTTATAGTGCAAATATCTAATAAAAAATATAAAGTGAGCACTGTAGACTTTGTATTGTGTTGTAACTCAAATCAATATATTTGAAAATGTAGAAAAAAATCCAAAAACATTTAAATAAATGTTATTCTATAATTAACTGTGCAATTAAAACTGGGATTAATTGTGATTTTTTTTAAAATCACTTAACAGCCCTAGCAGGAAGAAACCTCAATAAATCATTTAACCCAGTACTTTCACTGAAGCAGGATCAAGTATAGCTAAACCAACCTGAACAAGGGAGTTGCCAAGTGTCTGGTTTTCAACCAGAAAGCCAGGTCAGAAAAGGACCCTGGTGGCTCTGGTCAGCACTGCCAACTGAGCTGTTAAAAGTCCAGTCGGTCATGCAGCAGAGCCCCTGGGCTAAGGCATGGTCCCTTCCTGCTCTGGCTTTGTGCAGGTCCCAGCAACTATCAACAGGTGCACAATACGCACAATACCTGGCTCTGCAGCTCCCACTCACTGAAAATCATGACAAATGGAAGCAGCGGGACTGGCACCTGCAGATGCCACAGCAGCTTGCATAGCCTCCCTGGCTATCCATGTACTTATGGGATGACAGGGACAGCAGGGCCTCTTCCTGCAGCTGCGAACCTGCATACCAAACCCCATCCTACACCTCAACACCCTGCCCGAGCCCACTCTTGCATCCCAAACCCCTCATTCCTGATCCCTGGTATCACCCCCAAATCCACACATATCTAACATTCCAATCAGTGTTCCCTCTAACTTTTCCCAACCATGGGGTGAATGAATTTTGTTACATGCACCAACATGCAGGTGATCAGAAACAAACGTAACAAAATTCATGGGTGTGGTGGGGTGAGACTAAGATGTTCAGAGTGCGAGAGGGGGCTCATGGCTAAAACAGAGGACATAGGTGTGGTTAGGGCTCCAGCTGGAAGGATGGGCTCTGGGGTGGAGCCAGGGATGAGGATTTGGGATGCAGGCTGCGACAGGGGTATGACAGGGAGAGAGAACTCTCCACAGCAACCCCAGGGCTATGGGGGAAGAGGGGCCTCTCCCCACCCCGCCGGCAATGGCAGGTTATGGCCAAGCTGGATTGGGGCTGCAAGACAGACACCTGTCACCTGGCTGTGGCAGGTCTGGACTAGGCAGGGTTGAGGTGGGAGGGAGAGGCACCTCTACCACAGCTGGAACTGGAGAAGTCCATGGATAGCTGTGGGGGTGGAAGGCTGCTCCTTTTACATAGGAGTGGGCAATAAAATGGCATCAGTTCCCCAAACTTAACCCCTGTCACTAGATTTACCTGCACCTTCACAGTTACAGGTGATCGCAGCTCCCATTGGCAAGGAACAGCAATCTGTGGCCAATCTGTGATCCCCTGACCTGCAGATACACAGATAAATACAGCAGACCAGATCCAGCCCACAGGCCAGTATTTGCTTACCCTTCTTTTACATCCCTTCAGTAAACTTGACATTTAACTGATTAACCAGTGGAGGGCCGCTCTAGTACCTTCCTATGGCCCACTGCCACAGGCAGGAAAAGCCCCTGTCCATGGTGGGCCCTATAGGGCTGGAGCTGCCCTTTGCCCATGGCAGGTCAAGAGGGGCTCCAGCCCCCAGTGGTTAACTGCAACCAGTAAGCATCACCCATTATGGCTGATGTTTACTCGTTAACCTTTCACATCCCTAAATTAATCACTGTTCTCTTTATAACAACCTTAAATGCATCTGAAGGTTCAATCTCATTCATCAAGTACCCCAACAACCTTCTTTACTCAACCCTAAAGATGCCCAGTTTATTTAACCCTTCCTCCCACATCAGGTTTTCTAAATCTTTTATCATTTTTGCTGCTTTCTTCTCGTCTCCTGTCAGTCTGTCCACATCATTCTAAAATTCAGCATACAGAAGTGGTCATAACACTCTAACTGAGAGCTCACCAATGCTAAGTAGAGCAGGACTACAGATTGGACCTCCCTGATCCAGCACCCTCAGGATGTGAAAGGTCCTGAAGAAGGGATTTTGCATGCCATGGAGAGGTCAGTTCTGGCCCACTTGCCACCAGCCCGACTCTGCTCCTGGCCTGGCTTCCCAGCTGGCTCCCCACCTGCCACTAGCCCCGCTGCCCTGTCATGGCAGCCATGGTCCTGCTGCTAAGGATCTCAACTAAGCCACAGCAAACCACTGCCCTGCTGCCAGTGCTCCCAGCCCTGCCGCAGCAGCACTGGCTCCACCAGCCCACAGCCCTGCTACTGGGATTCCCGACCCCTGCAAAAGACCACTGCGCAGCCACCAGCCCTGCTGCAGTAGTCCACAGTCCCACCTCAGCAGACTGCTGCCCCACCAAAGCCTGCTGGCATTCCGGCCGCTCCGCCACTGACTCAGCTGGACTCCCGCGGCAGGGATCCCAGCCACTGGCCTCCCTGCAGCGAGCCTGGCTGCGTTCCCAGCCCACGCACGGCTCCTGCCTCTGGCTCTCCACCAGTTCTCTCGGGTTCAGCAGCATGAGAGGTCCTGCCGAACCATGAACATTGCCAGACCAGGGAGTCTCTGTTGAGAGAGGTTCAACCTGTGCTACTTCCTGTGTCTTCCAGACAACAATCTTGTTAACATAACACAGAATGCCATCAGCCTTGTTAGCTATTTGCTTGACACTGCTGGCTAATTCAATCTGAGATACATATAACCCCCAACATCCTTGTCTGCAGTACTACTGCCTGATCATTTGTTCCTCATTTTGACATTGATTTTTCCTTTCTAAGCATACTATCTTACACATACTCTTCACTCCATTATCCAAGTTATTAATGAAAATACTGAACAGTATCAGACCAAGGCCTGTCTCCTGCAGAATCTCATTAAGATATGCCCTCCCAGTTTGAAAGTAAACCACTACTAACCACTGTTTCAGCATGGTCTTTCAACCAGTTGCATACCCATATTACAAGGGATTTAATCTAGACCACATTTCCTGAGTTTGCTCATTTGAAAAACCAGTTACAATATTGATGTCCTACAATATAATTGAGTACAGTTCTGTTGTGAATAAAACAAAGTTTGGTTTCCATTTGTACCACTCTCAATTGTACAAAAAAGTCATACACATCCAATCTCAGCAAAAAGCAAACACCAACTCAGTGCTGAAATATCATTCCTCTGTATTACCTCCAGAAAAAAATAAACGCATACAAAAGATCATATGAAGGGAAACGGTGTTAAAAACAGACATATTAAAAGCTTAAGCATCATAAAAGTGAACAGTTTATACTGCTGAAAAATAGGTAACTGCTAAGCAAAAATACTGAACAAAAATAGAAATGAAGGATATTCCAAAACTACCACCAAAAAAACCCCAAATAAGCATTATTTAGAATACATATAATCAGGGCTCAACAAATCCGCTTATCTACTCGCCCATGGCAAGTAGATTTCAGTCAGTCGCCCCCGTTCACCGGTGATTTGCACATGCACAGTGCGGGTATCGCACATGTGCAGTGCAGGGCTGGCGAGTGGTTTTCACCTCAATCGTCAAGCCCTGCATATAATGAACACTCTACTTTACGGATGTAATAGTATGGTTGATTAACCGATAAGCAAAAGCTTATAGATTAATGCTATAAACTACATGCATTCCCCCCCCCCAAACACATTTTTTAGCAGGCTGGTCAGCAGCCGGCTCAGTCCTGACTTGCGTCAAGTCCAGGACCTATCCCCACTGCGGCTCTGCATTTAAAATGTATTAGGAGCCAGGCAGGCAGGCAGCTCGGCTCAGTTCCGGCTGACACAAGGTGAAGGAGGTCAGACTCCCGACTCTCCCCCGTCCTCTGGACAGGGGCTGCTACCACCCCTGTCTTAGAGAGGCAGGGGGCTCCCTGGAAGTGGGGCCAGAGCACACTGGCTGCCAGCCTCACCCCCAGGGATTACAGAATAGTAGGCTAACTGATAAGAATTCATGAGATTAATCGACTATTCAATCAACCAATATTTAACATCCATACTCTACTTAAGTTTGAATATTTACATTCTATTGTGGCAAGTATAATCATCAACTGTACAGCAATTACACTGTTTTAATTATGCAAAAACACCAGAGTTATTCCATCTGAACCACTGTATAAATAACTATTTCCACACAGAACACATTGTAATAAAACATATAATCTGTAAACACTTATGTTAGCACTCAGTACCAACAGTAGTATGCTCTCATGCATCAAGAGCTACTTTCAGGTCAGTAAGAAAAGTTATCCTTCCCCAAAAGAACTGTCCAATCTTTATTCAAAGAGTATTAGGTTATTTAAGAAGGGAGTAGGTATGTAAAATCCCACTTAATCAGTTAACCAGTTAAACCTTAGGTTTAACCAGTTAACCAATTAAGTGGGATCCCGCTTCCATTCCCCCTCCTCCGGCAGCTGCCAACTCCTTCTTCCACATGCATCTCCCCTTCCTTCTACTCAGGACGGCTGGCTCCAGACCCCCGCACGGCTGCTCCCAGGTCCACTTACTAGTTAACCAGTAGGCAATGCTTACTGGGTAACCGGTTATCTGTTCACATCCCTAGAAGGAAGATTCATCACTGAGGAGCCTACGTTTAATATTCTCATAAATGTACATATTCTCAAAAAAACAAGAGATTTATTAGCAATCCTAAAATAATAGAAGCATACCCATCAAATTGAGCAGAGGAAACTTTTCGCTTCTGAAGGAAGTAAACCAAAAATGGTATAAAGTTGTAAAGGTGAAAAAAAAAAACCAACTTTTTACATTGAAGTGGAAATCACCGTATCAAACTTTGCTAAAAAGTATTAAATATATTCTAAGCCCCTGGGAAAGTTCATTCCCCTTTACCTTAAAGGCATACATAATGCATAGATGCCATCAAAGGAAAAAAAAAAGTAGGGCTGCTGATAAATAGCAGTTAACTCACACAATTAACTCAAAAAGTAACCACGATTAGTCACAATTTTAATAGTGCTGTTAAACAATGGCAGAAAACCAATAGAAATTGGTTAAATGTTTTGGCTATTTTTTCTACATTTTCCAATATACTGATATCAATTATAATACAATATCGTGTGTACGGTACTCACTTTATATTATAAATATTTGCACTTTAAAAATTATAAATAATTAACCTCTTCCAAGTACTGTACTGCAATCTCTATCATAAAGTGGAATTTACAAATGTAAATTTACAAACAGATTTTTTTTTTTGTTAAATAACTGCAATTAAAAATCTAACAAAGCCCATTCAGTCTTACTTCTTGTTCAGCTAATCGCTAAAACAAACAAGTTACTTCCCATAAATATAAACTATGGTTACTCATTTCTTATTCATGTCACTTGAAAGCAAGAGTAAGTGTTTGCATGGCACTTTTGTTGCTGTCACTGCAAGGTATTTTGTGTGCCAGATACGCTTAACATTTGTATGCCCGTTGTTGCATTAACCACTGTTGGAGGACATACTTCCATGCTAATGACACTTGTTAAAAAAAATGTTAATTAAATTAGTGACTGAACTCTTTGCAAGAGAACTGCATATCTCCTGCTCTATTTTACCCACATTCTGTCATATATTTCATGCAGTCTCTGATGACGTCCCAGCATTTGTTGTTTGTTTCAAGAACACTATCACTGCAGATATGACTAAATGTAAGAAGGTACAAGTGTGAGATTTCTAAACATAGCTACAGCATTCCACCCAATGTTTACAAATGTGAAGTACCTTTCAAAACTGGAGAGAGATGAGATGTGGCACATGCTTTTAAAAGTCTTAAAAGAGCAACACACTAATGTGGAAACTACAGAACCTGAAGCACTAAAAAAGAATCAACTTTCTGCTGGTGACATCTGACTTGGATGATGAAAATGAACCTGTAAGCAGGGCATAAGAAGTAATTCTTCTGCTTTACTCTCTGCTCAGTAGGCCTCATCTGGACTATTGTGTCCAGTTCTGGGTGCCACATTTCAGGAAAGATGTGGACAAACTGGAAGAAGTCCAGGGGAGAGCAACAAAAGTTAATAAAAGTACAGAAAACATAACCTATGAGGGAAGATTAAAGAACTGGGTTTGCTTAGGATGGAAAAGAGAAAACTAAGGTAATCCACTAACCATGTAGTCGATAAAATTTGTATCGATTACGCAATTAGCTGATACAAGTATGGCTTCCTGGATCCTACTACATTTAAACTACAGAGGCACAGCGGGGGTAGGTCCCAGATCCGGTGTGAGTGGGACTGAGCAATCCTAGCAGTACTTTTAAGGTGGCAGAGCCACGGTGGGGGTAATTCCTGGACCTGGTGAGAGACAGGACTAAACTGGGATTGCACTGGGCTCCAAGCCAGGCCAGTTAACTGCTTAAAACAGGATTTTACATTCCTAACCAACACATGTTTGAAGACACTGGCTGAAACAGGACAGGTTAACATATATAACAGTTACACAACCCTTAGTAGATTTAACGTTTTATAAAATTAATTGACCAAAACAGGATGTCAAGAGGTGGGTAACTGGCTAATCATGTAGTCGATACAATTTGTATTGAGTACGTGATTAGTCGATAAGAGAAGGCACCCTGTCCCGGCTTGCACCAGGTCCAGAAGCTATCTCTGCTAAGGCTCGGCAGTTTAAATGTAGTAGAAACCAGGTGCACAGGCAGCCCGGCTCATACTACATGTAAACTGCAGAGCCACAATGGGGATAGGTCCCAGACTCTGCACGACCCAGGACTGAGTCAGTCTTGACTCAGTCCCAGTAATAGCTAGGTGACTATTACTTAAATTGCAGAGCCACAGCAGTGCCGGGCCGAGCATGAGCCGGGACTGAGCCAAGCTTGCTCTGTCCCGGCTCATGCCGGGTCCAGTTGCTTCTAGCCACAAACACAGGCTGTGCTAGAAGAAGCCCTGTCTATTGGGGATCCCAGCTCTCCACTGGGACCCCCGGGGACAAGAACTGCTACCACAGAATATGGAGCAGCCTCTGCTCGCAGAGAGCCTGGGCTAACAGAGGCAGCAGCATGGGGGGTGGGGGGAAAGGCAGGCAGCACTGCGGAGACGGTGCTGGTGGGAACTGGTTTTTAAGCCAGCTCCCTCCAGCACCGGCTCCTGCTCTTCCACTTGATGCCTCTGATATAGAGGCAGTAAGGAGAGGGGGAAATGCCAGCAGTCAAGTAGTCGACTCCACTACCCAATACGTGTAGACTTATGAGGTAGTCAACTACTTGACTAGTCACTTACATTCCTACACCAAAAATGACAATTTAAAGATTTTATTACTTAAGTAATTTTTTATTCTGAAAACACTGCTGGTTGCAAGAAAGAATAAATTCTCTGATGAATACTAAACTATGTTAATGAAATGAACACCATTTTATGGCATAACCACCAGCTATAAGTAGCAGTGAACTGCACTCTCATCATTTAAGGGCCTTATTTTAGCTGCCATAATGACAAAACCAGTTCAAAAAGTTGGTGCCCCAAATACAAGGATCTCTTCTCCTACATGGTACTGAAAAATATCTAGCACATCATCAGAAAAACAAAAAGTCCGAAAAGAAATAAAATTGCATCCATTAGGAATACATTAGTTGACAACTAAATTTGTCATGCTTTACTACATTTTCCCCCACCTTCAGAACCGTGTCATTGTTAGGAATGAAGCAGTGCTTTGGAAAATGATCATTCTCTATAAAAGGATTACTCTATTTAGACTTCATTGCTTCACTGCCAAGTATAAGCCATAGAAGGAAGATGAAGTTCAAATGTCATCTATTTTGTTTAGTTCTTTCAGATGCCCAAGAATAACCTCTTCTGTTGCCTGTGAAGATAAGTCTATAAATCATAACCCAGATCAGTTGTGCATTATCATTTGAAAAAGCTATTTTGTATTGACACAAATCTGTCACTTTTCCACTAAAGAATACTATTACTAAATGAGTCTGTGCTAGATGAATAATCATTTCATCACTACACAAAACTGCCTGATGTTATTTATCAGATCTGGGTCATTTTTAAATGTTTTACTTTCTTAAAATGGGCAAATACATATATAACAAGTATAAAAAGTTCATATAAAAGTGAATATATTTGGTTCTCAGGCACACACGCTTCTCAGACAAGCCAGTTCCATATTCCTAAACCAGGCTGATCACACAACATATCCAGTCAGTACAACTGAAAACACTCTGCCATCCACTTCGTTATTCAAGAATAATAATTTAGACTGTCTTCTATCAAGGACAACATAAACTAGTCCCAAGCTATGGCCTTTAATGCATTCTTTTGAAATCTATACAATACATGAATGATTTTTTTTAGACCTCTCTCAGCACATATAGTTTTGGAACTCCAGTGTAATCAATATCTGGCATTGGCTCTCTGAAGCATCTTAAACCAAGTTGTTATAGGACATCTAGATACTTTGTATAATATGTTTTGTGTTAAATAAAATTAGTCAAGATAAAGTAATATGTAGTAGCCACACTTTTGCAATAGCCTTAACAAGATGATTGTAGTATCACATTGCATTGAGCCTGTGTGTATTCCTATCTCAAACAAATTTTGATTAGAAGTCCCATATAAAGCAATGAAAATTAAATTTGTCAGTTTTTACCCAAATTATACCATATTAATTTTGAGAAGCAGTTCTTATAGTAACTCATATTAAAGTATAGTATCTTCCATTCTTTCGACTACATCAGATTTTACCAGGATAAACTTCTACAGGTTCTAAGTGTAGGTATATGTCTTGCATATGAAAATCATTCAATTTCTGCTATAAGGAAAGGCAATGCAAGAAGTGTTGGCTATCCTGCCCCAGGTATTAAGATAAAATTAAACAAACTAACTCTTCTCTAGTGATGAAATAGATAGCCAAACTCTTCATCTTGAAGAACAGAAGACAAACAACACAACCTTATTTGTAAAGTGAACAAATGATTACAAAGAAAGAAAGATCAGTCGTTCTTTTTAAAGGATGCACATATCAGATGGCGACAGTAAAGGAACCAACACCCTTGAAAGTAAAGGGGGGAAAGCAAATATCTCCTAACTTCTGGATTTCTTTCAAGTAAAATAATTAAGAGCAGTACCCTTTGGAAGTGTTTATTTGTAGAGAAAGGAACTAAGCTGCCGGGCTAACTATTTCAGAAGAGAACCATAACCAGGCAGTTTCACTTCAATACCTCATCCTGCTGAACAAAGAAACTTCTGTTTGAGGAGCTTAAAAACTTTCGATCTCACCAGATTCTTCTTGCA
Organism: Pelodiscus sinensis; assembly: GCF_052426305.1. Taxonomy (NCBI): domain Eukaryota; kingdom Metazoa; phylum Chordata; order Testudines; family Trionychidae; genus Pelodiscus; species Pelodiscus sinensis. Next base: position 91,027,678 of record NC_143057.1, read on the forward strand.
ACCTCCATAGAAATAACGATCCCACACACACAAATAACATTGGAAGAGACAAAAGGAGACTCGGGCTTTTTTCAGGCAGACAACACAGCCCAGCAGAAAACTAAAGGCCAAAAACAGGATATCGGAATGAAGCGCCAGCTCCTTCCTTTCCCCTCCCCTCGGCGCAAGGTTTCTTACCCAAACCTCCTCTGCACCCACTTACCTTCGATCGCTGCTGTCTCGATCAGCTTCACCCTACCCCAGCAGGGCCCCTCTCCGTCCCAAGGGGAATTTTAAATCCAACCAAGTTTTCTTCACGGGGGCCGAGCGGATGCAGCCGCTGTTGGTCGGGAAGCAGGGCTGGGGCAGGGAGGACGCAGCACCGGCTTCTCGGCACCCCCGGTCCCGGTTTCAGCGGCCAACCGATCCCGGCCGAGTCACATTCCCCGGCCGCGGCGCTGAAGTTGGAGAATCACTTCCTGCCCTGGGCACGGGCACAGACGGCGAGTCTGCAGCGCCCGCTTCGCCACCGCCCCCTGCCGCCCGAGCCAGGCTGCCTCCTCCCCACACTAGGCCAGCTCCGCGCGCCGAGCCCGCCCCGCCTGCAGTCCCGTCCTATAGTGACTGCCGCATGCAGCCCGGCCCCGCCCGCCCCGCGCCGCTAACCGCCGCCAGGGGCGCGAGGCGAGGAACAGGCAGCGCCCTCCGGCCGGGCGGTGGCTGGGGAACCGGGAGTAGCCGGGCCACGTCGTGCCCGCAGCGGGGCAAGGGGCGCTCACGATACACAAGGCAGGCGGCAGCACAGCCAAGGGGAGACACTGCAGCGCCGCCGGGAGGGAGGGGAAGGGCGGGCGCGCCTCTGTCTCTCTCTCACACACACTCCCTCCGGCTGGCCGCTAGAGGAAGGCGAGAACCCGCCTGCCTCACTCCTGAGTCAGACCACAAGCCCGGGGCTGAGTGCGAGCAGCGGCGGAGCACAGCCAATCCGGAGCCAGGGCCTCGCGAGGGGCGGCCAGCCCCAGCCAATCACGGCGCTCTACGAGCAATGCCTCAGCAAGTTGCGTTGCGTGAAACCGGGAAGCGATGTGCTGAGGGGGGGAGGGGCGGCTGTGCGCTGGGTTGGTGCGGGGGTGGGGGAGCGAGGAACACGCGGGGGTAGGGGCAGGGAAAGGGCGCGGGGCAGTGACAGGAGCGGAACGAAACGAAAAGGTAGAGGGGGAGGGGCAGAGGACGGGGCCGGCGGGGGTGAAGTGGAGGGGGAGGCGGGCGATGAAGGCTCGCCAGAGGTCAGCGTAACGTTCCCTTCGCTGTTTGTCTCTCACGCCCACAGCGCTCGCTGCTGCGTGTGTGGAAAAGCGGCAGCTCGCAGTCGTTGATGCCCTTTTTCTTCCTCATTAAGCAATCGCCGCGTGGTTTCGCTGCCTGTTTTTAGTGTAAAGGTGTCGCTGTTTCTTCTGCTTGTTGGCAGCCAGTGGAATGCAGGGCGCGGTGGCTCGCTTGTTCGTTTAGAGACCGTATCAGTTAAGACAGAGTCAACCTTGAGTCTGGAATGAGAGTTGTTTTCTTAGGGGTAATCCGCTCAGCATCATAATATAGTAATTGCACATATTACAGTCAGTCTTGTGCCAGGCTTTTGTTCTCTTGCACATAACAACCTTGTTAGTTATCACTCCAATGTGCCATTTATCTCGAGTATTTTTATTGGGGAGTAAGGGCACAGTGCCACATGGTGAGTTTCCAAAAAAAAAAGTATTAAATTAAATTACTTAAATGCTAATAATAGTGTCATGCTATATTTGAGATCGTGGATACTAAACTAGGAAATTCAAAGTTGTATTTCTTATTGAAACATTCCCCCTTTCTACATAAGCAGCATTTCACTAAATATGCTATTAATTTAAATGTTTCATAACATGCAACGGTATGTGAAATGTAGCTAGCAGATTTGTTGTGTGACACTTGATTTATTCATCTGTTCATGTTAAATCTCAACAATATGTGGTGGTAGCTGTTTTTGCTTTTTGTATCCTTAGTTTTTTTAGTGAATCTGTTACTTATGCACCATGCCAGATTGACAAATCTGGAGTCTAAAGTTCTGAGCCACAGGACAGACAGCACTGGTAACTGCAGGATGGACTTCCACATGCTGATCACCTTCTGTTCTGTAATCATGTTCTGAGGGGGCCACTTCTAAGGATGTAGTTTTCACACTCATTTAATCTTTGGCTACTTCAATGGGACTGTGAACAAATGTGCCAGTATGAATGGTGATGCTGTATATTTAATCCAGGCCCATTAAGAATTGAACTAAACCCAAACTTTTTATTAATGCTACTGAACACTCATTATACAGTAATGATTTGTAGGCACAACCTGAGCCACGTCTACATGACTAGAGACCTACATCAGTATAACTATGTTGCTCAAAATCCACACCCCTTGGCAATGTAATTATATAACTTAGTTCCTGTGTAGACAGCACCATGTTGATGGGAGAGCTTCTGTGAACATGGCTACTGCTCTCCTAGAAGTGGTTTAACTACACCAACAGGAAACTACTTCCATCAGCATAATAGCATCTCCACTAAAGCACTACAGCTGTGCCCCTGTAGCATGGGTGGCCAGTAACAAAGGCAAGGGAAGGTATTACCGTCCCAAAACTGCCTACACTGCCCAGCTGCCCTAGAATGGCAGCCCAGTGGCCAGGGATGACTGGAGCCACAGTACCAGGAAACTAGCTCCCTGCCAGCCAGAGAGAGCTGGGGCTGTAGCACAGGGAGCCCTGTTCCTCCTGGTAGCCAGGAAAGATATGGTTTGAGAGCTGGAGTTGGCCGCGGTTTGTTTAGGGGGAAGAATTGTTTAGGACAGTGGTCCCCAACCTTTAGAGGCTCCCGGGCGCTCGGAAGGTGGGGGCCACTCATGCGCCGGGGGCGGAGCCGTGCGTCCGGGGGCACGCAAGAGGACTGGGATGCCCTTGCACCCGGCGTTTGCCCTAGGGCCGGGGCCGCCAGAGCGCCGTGGGCCCGGGGCCGGCGCTGCCGCCCGAGCAACGCACCTGGGGCCGGCACCGGCGCCGCTCGAGCACCGAGTGCCCGCAATGTGCCCCGGGGCTGGAGCCGCCCGAGCGCCGCGCACGCAGCGCCAGTGTGTGTCGCGCGCTTGGGGCCGGCGCCTCCTGTGCGCCGGGAGCGGGGCCAGCCCAGGTTGTCAGCGGGCGCACACGAATGCCCCAGCAGGCGCCATGGCGCCCGCAGGCACCGCGTTGGGGACCACTGGTTTAGGAGGTATTGTCTCAGGGGAAGGGGTATGGCTTTCGTTGGGAGGGGCGGGGCTTGGGCTTGTCTTCCCTTCCACCGCTGGGCCTTCACCCAGTACCCATGCCCTGTAGCACTATACATCAAGACAAGCCCCTTGAAGTAAAAAGTTTATCATTGCCATTCTCCTGAGATTGATCATTAGATCCATTATCAATCCAGTTCAGGAATGTTACAGTTACCGTTCAGTGCAATGAAGGGGTTTGAGTGCTAATAGGTTAGCTGAGATTAAGTGAATATGCTCATATTTAAATAAATGCACTTAAATTTGATTGTACCTTCAAATGTTTATTTGAATATTTTCATATGTAAATAGGAATTACATATTTTGCTATTTAATGTTCAATTATTCAAATATAGCAACATCTGGACTTAAGGCAATATGCATTAGGTTGCACTCATTTTGTTCCTACATTTTTCTCAAATAATCCCGTCCTCTGTTTAATAAATATCTGATAACAACTATGCCAAATTTTACACTTATAAATAAAGGCACTGTAAACAAATTAGGAAGAGGTCTCTTCCCTCCCTCCCCCAACAATGAAACCTCTATCATTTTCTCATGTTCATACAAGTATCATGGATCATTTGATGATTATGTGTTCTGTTCATTCTCTCTGGGGCACCTAGCACTGGCCATTGGTGAAAGACAGGATACGGGAGTGGATGGAATTTTGATTTCACCCAGTATAGCTGTTTTTAGGTTCTTACTTCTTTTTCTTCAGAACAACTCACCTTTTGTCTAAAACTAAGTATGACACATTTCATGCGCCAAAGTTAAAAATAAGTCTACAGCAGCAAGTTACTGTGCAATAAATCAGTCCCCAGCATTGTAACTTTCTCAGTATCCACACTGGCAAATCATAATGTACACTAGTTTGCTGTAGGTAAACCAATTTTGCAAACAGCATAGAGATTGCTGTGCTCTGGATAATGCGTTTGGGCACTAGTGCGGTGAAGTACTGTGTTATGATTAGTCTCCAGCACTCTTCTCACGCTGCCTGTTCTTGCCTCTTTAGACATCGCTTTGAACTCTACTGCCTTGCTCTCTGGTGACCAACCCCCAGACCCATCCTTTGCATTCTTTTTGAGATTTGAGTCCCCTTTCTGTTTGCTCAGTGACATATGGTGTGTTCTCAGGGCATCTCTCCAGCTAGCCATGCACCAGGAGTTCCCCAACTTGGAACCATTCAAAGATGCTGTTTAGTGTTCCCTCTAAGATTGTCCAACCGTGAACAGAGTGAATTTTGGCTTGTGCATCAATATTGAGGTCGTGTGCTCGATCGGATGTGTGCCACTATGGCACCCAAGTTATTAACACACACACACACACACCCAGCTGTCAGAGCAGAAATCTCCTTCTCCCCATGCCATGTACCATGTCCTGTTCCCCGCCACCAGAGCAGACCCTGTCCCCCCAGCCTTGTGGTAGGTCCCTTTCCCAGCCACTGAAACAGACACCACCACCCCTCCCACCTCCTCCCCACCATGCAGCAGGTCCCGTGCCTGGCCCCAGCTGCCAGAACAGGCCCCGGCTCCCCATGCCATGTGGCAGCCCAGCCACTGAAGCAGGCCTTCCTTCCCTTCCCCTTCCCCCCCCTTCCCCTGCCATGCAGCCATGGCAGGTCCCAACCCCAGCAGCTCCCTTACCATGCTGGCTCATCTAGCCCCACCTGCTGGAGCAGCCAGCTGCCATGGGCATGCTGCCACACAACTCTCCAGAGGAGATGGGCAGGGGGGAGATTTTTTTGTATGCGGCTGCGCAGATGCGCACCTTAGCAGGAACTATGGTACTGTACTACATCAGCATTTGGGGAGAGGAGGCAGTCCAGTTCCAGCTGTGCTCCAGCCGTAGGAACTATAATACCTACAGGCACATTTCTTGATGCATAACTGAAAGAGGCTACAACCAGGATGCACTGCAGTGGAGAATCAAAGGGAAGAAGCTGCAAAATGCCCCACTACAATGCATGGGAAGCAAACCACCACTCTGGTTCTGTGCCCATGACCTACAGATACTACAAAGAGCTGGATGATATACTTGGAGATGACCCTGCCTCCATTCTGAAAACCCTCATGGACACCTCGAGGTCTCAGGGACCATATGACAGTGGACTGAAAGAGGAGGAGGAAGTTGTGGCCAACTATGCTGAGGGGAAGAGGGACCCAGAACCAGAGGAGGACTTGACCTCCATAGAGACTTTGTCAGGAGCTGTTTTGGATCATCACCTTATCGTGATGGAGAGGCCTGCATGTTCCAATAACTCCCACGAATGATGTTGCCTCGAGTCATGTACTCCCTTAGGGTCACCCATGGTAGAACATTCAAAGGCAAGGTTCAAGACAAAGTGTGATCCAAGTAGTCCTCAATGGCAGAGCAGACAGAGGATAAATGTACAATGGGGTTGAAAGTGTTGTGTAGTGTAATGTTACAGCAGCTGTGAAGGCGGATGAAAGCTGCAGCAGGTAGAGGATCTCCAATTGTTGTGGTGTGTATGTCATTGGTTTCAAGCCCTCTGTCTGTGAAGGACAGTGTGGTGACTGTTGTGCACCAATCTCCCCATTTTAAAAGAATTCCCATACAAGCATCTTCCAGTTTGGGAAAACAACACCTTTACAAGTCAAAAGTCTGGTGGCAATCAGTGAATGGCGATAGGAACAGGACAGTGAGAGCCAGAAGTTCCTAGTCACAGACTGACACATAGGCAGTGTGTGTGTGACTCAGTCGTCCTGCTCAAGGACCAAGGCAGGTTGCGCATTTCAGCTGCTACATCCATGACTGAGCAGTCCTCTTTAGGACCCACTCTGCTCACCCCACATGGAGAGAGGGCTAGAAAAAGTGTCCTAATAATAGTATTGCCTCTTTTCCTCCTGGCTAGATAGCTGTATCCAGCAGAATCACCACCCCACTGGTCGAAGATGGGAGAAACTTTTCAACTTTGGAACCTGGAATGTACATACCCTGATGGACAACTCAGACAGTGACTAACAAGAGTAAAAATCATTGCTTGTGAATTGAATTGGTTTAACATTGATATTGCTGCTTTGTCTGAAACTAGAAGAGCTAATGAAGGACAGGTGAGAGGGGAGAAAGGTAGATACACCAATTTCTGGAAGGGAAAATCTTAAGATGAATCTCAATTGTATGGAATAGGCTATGCTATTAAGAATAAGATTGTACGGTGCCTCTCTGAGCTGCGAGTAGGCATCAATGAGCGGCTTATGACACTCTGAGGCTCACCAAAAACCAACAGGTAACTGTTGTGAGCGTCTATGCGCCAACAATAGGTGCCGATGAAGATATAAAGGAAGATTTCTGCTCTTAGCTAGAAACCATTTTATCGGATACCCCTAAAGAAGATGAGATCATTATTCTGAGGAATTTCAGTGCACATGTTGGATGAGATTCAGACCTGCGGAAAAGAACACTTAGGAAAGAAGAAGTTGGCAAAAGCAACTCAAATGGAATCCTGTTCCTGACCAAATGTGCTGAACATGAACTTATCACCACGAATACCCTTTTTCAACAAAAGGACAAGTTCAAAACATCTTAGACACACCTATTCAAAGCACTGGTATTTTCTCAACTATGTCACAGTTCATGCTCAAGATCATAGTGACGTACTTCTGACAAGAGCAATGACAAGTGCTGATGACTGCTGGACTGATCATCACCTCGTTGGATCCACACTGAAAATTAAGATCCCCTCCCCCAAAATTGAGGTTGCAAAAGAAACAGATCAGATGTAAGCTGAAGGACCCCATTAAGTGTGACCACTTCCAAGCAGTCTTAGAAGAAATGTTTCAATCAGAGTTTCTGGAATAAATTGAGGAACATTGGAGCCAGCTGAAAGCAGTAATCATCAATACCTGTGAAGAAACCATTGGTTACCACACCAGAGCACATCAGGACTGGTTTGATAAGAATGATAAAAATTGAGCAACTCATCAATGAGAAGAGAAAGGCATTTTGTGCTTGGCAGAATGATATAAATTGTGCGATAGAGAGAGAAGCCCATGCTAACGCAAAGGCAGAAGTCCAATGTAAAACCAGAGAACTCACCAAATGGTGGACTAAGAGAGCGCAAGAACTCCAATATTTTGTGGGTACCCATAATACACATGGTTTTGTTAGTGCTATTAAGGCTGTTTATAAGCCAGCTTGTCATGGCATTAACCTCCTTTGTACAAAGGATGGACCCACACTTTTGAAGGACAATGAAGCCATTAATTTTCACTGGAAAGAACATTTTGAAAATTTTCTTAATCACAATTCCATGGCTGCAGATGAAGTTCTTGAGCAAATCCCTCAACGGTCTTCTAGGGATGAGCTTGGAGACCCTATAATATGTATGACGTTTACAATGCCACCAAGCAGATGAAGAACAACAAGGCAACAGGTCCAGATGGGATCCCTGTTGAAATCTTAAAGACAGTTGATTAGAGTTAATTGAGAAGCTTAGCCCATTTAACTTTAAAATCTGGATAAAGAAGGAGATAACCAGTGAAATGAGGGATGCCTTGATTGTTACCCTCTTTAAAAAAGGGGATAAAGTGGACTGTGGAAACTATCGTGTTCTCTCTCCTTGCTGTTGCTGGCAAAGTTCTGGCACAGAACCTGTCTTCTGTCCCTGTCAGAAGAAAATTTTACCAGAGTCACAGAATGGCTACTGACCATGTTGGGAACTGCAGATATGATCTTCATTGCAGGGCAGCTGCAAGAAAAGTATCGGGAGCAAAACTGACCACTGTGCATGGCTTTTATTGATCTAACTAAAGCCTTTAATTCAGTGAATTACCGGGCCCTTTGGACTGTACTTTCAAAGATTAGGTGTCCTGATAAATACATCAATGTCCTAAAGTTACTTCATGACAAAATGAAAGTGACTGTTCTGAGCAGCACTGGCTCCCAGAGTGAACCTTTCAAAGTACAAACAGGAGTCAAACAAAGCTATATCATTGCCCCCAACCATGCTTGCAGTCATCATACATGCATGCATGCCTTGGTCTCACCCTCAACATTAAGAAAACCAAAGTGCTCCATCAGCCCTTGCCAAATGAGGTACCATGCACCCTATCTATTAAAATCAGCGGAGAGGCACTGGAGAATGTTGAAACAAAATACAGGACTATATAGCACTTTAAAGACTAACAAGATGGTTTATTAGATGATGAGCTTTCGTGGGCCAGACCCACTTCCTCAGATCAAATAGTGGAAGAAAATAGTCACAGCCATATATACCAAAGGATTCAATTAAAAAAAATGAACACATATGAAAAGGACAAATCAAATTTCAGAACAGAAGGGGGATGCGGGGGGAGGTAAATGTCTGTGAGGATAATTTTTTCTACCTTGGAAGTTATCTTTCATCCAAGGCAGATATTGATATAGAAATCCAACATTGTCTGAGCAGCACCCATGCAGCCTTTGCTTGTTTACAGCACAGGGTTTTTTTTAAGATCATGGCATATGAACAGACACCAAACTTCTTGTCTATCAAGCCATAATTCTCCCAACATTATTGTATGAGTCTGAAACCTGGACAATCTACAGACATCACTTGAATGTCCTTGACAGGTATCACCAATGCTGCCGCCACAAGATCTTGAAGATAAAATGGGAAGACAGGCACATTAACATCAGTATTCTGGAAGATGCAAAGACTACCAGTATTGAGACAGTGGTCATTCATCAGCAACTTTGGTGGGCTGGTCACGTTGTTCAGATGCCAGACCATCGCCTTCCAAAACGAGTCCTGTTTTCTCATCTGAAAGAAGGATACCGTTACGTAAGAGGACAATGGAAGCATTATAAGAACTTGCTAAAGAATAACTTGAAGTGCAACGCTGACATTGACAGTTGGGAGACACTCTGGCCCCACTCCCGAGGAGCCCCCTGCCACTCCACGCTGCTGCCTCTGTATCAGAGGCAGCAGCAAGGAGTGCCAGGCAGGAGCTGGTCCACGAGAGGAGCCAGTTTAAAAGCCAGCTCCCCTTGCAGACTGGCTGCCTGTTGCCCCACATTGCTGCCTCTAATACAGAGGCAGCAGCACAGAGTGACAGCAGCCCCTGTCCAGGAGAAGGACTGAGCTCCTGGACCCAGCACAAGTTGGAACTGAACCAGGCAGCCTGCCTGCTTGACTTCTAATACACTTTAAATGCAAAGCCGCAGCAGGGGTAGGTCTCTGACTCAGCACAAGCCAGGACTGAGCTGGGCTGCTGGCCTGCCTGCTAAAAGTTTACTGGCAGGCGGTGGCGGGGGAAATGTGTGTAGTCCAGTGGTCCTCAACCTCTTGGGGCTGCCGTGCGCCCGGTGGTGGGGCCACTTACACACTGCATGTCCGGGGGCAGGGCCGCTCACGGGCCGTGTACCCGGGGGCGGGGCTGCGCATGCACCGCGTGCCCGAGGGGGGGGCTGGGCCGGCACATGCACCGCACACCCGGGGGGAATGGGGCCGGCATGTGCACCAGGGGCCAGCACCGGCATGTGCCACGCGCTCAGGGCAAGGGCCACCCAGGCGCCCAGGGCCGGCACCGGCATGTGCCACGCGCCCGAGGGCGGGGCCGGCCCAGATTGTTCGGCGGGCACACATAAATGGCCTGGCGGGCGCCATGGTGCCCATGGGCACCGCGTTGGGGACTACTGGTTGTAGTCTACAGCATTAACCTATGATCTTTTGCTTCCAGTACACTATTACATCCATAATGCTCACCCTAAACAGCAAAATGTCTTCCAGGATGAACACAGCCTATGGAAATGAGTGGCTTTTACTGTAACTTTCACTCCTCCCCTCCTCCGTTGCTCTCCCCAATTCACACCTGCTCAGAACACAGTACAGCTATGTACAAATGAAAAATCCTGCCCAGCTGCACCCAGAGATTTCCTTGTGACTCTGCTACAAGGCTTTCCCCTGCTTCAGCTTCACCCTAGGGATACCTCCGCCAACACTGCCATAGTAAGAGATCTCCTGGCCTTTTTCCCTGTCCTACTGTACCTAGGGTTTCCCTCAGTACTCCCTTGGTGAACTCATTATTGTGGGGTTCCTGTATGTCATTATGTGTGCATGGTCTCTCCAGGATAGTAAGACAGAGCTAAGTATGTGAACAGTGCAAGTGTCTTAAAGGGATTGGGACAATGCTATGTCTATTTTTAACAATGGACCCTCTGTAACATGTTGCAATTTTGGCCTTGATAGAGCTGGCCTTGGCATGCCAGTCTTGGGAAGCTCTATTTCCTGAAGAGAATTTGAGATGGGCACAGAAGTGCCCAAGAAAGACTAGAGAAGAATTTTTATGAGCCTTCCTGAGCCAATGATGCCGCTGAATGCACACTGTTTCAAGAGTGGAGGGACAGCAACAGGACAAAGTGGAAGGAGAGCACACAGAGGCTTCTAAACAGTATGGAGCATCAAACAGACATCCTGGAGGTGCTGCTCACTCTGTAGACAGAGCAGGTACGTGAGTGGCCCCCTGCAAGACATGGACTTGATCTTGTTTGTGTAAGCACCAGCTCTTCACTAGCTGTATCTCTATCACTGGATTATTAGTCAAGCACAACACAAAATGGCTAAAGTAACAACTTTATTAACACAACACCAAACTTAAAGAACAAAACAAAATCTGGGTGTATATCAAAACAATGGCACGAAGCCAGATCCACAATGCAAATAATCAAAACTATGGACAGTACAAATAATAGGGGATCGTATCACCAGCTTTATGTTTGGAGACAGAGATAAGTGGATATCTCAGGCCTGAGAAAAGGGTGCAAAGGATCAGGCAGATAGAGGGTCTTCTCGCTTTTGTCTTTTTCTTTTCTTGACTTGCTGTCCTGCATGTGGTTTGCAGATATGAAGACAAATGGTGGGGGAGGGTGGAGGGGAGAGAGAGAGTGTGTGTGTGTGCGTGTGTATGCAGATATGAAGATAAATGGTGTGGGTGGGGGGGAGGGAGGGAGGGAGAGAGAGATTCGGCTGTCTGGTCTCACTGCTGGCACATAAACGTAAAACAAATAACCCCTGCACCAGCAAACACTACAAGTGTGTGGGACAGGGTGGCTCACCACAGAAGACTGTCCCAGACACATTTTCTGATGAGAGATTCCCAATCTGTGTAGTGGCAGCAACCAGGTTCCTGCCTCATACGGTCTATCAAGCCAAACAACTCCAGCTACCTGAATGGGTCTATGGATATACCGCAGAGTTGTTCAGATAGTGAGCGCATATAGAGAGCCCTGAGGAGCGGGTGAACACTCCTTATAAGCCCTCTTCTTGTCAGGCAGATTAGGGTCAAGTGACCCCAGTTTTCCTGCCTTTTTCCTTTTGTCCCACTTTTTTCTCTGCACCGCTCAGAAAGGCACTGCAAGTGCCATTGAGTGTGGTCATGCTAATGCACTGGTGGCTCACAGCAAAGACACCCAAAATAGTATTTTTGATGCTGATGTGACGAATCTAGTGCTGGGCACGATCGCGTAACCCCCAATCCGGGGTTACGGCCCAGCGAGCCCTCCGTCTGAATGCTATAAAGTCACCGGTTAAATGGGCGCGAGCTCCCGTGCCACCCATGGGGAGGGGGAGGGCATCGGGGCCCAGCAAGCCCTGCATCCCTGATTCCCCCTCTTGGGGCATGTTGGAAGGTCACCATGGTTCGCGTGGTGGTGGTCCCGACCACCTTGCACCCGTTCGCTCCTTTCCAACGTTGTGTGCTACATGGAGGGATAAATGTACCATGCCAGGGGTTCTCAAACTTTTTGGCCCATGGCCCACCTGCTCAATGCAAACCTTTCAGTGGACCACCAGTTGCTACCAGGCTCCGAGGTGGGGACAAAAATGAGGGGTTTACTGTGCACAATAGGGCTCCAATGAGTGGAATAGTGATGAAAGTGCAGGATCTAGGCAGGAGGTGGGGTGTGTGAGGGCTGGGCAGAAGGTGGGGTGCAGGAGCAAGCAGGGAGTAAGTAGTGTCTGGTTGGGTGGGGAGGGGAAAGCAAGGGAAGCTGCAGTGTGGGGTGAGCAGGGAGGATGCAGGAGCAAGACTAGGTGCAGGAGCAGGGTGGGGGTAGGGAGAAGAGTGCAGGAGTGGGCTGGGGGTGCAGGGTGTTGGACGGGGGCAGTGCAGGAGCAGGGTGGGGCTGTGGGGTCTGGGCATGAAGGGGTCGGGATGGGCACTTACTTGTTTTTGCATCCCAATCCGCTCACAGGTGTGTCCCAGGCATAGCCTCCCACTGCTCTCATTGGCTTTACTCCAGCCAATGAGAGCAGTGGGGAAAACCTCCAGACAGAGCGTCAGTGCGCTGCTGTTTTCCCAGGAGGGAAAGGGGCAGTGGCAGTGCATGGAGCCACTTCTAGCTCCACTTCTCCCAAACGAGGCAGATCTGGCAAGGAGGCTCTGGGCTCCCCCCGGACCCAGAGGGAAGCCAGTGCTGGAGCTTCTACCTTGCAAGGGGGGTGCAAGGCTGGAGTACCAGTGAAGGATCCCTGCTGCAGGGAAAGGGAGGTAAGGTGTAAGGATGGGGGAGCTGAACTTGAGCCATGGATCACCTGGAAGGTGGCGGTGCATGGACCGCCGTTTGAGAACCACTGCACTATGCATAGGGCCATGGGTAACTATCAATGTAATATATAATAAAAGCAAAGCGTAACTTCTTAAGGTTTTCACATCCTCAGGATAGCTTTAGTCCGAGATTTTCTCATTTAATCTCAAAGGGGCAACCATTTTAGTCTATCTACAAAAACAACAAGGAATCCTCTGCCATCGTAAAAACTAACAGATTTATTTGGGCATAAGCTTTCATGACTAAAAATTACTTTGTAAGAAGCAAGCGACAAATGCATTGTTTTCTCATTTAATCATTGTTCCTTGGCTGGGCAGTACTTATCAACGTAAGGAACTCCCTACTAAATTAGTTTTCATATGACTTTTAGAGCCTAATAAGCACCTAACAATGCTAGTCAGCAGCTGTTATCAGTTGGAGCAGATGAAAAATGTAGGTCTCTTACTGACAGCAGTAGCATGGACTCTTAAGAGAGATTTTGTAATTTGGTGGATACGACTTTTCAGTGATGAAAAATGTCAAAGTTAGTATGCTAATAGTTTGATATAAAAACATCAGTTTTAAGTATAATTAAAATCAGGTTAGAATGCTTCTGTGTGGTACATACTGGTTACAGTTAAGGGGCAGTACATTTTATTGTTAAAAGGAAATACCAACACAGCATTACTTATACAATACTCTTATGCCCCTATACTTAAAGCAGCTCTGAAATTAAAACAAACAAAAAAAACCTTTTCTGTCTTTAAAATTGTTGATTTTTCCCTACCAATGTTTATATTCAATTTTCCAAAGGAAGACAAATTTAACAAAAATGCAGCTGCCAGGGATTACCATTAGGTCATGTTTAGACCAAAGGAGATTACAGGAACCTCAAACAAATATGTAGTGTAATTTAACACCGTACAAAGCAATAGCTTGAAAGAGGAAAAGGGAAATTTCATACCAACAGTTTATCCAGTCATGCAGAATCATCTGTGCATGCAAGTCGCTCAGTAATGAGGATAATGAGGTAAGCCTCTAAATTATATACACTGTGTTAAAGAATGTGATGAACAGTATTTAACTAACATCACATAGCATATACTGTAGTCTCATAAATACTTTCCGTCATGAAAATTTCCTGCACTTTACTATCCGCTGTCTTTAGGCAAATAGAGCATAGCAGCATTAGGAAAGAGGAGGAGCCTTCCCATTTTAATCCCGAAGGAACAGTGCTATATGACTGGGCAATCACAGAGAGATTATGCACATACCTCAGTCTGGTTTCTTGGTATTCAGGATGAAACCTAGACCAAGTCACTGATTCTCCAGAGAGTCAATGAGTCACTGCACTTTGACTTTCAGAAACCTTTATGTCATATGATAAGGATAGCAAGAGACATTATTTATTGATTCCTCACCAAGCAAAGAGAACTGACTATGGAAACATACTGTGTAAGTGCTATTTATTCTGGTAATTAGTCACTAGAGAACGACAAAGCAAAACATACAATATGTGGAGGCCAATGGGGCAACTTCTGCACTCCTGCAGGAATCGATGCTCTGAGATCAATCCACTAGTCATCCAGTTAGTGGATATAGTGAAGACTTGCCAAATCAACCATTGATCTCTCTCCAGCTGATCCTGTTACTCTGCCCCAGATGAAAAGAGAAAGGGAAATCAATTGAAGAGTTTCTCCAATCGACCCCCTGTGGTGTAGACCCCACTGTAACTTGACTTAAGGCATGTTGACTTCAGCTACGTTATTCAAATAGCTGGAGTTGAATACCTTAAGACAGCTTTCTGTAGTAGGATAGATCTAGCCTCAAACTACTTTTGTGCCTAGAGACATCTCTTCTGAGTGAAGACAGTTGTTTAAAGCAGTCTAATGCCTAGATTTCCACGTAGAGCAAACAGTGAACTGTTCTGCCCATGAATACAAATCCTGGAGTTGGGCTGCCAGTAGGATGGAGACGGTCTCTCGCTCCTCAGTGCTAGAAAACAGTGCCATAGATAATTGTGGCAATTAGAATGGTACAACTTTCTCTCCTCCTCATTGTATTCTAGAATTTTTCTGTAATTGCAAGTCAATGGAATAAGTTTAATGATTCAATGGGGCAGTATTGTAGAACCGGGCTTGAAAAAGATTTTTTAGATGTTATTAATTTTCATGGGCAACAGGGTAATATGCATGTTTGTTTGCAGTGTGGAAAATCAGAGATGGGCAAATAATCCATTTATCCAAATATCTTGAATCTGTTTTTCCATGGCTCTCTAATACTCCTACAATACAACACTGAGTAAGTCCCATTGTGATTTCTAACTCTTACATCCCTTCAGTCCTGCTAGGAGATTGGACTATAGCTAGGGATGTGAATGGGTAACCAGTTACCCGGTAAGCATCACCTTTAATGGTAGTAGCTGCCCACCATGTGCACAGGGGAGCCAGAAGCAGGAGCTGGCCATCCTGCATGTGGCGGGGGAGGGAAGCAGAAGCCAGGCCCTCTGTGCTTGGGGCTGCCAGCTTCTGCTGCTGCCTCGCCTGAGTGCAGGGGAGGGCCAGCAACAGCAACCGGCAGCCTTAAACACAGGGGCCCAGCAGCGGTGGCACCTTTCCACACTTCGGACTGCCAGTTTCTGCTATCAGCCCCCTTCTGCAGGATCCCGCTTAATCAATTAACTGATTAAACCTAGGTTTAACTGGTTAATTTACTAGTTGGGATTTTACATCCCTAGTTGCAGCCATCACCTATTTTGAAATTCATAGGCTTTATGGCACATTACTTACATCAGAGCATTGGAGATTTTAACTCAGTGGGAGCCAGGGCATATCAGAAATTGCCAGAGCTTCTGGGTTCTGCAATCAGTTCTTTCAAAATGTCGAGGTTACAGGTATGTGTAGGGTGATTATGAAGGAGGAAGAAGTAGGTTTGTTGGGAAAGTCATGGGAAAGAAGGAAAATGAGGTGGGGCAGGTTAGGAGTTGGCAGTGCCTCATCCAATAGGAGCAGAATCATAGGGAATGTTTAGGGTCAGTTGGTTTTTGGAGAATAGCCAAAGATTCAGGATGTCTCTGAACTGCTTTGTCCAAGTCCCAGTTTAAACACAGGGCTTGATTATGGATTTCTCTTTCCTCTAAGCAGTTCTGTTTTTTGGCTGATTCAGTTCAGTGTTAATGGTTGTGTATAAAATAATCCTACAAATAGGCAGGTCATAAACCTCCGGAAAACATGGCTGGTAATAGAAATACTGGGTTGCAGAGATACTGTGGTACAGCATTTATAGCCTAACATTTCCCATGAGAAGTCTTGTTTATTGGAGATCTACCTGTCTTGGCTCTCATTTGGCACTTAAGACATCAGCAGAACTGTTGATCAGGACAAACTAATGCTTCTCATGCTATCAAGCAGAACAATTGAGAGTGTAACCCTACAGTGTTCTTAAATAGTGGGATCTCTGCTGTCCGGTGCACAAGTTATTTTAATTACAGAAGCAATCCTCGTAGCTATTGAAAGAAAACATGTCACTGGTTATAACTTTCAAGCAAACTGACATTTGATTGTATCTATACAACGGAGAAGGTATTTCCAAAACAAACCAACCATGCTGGCATTTAAAGTACTTTTGGGTTACATCAGATATGTTTATTTAATTAAGATGCACTGTAAAACTTCACATTTGCTTTGACACGTTTAGATATTCTAATCTTTTTTTCAATCTCCCATTATCAGTCTTTCATTTGATCTTGTTTTAGAGGAAGAATGGTTGCGTGTTTAAGGCACCTGACTAAGATTTAGGAGCTCTTGGCTGTAAACCTGGCTCTGTCATGGATTCTATCTGTATACAACCTTGGTCATGTCATTAAATCATTCTGCAGCCAATGTAATTCCTGTCTTCTCTATTTAGATTGTAACCTCTTTGGGACAACAACTGTCTTTTATTAGGTGTTCATTAAGTGCCAAACACTTTGGACCCTTTGTGCTACTGTAACATATATTTTTTTTAAATTGTAATATAACATCAGGTCAATGCTATGCCTAGCAGTTAAACTCTTCTGATCACATGCCAGCAGCTGATGAAATGTTGTAAGATACATGACTGACAGAGATAGCTTGAGAGGGGTAGCTGAGTTAGTGTGTAACTGGAAAAACTTAAAAAACAATGAATAGTCTAGCCGCACCTTAAAGACTAACAAAACATGTAGATGGTGGTATGAGCTTTCCTGGCTACAACCCACTTCTTCAGATGGAGTACTAAAAGTTCATTT
This sequence comes from Pelodiscus sinensis, assembly GCF_052426305.1. NCBI lineage: Eukaryota > Metazoa > Chordata > Testudines > Trionychidae > Pelodiscus > Pelodiscus sinensis. The sequence continues at coordinate 91,044,770 of NC_143057.1, forward strand.
CCAAAATAAATAGGGAATAGGGGGGGAAAAGTCAATTAGAGTGTTCATGTTACATGAAGCTGATAAATAGAGAAAGTGCAAATTATTCTTAAGTACCCACTGTTTAGTTTTTTAAGTCATTAGGATGTGGAAGGTAGATAGATAGCTTGGTTACCCTGAATTTGACATGTGGGAATTTGACATGTGGGAATAAAGTCAGTTTCAGCAACAAGCCAGAACAAAACATGCCTTCTACTGCTAGTGGTGCCCACTGGGTACTAATTATGTCATGGATACAGCATGACAGTTCTGCTGTAGAGAACTATTGTCGCTTACAGATAGCCCCCCAACCTGAAACAAATTCTTTCTAATAACTATACCACACAACTACATCATAAGCATCCAGGAACCCAGCCCTGCAACCAAATGAGATGCCAACTTTGCCAACATATCTATACAAGCGAATTCATCACTGGAGTCAACAACATAAGCTACCAAATCAAAAGGTCATTTGACTGCACATCCAGTAATTTGATCTATGCCATCAAATGCCAGCAGTGCCCCACTGCTATATATATTGGACAAACTGGACAGTATCTGTGGGAAAGAACCAATGGACACAAATCAGATATACGTAAAGGGAACATACAGAAACCTGTTGGGGTACACTTTAATCTTTCTAATCACTGTTTAAAAGTTCTTCAAGTGGCTGTCTTGTCACAAACCAATTCTACTAGCCAAATACACAGAGCGGCGTTGGAATTACAATTAATCTGCAATTCAATTTTCATGCTAATGAACTCAGTCGTGATGAGCAATGGTTGGAACACAATCAACCAAACATTCAATGAAGGTGCAAACAGCTCTTTGTGTAGATTCCTGTGTTAGGAAGAGTACTATCTATTGACTTTGATTCTTATCTGTTTCAACTTAGCCTCATGGTCACCAGTTCTAGGGGTTTCTGGCACACCTAATCCTGGTAGCTTCCCAGTTTCCATCAGCTTTGCTCCTTTCCTGGAGCAACAGTTGCAGGCTTACTTGCTCCAAGGCCCAAACACAGGTACTAGTTCCACTCCAATTTATCTTTTGCTCTCCACATCATAGCTTGGGGTGGGCAATAATTTTCAAATTTGTAAGTGGTCAGGGCACACTTTTCTATAATATTAATGGAGGTAATACAGAGTCTGGGTATAGGAGGGAGTTCTGGGTTAGGGATCGAGGTGCCGGAGGGGGTATAGATTCTAGGAGGGGGTTTGGATACAAGAGGGGGTTGTGTCATCGGGCAGTGGGTTGGGGTGTGGAAAGCAGTGAGGTGCCAGGTGCAGGCTGCGACTGAAGCGCTTACTATTGGCCACTCCCAGCCAGTGACACCTTCAAACAGGCTCCATTGCTGCTGTAGCCCCAAACGCTACACAAAGCAGCCAGCTGCTGCCACCAGCATGCATGTCTCTGGTGTGACAAGCCCTTCTGGGGGAGGTTGGCACCAAGTCTCTTCTGGTCAATGGAAGCTTCAAGGATTGTGCTGAGGATGGGGGTAGTGTGCAGAGACCATGAGTATCCAGTAGCCTAGGCAAGGGAAGGCTTTGCCTTCCCAAACCACCAGGCATGGCCCCGCCCACATTCTGCCCTCAGAACACCTACTGTGGGCATACTGAAGCAGAGTGTTGCTGCCCTAGCACCCAGTGCTAGGAAGGCTGGGGCCACAATGCATGCCCTCCTCCTTCCCCAGTAATCTGGGGCTGGGGTCGTGCATGCGCCCTCATCCCTCTCCTGATGCTAGAGGGCTGAGGCCACATCATGCTCCCTCCTCCCTGCCTTTGTGCTCTGGGGCCAGTGTGCACCTACTCACTCACCTCCCCTCCCCTCCCTGTGGTTGGGGTGTGTGTGCACGGCCCACTTGTCCACCTCCACATGGAGAGGCCAGGGCCTCAGCAGAAGAGGTGAGGTTGGGGCCTTACCTCCCTCAATCATCCATGGCAGAGACTTCCCTTCCCACAAGGGGCACACGCCCCAAAGAGAAACACAGGCAGACCTAGAAGCTGGCCACTTTGAGTGGCCTGTGTGGCCGCACCATGCAAGGGACAGTTTGGCAGGCAAGACCTGGTCTGAGCTGTATTTTGCCCACGCATGGCATAGCCTCTCTCTTTCTTCCTCCAATTGCTCACTAGCAGCCCTTCATAGGCCTTTTAGAACAGGGGCGAAGAACCTTCTTTCAGTGAAGGCCATTGACTCCTAGAAAACAAATCAGTTGGAGGCCATGCACAAGTTTAAAAAAAAAAAAAAAAAAAAAAGAGAGACTTTAATCAGTTACATGATTAAACACTGGTGGCTGCAGACCTCACCAGCTGCTAGTGTCGCAGACTCCAGGCATCCTGGCAGCTGCTGGATTCATGGGTGTTTAACCAGTAACCAGACCCAATAAGCATTAACTTACCAGTTATCTGGTTAACCAGTTAAACTCTTACACCCCTAGTGCTGGGGCTTCCCCTGTTCCAGTCAGCTGCTGCTCATACTTTAGCCACACAGAAGGGAAGCACTGAGGCTCAGAATTTCCTCCACAGTGAAGTGAGCCAATGCTTGTGCTCCAAACCAATGCAAGTAGCTGAGAGTCAGGGCTTCTGGCTTGCATCGACTATTTGATTAGTCGATAGGGGGGTGCTGCCCATGAAACACCACTGCAGCATTTTAAAGGAGCAACGTTGCAAGAAGCTTGAGATCATCTGGGGACTCCTTAGCTGACCTTGGGCTCCACACTGTGCTGCCGCTTTGAAACACTGTGGCAGCGTTTCAAAGGGGCAGCACAGCACAACTGATCCCGGGCTCCGTTCAGTGCTGCTGTTTTGAAGTACCCCTCTCTTCTCCTTCCCTCTCCCCCCTTGCTGCCTCTGATAGAGGTAGTGGGTGGGAGGGAAGCAACTAGTCAACTATCGGATAAGCATTTGCTTATTGGATAGTCAACTAGTCCTTAACATCCCTAATTTGAACTTCTGATGAACAAGTCTTTAAGGCTGGCTTACTGACATCCCCATTACCAAGCTTTTCCTCCTCCTCCTCCTCCTCCTAAGGTGAGGAATGGAGAAGGCTGCAACAGATGCCTAATGAAGTTATCACATAAGGCAAGTTTGCTGATATAATAGTCCCAATGAGGTACTCTTATTTAGATGACACTCACCTTGACTGATGTTAAGTTGCCCTATCGTTTTCCTCCCTTGCCCCTTATGAATGCTTTACTGGAATTAAAACTCATTATCTAAATCCCCTTCACAAAACATGGGAACTACTTAAAGACTAACAACATCATATACTGAATAATTAGTCAAAGGAATTGTCACAGGGCAGACTCACCACCATGGCATGGCGCTTCTAGATGGCAGCCCCGGAAATTAGCTCGCTGACTCATTGGACTCCTCCCTTTAGCTGGTGTCTCCCTATCTTCTTGCTTCCCCCTCTAGTCCAGGCCCGTGTCATTCTTAGACCATGGCATCCTCTTCAGGACACTACTCTCCGGCAGTGCCCACTCCAGTGTCTCTGAGCCCCCTTCTGGGGGAAGGGGATAGGTGTTTATCCAGCTTTGAACTCCAGGGTCCTCCCCTCCCATGGGGCACCCAGTTCTCCTCCCAGAGAACACTCAGTTTCCCTATACCCACCTTGCCTCAGTTACCCACTGCTAGTCTTCATCTAGCCCCTGCCTTGGGGCAAACTGCAGTCTGTAATAGCCACTCATCACTGGAAAAGGGGTGTGGACCTGTTGCCTTTGCCTATCCTGGCTGTCTTTCTGCACCCCTAGTAGCCTCAAGCTTTGCTTCAAGCCCTGCAGCCTGGGAACTTGCCTGCCTGCCTGTGCTCAGCAACCAGATCCCTCTTGCTCTCTATTCAGAGCAGCAGTGAATTCTCTTCTCCTGCCAGGAGCCCTTCTTTATATAGCTCCCAGCTGGGCCCTCATTAGCGAGAACTGTTTCAGCTGGGGCTTCACTCTCAGCCCTCATTCAGGGCTGGGGTTTTACCCTTAAAGGGCCAGTGCAGGGCAAGTGTCCTGTCACAGGAATAAAAAATAATCTTTACTTCATAAAGCAAGTGCAAACTGTACATAGAACTATATACAATCATTGCAGGGTTTGAAAGGGAAAAAAACATAGTCCAGAACAGTGTTCCCTCTTAATTTTTTCCATCCAGGTGCAGAATAAGTTTTATGTGCACCAAGGTACATGCAGATGTGCATCACCAACATGTTACCAGCTGTGGGAACTATGGGAGCGCTGTTAATCAGCTGGCCAGCATGTGAATCTCAACTGTGTGGCCACCCAAGCACTTAACTTACAGGGAACACAGGTTCAGAATACTAAAAATTTATTTGATATTTAAGAAGTTTCCACAGTTACACTGATGGCACAATAAATTGTTTTTTTTTATTACGTAACAGAAAACAGAAAATTATCTGACTAGGTTAAAGTACAAGAATTAATCAGCCTACTTATAAAATTTCAGATGAACTGATAGTTATGGTAGACCATTTTTCTAAGATGTTTCTGGAAGACAAAGCCTAAGGGGTATGTAGCTGGTTTATTCAGCTTAAGAGTCACAAGAAAAAATGATGCATCAGGTAGAATTTCTCCTGGGGAGTCCATTTGCCAAGCAACTTCCAGTTGCCCTGCCAACACAGCTAAAGGCAAAATTGAGACCCTAATTTGGCTCATACTGCCTACGACAGTGAAGTCACACCCCTAAAAGGAATTCCTTCCTATATTTCTAAGTGAAAACACTAAAAATCACATTTAGTAGTCTTATGAAATCTGTATGTGCAGTTTGCATAATAGCCATGGCTGAAGCAGGAAGACAGACATTACCAAGAGTTCAAAACAGCTCTGCTGAATTCTGCTGTCCCTGCTCCTGTTTCCATGGATATGGATGTTGGTTAAACTGAGGTAAAAGCTTTAAAGTAATTACCAGTACAATTAACATTTGTACCCCTTAGGAACTTTTTTCACTTACCCAGTCCAGCCAGCCAATTCAGACTGATCAATATAGCAATTAGTGTATAAAGAGCCATCAGTTAACCTAATCAATGTGAAAATGACACAAGAAAAGAGAGCATTGTTAGACCTGTGAAACAGCAGAACCCCCTGGTTTTCTTTTCCCTGCTGATTCCTAACAAGAAGCTCTTCTCATTTTCAGGGATGATTCACCATTAATTTATGCAAAGTCAATAGAAAGAGCGCTACTATCAAGGAAATTCCCAATGATGACTCAATAAACTTTGGAGAAGGAACTAAAAAAAGGAAACAAAGTAAATGAATACCATTTCAGTAGCAAATCTCAAGATAATAGGCAGAAAGAAACCGAGACAATCTCTCCAACTGCCATAAAGGAAGTACATCTTTTTCAAGCAACAGCATTTTGCTTATGTTATAACTGGCTGATGTATTTCATTTATCAGACTAAATCTTGGTCCTGCCTAGAGCAGGGGGCTGGACTTGATGACCTTCTGAGGTCTCTTCCAGCTCTATGGTTCTATGATTCTATTCTGGCCTCCATGAATACCTTCCCATTACAAGCCACCACTAAGGAGGGTAGAGTCATGGACCCACACCGTAGTGCTGCATAGGGTCATGCCCACACAAGCAGCATTCGCTCCTGGTCAAGTGTGATGATGAGAAAACTGATCCCCTGCATGGGAACCTGCCATGGTAGAAAAAGAGGAGAAAACCTCAGTACCATTCTTTCTAGCAAGCAGCCTTGGACGCGCACAGTGGGTAGGGATAGAAGTTCTCTCCCTGCTGAATGCTGTCAGTGCTGGATCTGGCATGTGCGGGACATGGAAAGAAGCTGAGCCACCCCATTTCCCCTCCCACCTGCAGGCTCCTGGCTTGGCTGGCACCTTCCCATGCCTGCTCGTCCCTGGGATATGGTTGTAGTGATGCTCCCCTTGTACATCTGTGCCCTTGCAGGAAAGTGCCTGCTCTTTAGGCAACATATGACCTTGCTCGAAACACATCACCATCGTCTGAACCAAGGATTAGAGCTGGGTTTCTTAGGAACGAGGTGTACAGATAGTTCGGAATAGCTAGCTAGTTCGAACTATCTAGCCCGTGCCGCGTGTAGCCGCGCGGCACGGGGTTCGCACTAGCTGGCTTTTAAAAATGGCGGCGCCGGCTTTATGCTAATGAAGCCCGGGAAATTCAAATCCCGGGCTTCATTAGCAAGTTCGGTATGCATACATTACCCCACTAGTTCGAACTAGCGGGGTAGTGTAGACATACCCATACAGTGTCTCCTGGGATGACTGCCCTTGAAACTTTTATTCACAGCTGGGCCACCTGCAAGCATTGCATGTACACCATTTTCCCAACTCCATAGGATCCACCAGAGAAAATGCACCTGGGAAGACCTGAGGTTTTAGCAGATGGCCTGTCTCCAGTTCCTCATCCGGGAGCTTGATGAGGAGCACTGAGAGCAGGCTGCTGACCAGGAGTACTGTGCCGACCAGGAGTAGCAGAAGGTTGCCTAGGACCAGCTGGTGCACCAGTACAAGGCCATGTGCTCCTCCCTCACCTCAGTGACAGAGTGCATGGCCTCATGCATGGAGCGAGCCACTAGCCACCTCCCTGCTTCCCCATGGCTTCCCCTCCTAAGCTCCCCAAAGCCCGCAGGGGCCTCAGAACACAGGGCAGTGGGATCTCCAGGTCAGCCAAAGCCTACTGAGCTGACTGAGGCAGACATCACTTACAGTCCCATCCATTCCAGGTTCTTTCCCCAGTCCCTCCCCTGTTTTATATTTCTCAAATAAACAGACTTGTTTTTTTCAAACAAAAAAAGCTCTGCTAAGGAGGAGGGGAAAGTGGGAAGGGAGGGCAGAGGAAGGGAAGGGTGGGGGAGGAAAAAGCACACAGGGGGAATGCAAGGACCCCTTGCGGAGAGGCACAGGGGAGAGTCTCACAGGTGGCCTTGGCTGAAACTCTCCCTCAAAGCCTCCCTGATGAGCATAGCTCCTTGACATGCTCGTCAAATGGCACTCATGTCTGACTGCTCATATGCCCTGGCCAACCATTCAGCTTTTGCCCCCACCCTTGCAGGAAAGTCTCCCTCTTGATCTCACAGAAATTATGGAGCACACAGCAGGCCGTCACCACAAAGGGGATTTTTGTACTCAATGAGGTCCAGTCGGATGAGGAGATTCCTGAACTTCTCCTTTAAGTGGCTGAAGGCACATTCTACCATCATGCAGCACCTGCTCAGCCCGGCATTTATGTTCTCCTTGGCAGGGTCCAGGCTACTTGTATAGGGCTTCATAAGCCAGGGCAGCAAGGGGCATATCCACCTCCCTGACCCTGATGGTGTGGTTGGGGAAAAAAGTGCCAGCGTGCATCTTCTGGAAGAGGCAGGAGTTCCAGAAGATTCGGGCATCATGCCCCTTCACTGGCCAGTTTATGTCAATATCAGTGAAGAATCCCTTGTGAATCACAAGGGCCTGCAGCACCATGGAGAAGTACCCCTTCCTGTTTATGTAGTCCAAAGCATGGTGGTTGGGGGCCAGGATGGGGAAGTGAGTGTTGTATATCCTCCCCCTTCTCCTCCCCCCCGCAGTTAGGGAAGCCAATGGCAGCAAAGCCATCCACAATGGTGTCCATGTTTTCCAGTGACAATCCTCCATAGCAGCACATGGTTTATTGCCTTGGCTACTTGCAGGAGTATGGCCCCAACTGTGGATTTCCCCATGCTGAACTGGTTCCTGACAAAAAGATAGCTGTCCAGTGTGGCAAGCTTCCACAGCATAATGGTGATGCACTTCTGCATGGGGATAGCAGGTTGCAGTCGGGTGTCCTGTCACCTGAGCCATTCACAGAGCTCCAGGAAGGTGGCCTTCTGCATGCGGAAGTTCTGGAGCCATTGCTGGATCTATCGCTGTGTGATGATGCAGTCGCACCATTCTGAAGCAGTCCCTCTGCTAGAAGCAGCATTCAATGGTGTCCAGGGGATTATGGGGCATTTGCAGGAGCTGGAGCACCAGGACCTGGGTGAAGAGGTCCTCTGGTTCAGGCTGATTGTTGTTCTGCTGGAGCATTATGTGGCAGTGTTTTCCCCAGGAATTGAAATTGGGGGGGTGTTCGAATTTACGGAGGGGGGGGTGTCAGGGTTGATGACGGGTGAGACCGTAAGGGTGAAGGTGGGTTATATGGCACCATAGTAAAAACTGAAAAATGTTTCATGACCATTTTATTAGATTTAACTCATATTTTAAAATCACACAAATTAAAGTTGGCTACTCAAGCCTTCTATGAAGCACTACATCTACATCCTTCTTGGTTACTTGTTATAATTTTGCACAACTCTGTTAATGAACTTCTCAAATGCAATGCATTCATCTTCGGTGGCTTCTTGTGTGTCCGGTACTTCCATTCCTTCAATTGATATGCTCATTAATTCATTCACATGATCAGGCAGAAAGCGACTTCTTTCAGAACACAAAATTCTATTCAATGATGAAAAAGAACACTCAACTGTAGCTGTTGTGACTGGGAGTAGCAAGATATGAATTCCTACTTCTTTCATCCCAGGAAACATAGCACAAAGATCCGGTTGAGCCAATAGTGATGATAAAAAAGAAGTTGAAGTCAAATCTTCATTCATTCGTCGTACGATATTCCACTCTGTGTTCAAATTCTCTATTCTGTCCTGAGCACATGGCAGCCCCATTGCTGGTAGTGCCTCACTCCACTCAACTGTCAGTGTTTTATAGGACAGGCATCTGTAAAAGCTACGAAGAGGTTGAGTAGAATCTAGAAGTATCTGTTGTAGATTTTTAAGAATCAAGTCTGTGTACTTTTTCAGTTGTCTTAACAAACACTTCTTGTTCTCTTCACTTAAGGATTCAATATAAACGCTTTCATTAATCAACTTCTGGACTGAAATCTTTGCTTCTTCCAGTACTTTTTCAATGGATAGCTCTCTGATTGATCCAAACATAGCTTCTATTGCTGGACAAAGATCTACTACTGTTGTAGCAGATGCCTGGATGGCATCATTTAATGACCCAAGTGGTTTCAACAGTAGATTTACTAGAGAGAGAATGGCAATAGTCTTCTTTGAATGTAGTAGCAAAAGTAATCCACCAGCCTCACTACTTAAATCCATCCCATCTTGTTAGATACTTTCCAAAGCCAGTAATAACAGCTGGAGTAATTTTAAGACAACAGCCAAGGATCACTCATGAGAAAGCCAGCGGGTTTTCCCAGGTGGACTAATTTTAACTTCAGTCCCAGTTTATCTTCTATATTTTCCAAGATATCCAGTCTTTTTGGACTCTCGTGGAAAAAAGAATATAACGAAGACATTAAATTTATAGCTTTTTTAATGTCTTTCGAAGATTCTTCAGCTCGTACTAGTGCTAGTTAGAGTAGACGGCCTCTGCAGTGTGTATAGGAGAGATTAGGGTTACACTTTTCTCTGAGCAAAGCTTGTACTCCACCATGTCTTCCAGAGAAGTTTGCAGCTCCATCAAATGCACAAGCATCCATCTGTTTGGGATCCAATTGACAAGCATTTAACTCTTCTAAGATGGGGGTAGTCACAGATGCAGCCGATGTGTTTTCTATAACTTGAACATCTAGAAATGCATCTACTGACCTACCACTGACATCAAGATAACATAACAATGACTTAATACTTAATACCCATTTGCAACAGTGCATTCATCAGCCATATATGCACATTTTTTGAACATGATGAGAGTTCTTCACTTTTTCAACTGTTGAGTCTTTCACTGTTGCACCGCATGCTTCTAGCCAGTCAGCTGAGTTTCTTGCAGAAATATAGTGAGCATTTGCTGGTCTTGTTCAGAATTAGTGTTCAACTTCAGGATGAACAAGTGACAATGCTCTTAACCTTGGCCTTCAGTTTGTAGTGTGTGGTATCTCTTGCTTAAATAGAAAGTATGATGCCACAGCCATGTTTGTTTGCATGAACTGTGTTGTGTCTCCAGCATTCTTAACAACCTCATTAAATACTTCTAAAATTGGCTTTGAAAGTGGGGTTATAAGGCTTTCGGCATGTTAATGCAGTCCAGAGGCCTGGTGTTTTGCTGCCTTTTCACGTAGTTTGTCAGCATTGACTTTGCTGATAGGTCTGACAAACCAAGCTCCTCCACTTTTACCAGTTATAGCATTGGAAAGCTTTCCTTCTTCATAAGCTTTTTTGCAAGAGGTGGACCAGTAGCCATCTTTTGTAACTTCGATAAATGGGAACACTTTGACAAACATCGGAAACTGCCTTTCGGTTTTGGAGATACTATTTCTTCAGTAGGTAGCTGTAACAGTATTGTGCTTCGGGTTGGTCAGATGTAGATACACCGCTTAACCCTTCAGATTACATGTTGATATATTGTTGGTTCTTGATGTTTTCTTTACCTTAGTTAGTTTTTTGAGGCCTTTGAATGGAAAAATTGTTGTATTGTTTTTTGTCTTTTCATTTTCACTTTGACCTGCAACGTATAAAAGAGATATGAATTAATTAAATTCATTTGTTAGGATAATGCAAATTTAGCATACGGATAATGCAAAAATACACCAAAACACATAACAGAAAATATCATATCATAGCCTCCATATAAATCCATGGTATATGCACACCTTGAATACTGTGTGCAGATCTGGTCACCCCATCCCCAAAAAGATATATTGGAATTGGAAAAGGTACAGAGATGGGCAACTAAAATGATTAGGGGTATGAAATAGGAGGAGAGATTAAAATGACTGGGAATTATGGGGATTATGATGGGGGTCTATAAAATCTTGACTGGAGTAAAGAAGTGAATAAGGAAATGTTATTTAATCCTTCACATAACACAAGAACTGGCAGTCACCCAATTAAATTAATAGGCAGCAGGTTTTAAAAAAAACAAAAGGAAGTACTTCTTCACACAACATAAAGTCAGCCTCCCAGGTGGGGGGAAAGAAGGCACCTTGCTTGTTTCTCCAGTTGCTCACTGTTCGCTCTGGCCACTGTTGTTCATTGTGCCACCATTCACTCCATTGCTCTGTTGCCAATGGCCCTGCACCATCATCTTCTGCTGCCACCTGCCACTGTGACCTCTGCGAGTTGGTCTCTTGAGGTTCCACCCAGCTTTCAGTGATTTCAGCTGAGCTTTCAGTGGGGGAACCTCGCTGCTAGTGCAGTCTGGTCTGTCTCTTACACAAAAATACTGTCCCCACAGAAACACTGTCCCCACAGCAGGACTAAGCACTTAGATCTGATTATCAGTGATTTCATCTGCAGTGGTCATTTAACAAAACAAAAGACTATATATGGAGCCTAATCAGCTCTGTCTTTCAACAGTGGAGAGGGGCAGGTCAAATAGTACTTGTGACTCAGACAGACCATCAAGCAAACATCTGTCCCTACCCTCTCCCTTGATGCCCTCAATCAGTACAGATTAAGTACAGTTGTACTGCACTTTACTCATACAATAAGAACAACATTTCATTCCCCCCCCCCCCCCCGCATTCAAGTGATTTGTAACCCAAGCCTAGCCAAAATCTATCACTTGGGCAACATAGCTCTGTTTGCTGGATATCTAGGTAGATTAGATGTGAATGTAAATACAATCTGGTCCTGAAACCTTTCCCCTCAGCCCCTACCTCATCACTAGCTGTCATGGAGAGCTCATTTTGACTTTGCTTACAAATCATAATTTGAATTTATTAGGTTGGACAACAGCTATATAAGGAAACTAGTCTATGTTCATACTTTTCAAATCTATTATACTTTTTCAGATACACATATCTTAGCATACACTGTATATGCTTTTAAAGTGTGTATTAATGTTTCAATTTCAATTCAAATTTCCAAACAATCACTAAATTGGCATGTAACTAGTTCATAAAACTGGGGGCGAGGGGAAATTCAGGGGGGGTATACACCCTCATGGGGAGGGGTGTTGGGAAATCCCTGGTATGTGGGCAGTCTGGACAAAATGGCCATGAGGCGCAGCATGAGGCCCGTGAGCCTAGCACTGCAGCAGCTCTGGCTCCATGTTGTAAGTGCTGTGGTGTCCGTAAGGGCAACTAGAGCACACTGCATCCATTTGGTGATTGTGAGGGGGGAGGTGTGTGAGATGAAACCATAAAGAGGAGCCAGTGAAAGTATGGATCACAGCTTGCCTGACAAAGCAGCCACAGGAAGTATCCACCCTCCTGGAACCCTCCTTCCTGAAGTGTTTCTGGGAGCTCTAAATCCAAGGCAGGCTCCACTCAGTGTGGACACACTATTTTGAAACAATTCTGAGCAATTTTAATGCTTCCCCATAGTGGATCTGAACCAGTCCGTCTGTTGGACAATGCTCCCCCTAGTCCAGAAACAAGCTCTATTTCAATTTTGTTATTTTGGGAGTTATTTAGATTTTACTTATTTTGAAATTATTTCCTAGTTTAGATATGCCTAAATGTTATAGTTCTCCATAGTGACACAGATGTCGTAAGATCCTGCCGTAGAAAAGACTGAGACAAAAGCTTAATAAGATGAGCTATTAAATGTAATGTATCTTTTTAAGGATATGCTAATTAAAATTAGAAATATTAAGAGTCACATCTAGTCTGATTTCGGTGAAAAAAATATCATCACCAAAAATTAGCCAATTCTCCTCCATTTATCAACAACTGAAATCATGCACATTTTCTTTTTTTAACTAAACTCTGTGATTTAACTTTTCAAAAGGGAAGTTGTCTTGGTCACAACCCATCTGCTTAAAATATTAAGTCAAAAGGCAATAGCTATAATGAATTAATTTTTCAAGTGGAGTTCACCAGCACTGATTGACAACGAGTTTTTGTTTGCATAATAATTTCAGTGGGGTCTCTGTGGTAGTCTTTAACTGCAAAAACAACAAGGAATCCTGTGGCACCTAAGGGTGCATCTACACAGCAGGGCTTAACTTGAAATAAGCAACACAAATTGAGCTGAGTCAGTTGCGCAGTTTATTTTGAAATAGCTTATTTCAAAATTGGGAGAATCTACACAGCACTTACTTTGAAATAGAGAGAGCACTCTTCCTCTGACTTTCTTTACTCATACAATGAAAGTTACAGGAGTCAGCATAAGAAGTCCTCCAGCTTGACAGTGTTTCAACATTTTGGAATAACTGCCTGCTGTGTAGATGCAGACTAAGTTATTTAGAAATAATACTAGTTATTTTGAAATAATATTGCTGTGTAGACATACCCTTAAAGACTAACAGATATACTGTATCTGGGCATAAGCTTTCATTGGTAAAGACCACTTTGTCAGATGTATGGAGTGGAAAACAGAAGTAGGGATATATGTATGCACGAGTACATTTAAAGAAGGGGGTTACTCATCGAGTGTAGGACCAATGTTAACAAACCATTTCAGTCAGGGTGGATGTGGCTCACTCCTAGCACTTGATACGGAGATGTGAATACCAAAAGAGAGAATACCAGGAGGCATAAGGGATCTGTTAAAAAAGGCTTTCTTTCTCGACAGATCCCCCTCTAGACTGCCTCTTTTTGCCGACAAAGTGCTATCAGAAAAACGTGGTGGCCATTTTTATGCAAATTAGGTGTGGGATATTTAAATCCCTGCCTCATTTGCAATGTCGACCTTCTTAATCTGCATCCCTCTGCTGACAGAGGGATGCAGTCTAGACATACCCTTAGGGCATTCATGGGACTCCCACTGCTACTACTTCTAAAGCATGTGCAAAGCAATTCACCTTTTTAAAATAGCTAAGTTTTCCTATTTATGAAAAGCTTTAGGATACACAGTTAAAAGAATAGAGAGCAATACTTAGGCATCTACATTAGATTCTAATTGAGCCTTATTAGGAGATTACGCCTTATATTTATGGGCAAGGGTAAAAAGGTAAACTAGAAAATGATCTGTATGTGCAGGGCTCGACAAATCATGTAATCTACTCGCCCATGGCGAGTAGATTACAAGCCAGCACAGCCGGCGCTGCGCGATCTGTGCATGCGCAGCTTGCAGAACTGTGCAGCTGGCAAGCGGGGCTCGCCACCGCTTGGCAAGCTCTGTGTATGTGCACTCCAAAATTTGTGCAGCTATTGAAATTAAAAACAGGAAGGGCACTATGGATAGGTAGTGGGAACAGGAAGTTGATTATGGAAGGTTTGTAATCAATAATTATAGAAATAGCTTTTCCTATTTTAACTGTAAAATCAGATCAATTGAATGTGACTGATTACAGCAAGATGTTCAGTTATTAAATTTGGCAATATGGAAAGAGATATCTCTGTCAAGTACAGTAGTACTGCACATAAGAACAGCTAAGATACTAGCAGTAAAAGCTTGTAATTGTGCATGTTTGTGAATGGAGGATATAAATTTGGGATTGATGTTAAAAATATTCATTACTGGTGGGAGAGAGTATGTGGAGGGACTATAGCCTCATTAGACCATTTGTTTGGTTTCCACAGATATTATAAGATCTTTAATCTTATTTATCCCAGTGTAATGTAATATATCAGCTAACCTCCCGTTGTTACAGGGACACTGAGTCATAAAAGATCTGGTTTGTCCTGTGTGATTAAATGAGGGAAGAAATTGTTCCATTCTTGCTGCCAACTCTGCTAAGATTTTTTATTTGTTACTCATGGTATTGAATAAGAAGGCCACGCTGAATGGTCTTAGTGTTACAAACACATGACTTCCCTGGTACAGGGATTTATTTTAGATAACAGCTGTCCGAGTTGATTCCTACACATTAAAAATATATTAGAAAAGCAAGTAGACTTTTCTTGACTGGACTGATAGTAACCCAGTGACTCCCCCTCATAGAGAGTATATATTCCTGGTTTAATGTGTCAAGCAGGCTTTGTTAACTTTAGAGCCTGCAGGATTACTAGCTACATTTTTAACTCAGCAAATGAATGTTAGAGATGTAGAATTTATGTTCTGTTGAGGAATCTCTTGTAGCATCACACAGCATTAGTCCAGCTCACAGATAGTGAGCTTCACACCAGTATTTATCTTTTGAAGCCATATATAGATTTTCTAACAGCACAGTCTTTCTATTGTACCAGGTTAATTTCTCTGATCAAACATTAAGCAATAAAACATAAGGGGTATACGTTTTCATGTAGGAATATCTGTAAAAAACACAGTTCAGGGTTTTTTTTGGCAAAAACTTTCCTTTGTTTTAGAAATTACTCAATACTTACCCCTCCTTCTGCATGACATCCACCATGCCTTTGGGGAAACAATATTGAAAATATTATTCACAAAGAATAAAACTTTACAGAGGATAGGCTTGAGTCTTACACTCATATGCCAATTACCACTAACTTCCTGAAGAAACAAAGTCATTTTTCTGTTTTAAAAACAAACCAAAAACCAAATCAATAAACACCTCTCCTCCCCCGTTCTTTCCAGGAAATTACGTGATGAAGACCTAGTGCAGAATTAGTGTTGATTAGTGACATCTTGAGCCCTTATAGAATGTCAAGTTCAGAAAAATTCAAACTTCTGAAAACAAAGAAACATAGTTGAGGTACACACCTAGGCAAAATTATCTCTGTCCCCTTTGAGCAATGGTGGTTAGGACTCTCACCTTGAATGTAGGTGAGCTAGGCTCAAGTTCTTATATCAAGTCAAGCAGCATTGGGAATTTGAAGGTAGATCCATTAAAAGTTAGGCTATTGGAGCTCTTTCTCTCTCTGGCTATATCTAGATTGCAGGGTTCTTTCGGAAGAAGCCTTTTCAGAAGAGATCTTCTGAAAAAAAGTCTTCCAAAAGAGCACGTCCACACACAAAAGTGCATCAAAAAAGTGATGAGCTTTTTCAAGAGAGAGCATCCACACTGATTGGATGCTCTCTCACATAAAAGGCCACCACACTTCAGCCAGGTCACAAGTTGCTTCCCAGTGCTGCTGCTGGAGCCTTGCAGAGACAAGTGCTTAAAGGGACACCCCTGGACAGCCATTTCTCTGCTTTTGTTGCATGCTCGCTTACTTCTCTAAGGAACAGCAAAGCTCTTGCAGTGCCTGCTGTGGTTGCCCAGCTTTTGTGGACACCTCAGCTTTTTCCTGTGAGCCATGGAGCCAGACCTGCCCCTGGGCATGCGATGGCCCCACACAGCCATGCTGCAGTTTTTGCAGCACTTTGTGCCAGCTGCCTTCCTGGTCCTGACTGAGCTCGACCCTGAGCTTATTCTCTAGGGACTCTCTCCCTGGGTACAGGAGCTACATTCTGAGGTGTTTTTGGAGGCTCGACACCAGTTCGGACTGGTGGAACCAGCTGGTCATGGAGCGGTGGGACAACCAGCAGTGGCTCCAAAACTTCCGCATGCAGAAGGCCACCTTTTTGGAGCTATGTGTCTGGCTCGCCCCTGCCCTCTGGAGACGTGACACCCACCTACGGTCCGCCACCCCCCTGGAGAAGTGTGTCACAGTAGCCCTCTGGAAGTTTGCCACCCCTGACAGTTACCAGTCAGTGGGCAACCAGTTTGGCGTGAGGAAGTCCACTGTTGTGGCCCTCCTTATGGAAGTAAGGCATTCTGGAGCTGAAGTCCCAGCATGGGGGGAGGGAGTAGAGAGTCCTGGAAAATGGGGACCCTTGAGAAAAGGGGGTTGAGGCTGTGAGGTGTGGAGTGCAGGTGAGGGGGAAGCCCTGCCCCCTGAGGGTTGTGCCGTCTTGCCTTCACACAGCCCTGCTGCTGGGGAGGAGGGTGGCCTCATAGGGGGTGGCTCCTGGAGTGATGGGTGGGGAGGAGGAAGGGAAGGGAAGGAGACAGGACCCTCCTAAGGGCTCAGGCACTCCCTGTCTTATTCACTGTTTTGTTTGTCTCCTTCTACAGGTGGTAAGGGCCATCAACTCGATCGTGCTGCGGAGGGTCATCCATCTGGGAGACCTGGACCCAATCGTGGCTGGATTTGCTGCCCTGGGGTGCCCAAACTCTGATGTAGCCATTGATGGGACCCACATCCCGATCAGTGCACCAGAGCATTGAGCGGCCCAGTACATTAATAGGAAGGCCTACTTTTCTATGGTGCTTCAGCCCCAAGTCGACCATCATGGACAATTCACGGACATTGTTGTTGGGTGGTTGGGCAGGGCACGTGATGCTCGCATGTTTCATAATTCCAGGCTGTGCGGGAAGTTGGATGCAGGCGCATTCTTCCCACATGAATTTGCAGATGGGGACATGCAGATGCCACTGTGTATTGTGGAGGACACAGCCTACCCCCTTATAAGCTGTGGCTTATGAAACCCTACACCAGCCACCTGGACCCCAGCAGGGACCAATTTAACGCCCTCCTGAATCAGGTCACCTCAAGGCGTGTTTCAGGTAGAAACTGACCCACCTTAACATGGGGGAACACAACATCCCTGAGGTGATTACAGCATGTTGTGTCCACAAAATTGTGGAGAGGAAGGGGGAGGCCTTCCTCCTGGGTTTAGAGGCAGACACCAGCCATAAGGGGCAAGCGTTTGAGCAGCCGAGAACAGCTGCCATCCCCCAGGCCCATTAGGCCAGGGTGCGTACCCAAGAGGCCTCAAGGGAGAGGTTCGCTCAAGGACATCACTAACTCTTCCCAGGATCTCCCTAACAGGTGACTCTGGCTTGCTGCCCTATCCCTTCCCACCACAAACTTTCTCTTCGCCCCTTCCCTGACCTCTTAATAAAAATACTTTTTTGGTTTCCAACAAAATGAACTCTGTATTTATCTTTCATTATAAGCACGGTGGGCAGGGGAAGAGGGGCTCATAACTTGGATGGGAGGGAGGCTCATAACCTGGAGGGAAAGGGGGGCTCAGAGTGGTGTCAGGGCTGGCTAGATGTGCCACTTCAGGTGCGGGGACCTCATTGAGGTTATGTGGGTCCGGGGACTACAAGGGGATAGGCAGGAGGGTGGCCTGGAGTGGGGTCAAGGATGGAAAGGGGGCAGGTGGAGGGGGCATGGGCATCACCTGGGGAGGAGACATGGCCATCCCCTGGGGAGGGAGCAGACGTATCGCCTGGGGGACAAGTGGAGGGAGAATGGGCATAGCTGGGGGGACAGGATGGTGGAAGGCAGGAGGAGCGACAGCAGGCATTTGTGCCAACATGCGCAACATGATTGTACATGTTATCACACCGCTGCATGAGCTGGTCCCATGCGCAGTTCTGCCATTCAGTGTCCTCGTGGACCTTCTGCGCCAGGGTCTGCTGCATGTCGCACAGGATGCTGACGTGCTGGCGCATGAGGTCTTCCTGGACCCTGGCTCATCTTCAGGTCTCCTGGGCTGTGGCAGCTGACAAAGAGGGAGAGGCGGTCAGTCATCCATGCAGACACCATCCCTGAGGCTGTGCCCTCCTCTGTGACCAGCAACCAACAGTCTTCAGAGCAGAGAAGGGGAATGTCCCAGGAGCAAGGCCATGTGTGGCCTTCACAGTGGGCCATGCCTCACAGGGGCCCCCAGGGGACCATGGTGCCTGTTTCACAACCCCTCCCCCCGGCCCATGACCAGGCAGGCAAGGGAAGTGTCCAGTCCCAGTGAGATCCCCCCACGGGCAGCAGAGGAGCAGGGAGCAGCCTGGCCTTCCCTGGGGTCTGCACACACACCTGCGGGTTGCAGTGCTGCCCACGAGAGTGGGTAGTGCTTCGCACGTGCAGGCATGATCACATGTTGTATCCAGCATGCCTTGGTGTGTCTGGGGTCTTGCCTGCACTGTTGTGACCAGCCTGCTTCTAGCCAGGGCCCCCCTGGCCAAATGTGTGTGGCTTCCCCTGAGCCTGGGAGCAGGATCCCATCCATGCTCAGGGGCTGCCTGCAGCATCCGCATACCACAAACTAATGCTGCACGTGGTTCCACATGGGCAGACCGCAGCACGCTGTCCAGGGTGAGCAGCCCGAATGACCCTTGCTCCCCTCCCCCTGTGCACCCCCATTCCCTGCTCTGTGTGTGACAAACTGAGGCCACTCATCTGAAGATCCCTCCCTGGCGTCCAATGAGGCCTGGGAGACATCTTGGCTGACCAGCATTGGCTCCGGGGACAGGGTCTCCTCTTCCTCCTCCTCCTCCTTCAGCTGGCCCTGGTCCTCCTGCTCCGCCTCCACTGTGACCTCTTGCACCTTACTCCGGACCTGTTCCAAGGTCCATGATGAGTGTCCGTGCTCCACCAGGGACTTGGCCATTTGCTCGAAGATGTCAGCATTTTGGTGCTTGGAGTGGAGATCCTGCAAGGTGTCCTCCTCACCCCACAGCTCGAGAAGGGACAGGAACTCCGCTCTGGATCAGGAGGATGCATGCCTCTTGGTCCCCCTGGGTGGGTCCTGGGACCCGTGGGACTGCTCCCTGCAAGGACCAGGAGGGTCATGGGGGGCTTGAGGCTCTGCCATGGGTGGCAAGGCCTGTGGCAGAGACAGCCATTCAGTGAGGGGCTGCTCTGAGGCTGGCTTCCTGCCCCAAGGCTCGTCCAGGTGCCTACAGCTTTAAAAGGGGCCAGGAGACAGGAATTATAGAGTTTGGATGGAGTAGCCACCAGGGCACCTGTTATTTCCTGGAGGCCTCTTTCGAAAATAACCCTCCTCTCCATCCACACACGCCTTTTTCCAAAAGAGCTCTTTCTGAGAAAGGCTTCTTCCTCATAGAAAGAGGATTACCAATGCCAGAAAAAACCCTCTGTTCTTTTGATTTACTTTCAGAAGAACACGATTGCAGTGTGAATGTACATAGGTTTTGTCAGAAAAACAGCCATTTTTCTGACAAAACTCTGTAGTGAAGACATACCCTCTCTCTCTCTTTTTTGCAAGAAAGGGCTGACCTGAAGACACTTAACTCTAGGAGAGAATTCACAATGGAGAATGCTAAACAGAGATAAATGGCACACCTGTCTAACAGTCAGGTGCCTAAGATCCAAATCAGTGAGATTTAGGCACTTAAATACCTTGTGGCTCTGGGCCTAAGTCCTATCCCTTTCTTTTGCATTTCACTCCTGACTAGTTATGTGGCTCTCCACTTGGTTTGCTGCTTCTAAGAATCACTTTCTTAGGCACTTTACTCTCCCCATAGGAGGCATGAGGTTCCTTGGCCCAAATTTCACTAAGTAACAGGGTACCCAAGAATTAGCTATGTTTGTAGCCACAAAGTATCACTAATAAACCCAGCAGCACAGGCGAGATTTAGAAATTATGCTTTAGAAAAACAAAGTTATTCAGTGATAGGTTACTTTAAAACTCTTCCTGCTCTACTGCCAACAGAATAAGCAGCATCTTTACAAATATAACACGCAACTTAACAGACAGGATCTAAATGCTTTAACAGTGTCCCTTGCCATCTAAATTAAATGTGAATTTGGAAATGTTAAACTGCTGTCTACTCAACACTCCTTTAAATACATGACAGTTCTTCAGCAGTTCAAACTAATGACAGACTAAAGGAAGTATGTTGTTTAAAGGTGTGTTGTTGCTAATAATAAAAGTGTGTTTGCAAGAAGTGTACAGATAGTTCTCTCCAGCTCAGAAGGAGTTCAAGCAGTTATCCAATAAAGCTGCATTCTAGGACCAAATCTAACTAAAACTGAAGTGCAAGACAACACTCTTGCAGTATATTCTCATCCAAGTGAAAGTAGTTCTATCCTATTAAACATATATAGCAAGCTGGGATGTTCCTATTATAATCCTGCCCTATTGTGATCCTCAATAACTTTCCCACAACATAAAGAACAGTGCAGTGGCAGTGTATGTGAAAAGTAAATATCTACAATCATAAACCTTTTGTGTAATGGATATTGGCTCAGCACTGAGACTATTACAGCATGAATGAAATTATTTACATTTACACTAGCCTTCCCTTTCATGTATCACAAAACTAGCTAATTTCAAAAAACATCCTTAAGCATCATGAGGTAATAATCTGAAAAGGCTTAATTTTTCACAGTGGGCATTGATCAATGTTAATGGGCTCTGTTCCTTACTAAAAGCTGCAAAAAAATCAGCAGAAGTTTTAAGTATTTTAGGAAGTTTTTTCGATAACCAAACACTTCCTAGGCTAACAGAGGCGTTATAGGTTCTACTTGCCTATTTCTTTTTTGAGGATCACACTTATGCAGTTTGAAAACATAGGTTATTAAGGGCCAGATTCTCAAAGCAAGCCACTGAAAGTTCAGAGCCCAAATAACTTTGGGGATATGTGCCTAAGTGGCCTAACTGAGACTATAGTGATATGTTCTCTGTAAATACCAGTCACTACAGATCTAAAACACAATAAATATGTTTAATAATCAAGAATGTAATTTTTTCTAAATTAAATGCTCAGCTCCTGTTAGCTCTGTTATCTGATCACTCTAAAGAAACAAGCAGGTTTGCTTAGTCTTAAAACTAGTAAAAAAAAAAAAAAAATTATACAGTGTTTAAAAGTATAAATACTTATCTTGAGGTAATAGCTTTGATCATACTATAAAACTCATCCTTCACTTCCACTAGAATTTTCCCAGGGGGTTGGCAAAGAAGCATTTAATGCAGTACAGATGCCTCTTGGGTATGGATCCTCAAGAGGGTCTTTGCTCTTTTTATTCCCTGCATACTCTGCAGCACTGGGGAAGGGCTTGTTATTTTAAAAGATTAATAATAAAGGTGTAGGGGAGTACCATAATGATGACAAGGTTAATTACTTGTCCAGTCCATTAACAACAGCACGGGAAAAGTCAGGTATAGCTATAACTGCCTTTCAGCACTATGGTGGAAACGCTAAGGAGATTGGATGGGAGTGGGACAGAAGAAGGGACAGAAAAGGAGATGTTAATAACTGCATAAGTGAATATTAAAATAATGAGATAATCAATCTATTGTTAATTAAAGTAGGCTACATCTTGCTAGCAGATTAAGGAAGGTTAAAGTTAGAGCCTTTCCTAGTTAAAAATAACTTTTGCTCTCTAAAGAAAATTTCTTATATTCTGCATCAATTGACGCATATCGCTGCTGCTTGATTTATCAAGATTATTTAGGTCTTGTATCACTCAGATAAAGAGATATGATTAAAAGTCACATGTGAAGGCTGTTCCCCACTCTGGCACTTCAAAAGCAGAAAGTGGGGGCCCGCAAGAGAGCTTCATTCCCTTGCCTCCTCTACAGGCACTGATTACAAAAACTTCCCCCCAAATCCTAATACACAGATTTTGGGGAATTTGCTGCCACCGTCAAGTGCTTATTGATCCCTAAAAAGCCAGGGATGAACACTTGAAACCACACCCAGGGGTATCCTAAGCTATTTTGCCCCAAAAGAGTTTGAAAAAGAAAAGAGAAAAACAAGCTGCAGTCTTTGGTAGCTGACCCCTCAGTTAGAGGCCTGCAGATACACACATACAGACCTTCCAGGACACAAGAATCAAATCATCACTTTAAAAGAAGTTATTTTTATTACAAAACAAAAGATAAACTTGATAAAGCATGCTTGATTGTTATAGAGCAACTGAGGATACTGAATTAAAACAGAGGAAAAAAACCTCTGGCACAATGCTTAGATGATAAGGGGAGAGGGGAGTCATAGAATCACACAGAGCAGTTCAAACCAACCCAAAAAAGAAAGAAAAATTACCCTGAATGCTACTGGACACACATTCACATTTCCCTGGTACTCACTCCTAATTTTCTCTTTGTTCAGTCCATTCCCATGCCCTGAATTCCATGGAGGGGAAGGGACATGGTAATCCCACCTGGGTTTAAATCATTCTGTGTCTCTCAACTCCTAGATTACGTCTCCCACACAAAGAAGGCATATTGATCTGAGGAAGTGGGTAGCTCTGGCTCCATGTTGCAGAGTGCTGTGGTGTCCCAAGTGAGGACAACCAGAGCACCTAGAGACAAAATGCTTAGTTGTCCCTCATCGAGGTAGACAAGCAAGCAGGGAAAGCTAAGAACCAGCTGTCCTCGTTACCATCTCTGGCCCCTCACAGTCCCTCCCCCCCCATGGTCATTCTACAATATAACTATCCCTCCTACCAGACCCTTCCCTTTTATGAGAAACAATCAAATTCCTGACACAATGCATTCTCCTGGTACAACCAAACCTTTTCCTTGCTTTCAGTTGTAAGAAGCAGCTGCATACCAAATTTGGTGGTCTTAGCTCTTACAGTTTACGAGGAATTCTTGAACAAACGGACTCCCAGAATAATGGACAGACAGATGCACATTTCTAAAATAAATAGTAAGATAAATGGTGTATGCTAGAATTTCACAGAACTTGACTATTTATAATAATTCTGTGGAAACATGCAGCTAAATCATAGGAAAATATGGTTCGCTAAAAATAAGAGACCTTCAATCTTTTTTGATAAACTAATAGATGGAAAAAAACAACAAACTCTGGTCATCTGAAGAAGTGGGCTGTGCCCACAAAAGTTCATGATACCATCTACATGTTTCATTAGTCTATAAAGTGCTACCAGACCATTTGTTGTTTTTTTCTGTAACAGACTAACTCGGCTACCCCCTGAAGCTCCTAAATAGATGGAGGTCTTTTAAGTCTCTCACTGCAAGGCGTTTTCTTCATTGAATCATTTTTGTGGCTATTTTCTTCCTCTTCTCCAATTTTTCAACTTAAAAAAAAATATTAATACCCAGAACTGTACAGTGTATTCCAGTATCAGTCTCGTCAATGCTGTATAGAGAGTTAAATAACCTCTGACTCCAGCTTCCCTGTTTATCTATCTAAGGAATGCATTAGCCTTTGATACCACAACATTACAATAGAAGTTCTTGTTGAGTTACTTGTCCACTATCCCTTTTAGAGTCAATTTTTTCCCTGTTCTGTAGGCATGGCCTGTATTATATCTAAGTGTGCATTTTACTATTTTAAAAATGCATTTTTAATGGTCCCAGTTTACCAAGCAATTTGGATCATTTAGGACCCCAGCCTTGTCCTTAGAATTATTTAACCTCTCCTTTAGTCTTCGTGTCATCTGCCGATTTTATCAGCAGTGATTTTATATTTACCGAGCTCACTGAGGAAAACGTTGATTAGTATCATGCCTAGTGCCAATTTGTGCAGAAACCCTCTAGAATCATTGAGTTGATGATTCATCACTGATAGCTACTTTTTGAGATTTGTTCACCAGCTAGTTTTTAATCCATTTAATGTGGTCTGTTAATAATGTGTAATGCTAATATTTAAGTCACAACGTTTTACAGAACTAAATCAAACACCTTACAAAAGTCTAAGTATAGAATATCTACACATTTACCATTATCAACCAAACTCATATCAACAAATGAAATCTAGTTGGCTTCACAAGACTTATTTTTATGTTGACTAACATTAATTATATTCCTATTCCTTAATTCTTTACTAATTGAAATCTATATCAGTTATGTCATTATTTTGCCTAGGACTGATGTCAACTGACCTCCTTTTGCCCTTTTTTTGCCCTGGTAGGTCAAGATTTATTTTAAAATGAACATCAGCAGGACAGAGATCTCCTCAGAAAATTTAGGACTCTTGGGTGGAAGTTATCTAGGTCTGCTGATTTAAAAATGTTTATCACTGGTAGATGAGATTTAATATCCTCCTCAGTTAATAATGGAATGGAAGGTATTTCATCATCCCCATGTAATAAAAGGACACTGTCTCGATACTTTCTAAATACAGACAAACCATATAGATCTGCACAATTATTAACACTATCTCCAAAGAGATAGTGAGCCTAAACCACTGCTAGGATTTCTTTTGCTTCTAGTATACTTAAGACTCATTATTGCCTTTTGCCCTGGCAACCATGGATTTTTCTCTGACATTCCTAGCTTCCTTTATCAATTTTCTGTATTTCTAATTTATACGGTTGCTATCTATTTCCCCTTGCTTATCACTTGTTTTATATTGATTTTTAGTTTTTAATTGCAGGATTCACTTTATCACTGAAACAGCCAAAATTATCATCTTGAAATTATGACTTATTGGCCATCAAATAATTCTTTACAAAGCACTCATAATTTTCATTCACATATTTTTCTAAATGTTTTCTCGGAATCAATTCTGCTGCATTTTTTCCTCACGTTAGGGAAATTAGCCCTTTGAAGCACATATATTTCTGATTGAGACTGTCTTCCATTTGCCTATATTAAATGTCAGATTATGATCACTGAGCCCTAAGAAATGGCCTTTTCTGTTAAGAAAACAATATATTTTTTTAGAAACTAATGACATTTTAAGACTTAAGTTTTAAGTCAAGACTGCCATCATATATCTCCCAAATTTAAGTCCCCCATAACAGGGCTCGTCTACACTGGCCCCTTTTCCGGAAGGGGCATGTAAATTTCACCAGTCGTCGTAGGGAAATCCGCGGGGGATTTAAATACCCCCCGCGGCATTTAAATAAAAATGTCCGCCGCTTTTTTCCGGCTTTTAAAAAAGCCGGAAAAGAGCGTCTACACTGGCCCCGATCCTCCGGAAAAAGTGCCCTTTTCCGGAGGGTCTTATTCCTACTTCAAAGGAAAAAAGCGGCGGACATTTTTATTTAAATGCCGCGGGGGATATTTAAATCCCCCGCGGATTTCCCTACGACGACTGGTGAAATTTACATGCCCCTTCTGGAAAAGGGGCCAGTGTAGACATAGCCCCAGAGTTTTTCTCTTCATAAAAAAGAGCTAGCACCAGCTATATTTATAGTGAATATGATTTTGTCACAAGACAATGAATGATGTCCTAAAGGAAGCATTTAAATGTGTTGGTGTTTAATCTCAGGCTCTTTAGTGTTATCTTTTGCACATGACTTAAATTACAATGATTTACATATATACACGTGTATACACACACATGATATAGCTAAACTGTATACTCTTCTTAAAATATTTAGACATGGTCAGTAAACTATACTGGGTATGTGTAATTATCCACACCTATTTCTTTCTGCTGTCTTTACCTTAACATACATCCCGATTCCCAACCTTTCCACAAAGCTCACAAAAACACCCCAATACAACTTCCTCCACCCAGCTGTTGGTTCTCTCCCTCTCACTTTAACCTTTTTCTGCCACTGACTTCTACTTAGTCTTTAACCCCTCCCAATAGCTGGTTCACTTCCCAACACCTCCAAACATCTAGGCTACGTCTACACTGGCCCCTTCTCCGGAAGAGGCATGCTAATTTCGAACTTTGGAATAGGGAAATCCGCGGGGGATTTAAATATCCCCCACGGGATTTAAATAAACATGGCCGCCACTTTTTTTCCGGCTTGGGGAAAAGCCGGAAAAGAGCATCTAGACTGGCGCGATTCTCCGGAATAAGGGCTTTCAAGTAGGAATAAGAGATCCTCCAGAAAAGGGCTTTATTCCGGAGGATCGCGCCAGTCTAGACGCTCTTTTCTGGCTTTTCCCCAAGCCGGAAAAAAAGCGGCGGCCATGTTTATTTAAATCCCACGGGGGATATTTAAATCCCCCGCGGATTTCCTTATTCCAAAGTTCGAAATTAGCATGCCTCTTCCGGAGAAGGGGCCAGTGTAGACGTAGCCCTAGTGCCCACCCACAACATTCTTGTTTTCCAGCTTCCCCTCTGTTCTCACCATTCCTCATACAATCCAGTCAACTTCTGGAAAGCCCTTTCAAGACTTCCCACTTTATTTCCCTCTCAGCCCTTAGATCTCTGTTCCCTAAAAAGTACTTAGTGGTCTAAAAGTGAAAGCTGGAAATACAGACCCTGTGATTCATTCACTGCAATGACTATTCTTACAAATGATTATAGTTGTAACCCTTCTGCCAGATAGTGCCAGCAGCAGCCAGGGCCGGGTTCAATATCTAGGGGTTCCTTTTCTTCCATCTCACACAGAACCGGCTCGAGCCCGCACCCAGTAGCCTGGGAAAGTTACACACTCCTGGGTGCCTCTGAAAGGCAATGCTTCCCCACTCGCAAGCACAGAGTATTAGGGTGTGTCTAGACTACCTAGTTTTGTCGACAAAAGTGGACTTTTGTCGACAAAACAATACCAGCGTCTACACTACCGCGGAGTTCTGTCGACATAACGTCGACAGAACTCCGCGGTTTTGTCGACGCTGGTATACCTCATTTTACGAGGCAAAACACCTTCTGTCGACAGAGTTCTGTCGACAGAAGGTGTTATTGCCTGTAACGTTGCGTCCAGACTACGGAGTTCTGTCGACAAAGCGGCTTACTTTGTCGACAGAACACCACGTGTCTGGACGCAAATTGTCGACGGAAGTTTTGTCGACAGTATCTGTCGACAAAACTTCCGTCGACAAAACGCGGTAGTCTAGACGTACCCTTAGTGTAGAAAAGAAACTTTTAATGAAAGAGGAAGAGAAGTTACATGGCATTAGCTTGGAAAAATACCACAAACATAGTTCCTAACCCCCCACGAGTAACCGTCTCATCTCAAATGGATTGAAGAATGTCCTTTGCCTCTCAGAGTCACTAGTCCAACAATGTATGGGTTTCATTCATTTACCCAAACTTTCTCCATACCCCACTTTAAACGCCCCACTTACAGCTCTGTCCAGTCAGTGCAGACCCTGACACATCACCCTGATGACTCCACTCATCGTGCCTGAGGCCATGCCACCTTTGTGCTGCTCCTGTGGTCTGCTTGCGCCACCTGCTGCTGCTTCTACCGGCCGCCTGCCGGTCGTTCCCGCCAGCCACTCCGCTGGCCACCTGCTGCCGCTCCTACTGGTCGTTCCCGCCAGCCACTCGGTTGGCTGCCTGCTGCCACTTCTACCAGATGCCCGTCGGTTGCTCCTGCCAGCTGCCTACCGCCACTCCTACCACCCACCTGCCAGTCACTCCCACCAGCAATCTTGATGGCTGGAATGGGTCTGGCTCTAGGCCAAACCAGTGACTTCAGCTCTTAGTGATGTCAACTCTGTAGCCACCATGACTCTACTCATTGAGCTGGCAAAAGATTCCAGCTTCCACTGGAGTAGGAAAAAGACTCCTGATGCAGTCTGTTTTAGGTCTATCCTTAAAACAAGGGGGAAAGAGGCAGGTTGAACCAGTCTTACAGCTCACACCTAGCAAGCATGAAACAGGCTGGCTCAAGCCCTTTCCCCCCAACTCTGTTCACTCAATTCTGGAAGGGGGAGGCTTGTTCATCTGAGACCTCTTACAATGATGGTGTCTCTCCTACAAGCACTGGTGTCATATTTTACAGTTCCCACATTTAGGGGTAGCATGATTTGTGACCCCACAACAGCCCAAATTAGTTACAGTACATCACATTCCATTCTAACAACCGATCCTCCATCAGCCCTGGCTGAATTGGGTTTACATAACCACACCTCAGATTCCTTCCCCATCCCAGCATGAGCTGTATTTACATATCAACAGTTACTTACCTTGCAAGGCTAAACCACTCCAGCTGGCTGCATTTCAAACAGTCCTTCAGACCCCTGGCTTACATAGTCATCACAATTGTTTTATGTCTAATGGATATTTATACAATAGATTTTAATAAATAGAATTATGCAAGAAACAAGATTGGTGATTGCCCCTATTTACTTATTACAATTAGCAATCTGGTTTATGTCACAAAGTGTGTGTTATATTTTCCAGTGGCATTGTTTTAAACAAGTTCATTTTTCTGAGGCTAATGGCAAATCAAAGCAGATCCTTTAAGAGAATGAGAGGGAGCTGAAAATATGATGAACCTAGTCTTCACTTCATCAACATGATACTGTATCACTTTCATTTTACTGGCAGACAGCCTCCTTCTCCATGTGAGATGAAATAGCTTTTCCCAGCCAGAAAGGGAGAGAGAAAAGAACTGCCAAGAGGAGATGCAGAGAGAGAAGAAAGATTCCAATCCACTCCCAAAAACCGGAGAGGCAGGGAATACACACATATGGAGTGCTGACAGATTTTAGTAGGATTTATGGTAGCTAAAACATGGTGCACAACTTTAGTAGGGTGCCTCTTAGGGTATGTCTATGCTTTGAGCTGGGAGTGTTGCTCCCATGTCCTTGAAAATATCACATTATCTCTGAGGAGGTTTTTACACTAAAATTACAGACTAGCCATGATGATGCAAGGGGTTGATGGGGCTTTCCAGATGTAGGCACATTCTGAAGAAGCTGAACCCCTCCTGCTGCTTACATCATTACACTACACTTGTGCTTTAACATGATCACAGCTATGTCTCCTGAAGTTGTCACAGACCAAGCTCAAAGGGTAGAGATGGATAACAAATATAATATAAACTCAAACTGCTCATTTGAAAGTTTTAAAATTGAGAAATCATTGAGTACATATATAACTTGTGATGGTATAATCAGTGTTTACATAAAAACCTAGTATATAGTAAATCATCATTTAAGAAAATAAGTCTAATTAAGTAATGAATACATGATAGGAAGGTTTTTTTTAATAGAACACTAAGGGGCTGTGCCCCCTGCTTGCTATGCTCGCCAACCCTCCTATCACTGGCTGTGTTTGTGGCAAGAGAGCTTGTTAATCTTTCACTGAGCCCAACTGTGCTCTACATGGCCCCAAGTCTCTTGCACCATTCTCTGCTCCTGCCCACTATAACCCTGGATGTAACTAGCTCATTTTGCGCCTGAGACAAGATTATAAAATTGCACCCTTTCGGCTGTGTCTAGACTGGCATGATTTTCCAGAAATGCTTTTAACAGAAAAGTTTTCCGTTAAAAGCATTTTTGGAAAAGAGCATCTAGATTGGCAGGATGCTTTTCCGCAAAAGCACTTTTTGTGGAAAAGCGTCCGTGGCCAATCTAGACGCGCTTTTTCGCAAAAAAGCCCCGATCGCCAAATCTCTGCTGTCTACACTGGCCCTTTTGCGCAAAAGTTTTTTGGAAAAAGACTTCTGCCCGAATGGGAGCAGCATAGTATTTCCGCAAAAGCACTGACAATCTTACATGAGATCGTCAGTGCTTTTGCGGAAATTCAATCAGCCAGTGTAGACAGCTGGCAAGTTTTTCCAGAAAAGCAGCTGCTTTTCCGGAAAAAGTGGCCAGTCTAGACACAGCCTTCATGTTTATATATTCATAGTAGTTATTTTGTAGAAAAAGGAAAAAATACATATATAACAATAATTAATTTTAGTTTACTAAAACTTCTTTTGCAAGAAGCCACAGTCACTGGCAAGCAGAGAAATATTCACAGGGCAGTTTCCAAATTTGGATAAGATTCGGCCAGATTATATTAATGAATTAACTGTAGAAAGTCCAAACTAGTCGCAGATGAAACGTTTGGCAACAGTGCTAATGACTGATATTTAAAACTCTGAATCTCTGATGAAATTTCCAAGGCATTCAAATTGCTGTCATATTTAAAACTTAATTCTACTGCTGCTTTTTGAAGATTAGCAGTACCCATTTTAACAAAAGAATCACCCCAAAAAAATCCTGCTAAAATTCTTAAACTTAAATACAATAGCCTTTAAATGGCTCAAATTCCCAGTTAAAATAGTTATCTTGAAAATTGGAACCATATGTTAAGGGATCACCACATTAACTTTCTCATGGACCTCATAAAGGAAACATCTTTTTAGAAACTGGACAGTGACGCCTCTCAGGAGCAGTCAATGTTGACTGTCCTTGGTGCAGGCAGGGTGTGGTGGGGGCAGGTGGCAGGGTGCTGGGACAGGGTGCTGGTGGGTGCTGGGGCATGGTGCTGGTGGGGTCAGGGGACAGGGTGCTGGTGGGGGCTGGGACAGGGTACTCGTGGAGGCGAGTCTGGCCAGGGGGAGGGGACAGGGACAGCTGGGGCCAGTACCTGGGGTCCTGCAGCTGTGTACCAATTCTGGAGTCTCAGGAAGCATGTGCACTGCTTCCCCCTCCTCCAAACAGCTGGTGCGTTTCCTGAACAGCTGGGTCTGTGGCATACTGGTAACTTCCTTCCCCTGCTGCCTGGCTGTGGGGGGCAGAGGATGGGGAGTGGGAGTCCTGGAACCCCATCAGCTCCAACTGTCCCTGGCAGCCCCCTGCTTGGGAGAAGCAACCAATGCACCATATCCCCTTCTGGCAGCTGGCTGTGGTGTGCCACTGTGTGTGGGGTGGGATGAGCTTTGGTTGCTGCTTCCTGCGTGCAGCAGGGGAGGGGGAGTAGGAGCCCCGGGACCGCTCCAGTTCCAACTGCTCAGGCAGCGCATGCCCTGCTCCTTTCTCATCACACAGGAAGGCAGCAGGGGGAAGGAAGAAGCCCGTGTGCCACAAACCCGGCTTTTCAGGCAGCGCGCCAGCTGTTTGGGGAGGGGAAGTGCAGCCCGCGTACTTCCTGAAACCCTGGACATGGTGCGCAGCTGTGGGACTGCGCCCCCTCAGCTGTGCGCCCGAGGCAAGTGCCTCATTCCCCTCACCCTTGTTACGGCCCTGCCTGGATGGCCCCTTAGATCCAAACACTCTCAGCCCATGCCACTTGCTTGTGCCCTTCAATCCCCATCCAGAACCCCACATCCACACTGTGAGGGTCTCGGGGTGCGATCACCCCCTCCCAGTCCGAGAGGGGGGGTCTGCGGACCCCTTCTGGTCCTCCTTTTGTCCTGTGTCGTCCCTGGGCCGCCGGTGTGGAGTCCGGGCCCCTGGGGTGCGATCACCCCCTCCCAGCCAGAAGGGGGGGTCAGCGAACCCCAGGCCGTGAGTACCCGCCGAGCGGGATGGGTGGGGCCGGAGCCCCTAGCCTTAGGTCCTCCTCCCCCAGTCCGGGGTTCTAGTTTGGTCCCAGTCGGTTAGTGTGGCTGTCGGGTGCTGGACGCTCCCCGTGTGGAGGGAGGG
This sequence comes from Pelodiscus sinensis, assembly GCF_052426305.1. Taxonomy (NCBI): domain Eukaryota; kingdom Metazoa; phylum Chordata; order Testudines; family Trionychidae; genus Pelodiscus; species Pelodiscus sinensis. Next base: position 91,076,429 of record NC_143057.1, read on the forward strand.
GGACCCGGTCCCGCCCTCTCTCCGGGTCCCAGCCCGGGGCCCTGAGCGCCGGGGCCGCTAGCGCCCCGGCACGGTGGACGAGGGGGGTGAGGATTCTCCCCCCTGTGGCCCGTCCACCCACGGCCGCCAGAAGCGCCCTGCCCCGGGCTCCTTCCTCCCTCCTGTTGGGTCTGCCGTCCGATCCCCGCCGCCCTGGCGCCTACCTTGACTCGGCGGTCTGTGGTGTCTCGTGTTCCGATGGCGTCCCAGGGGTGAGCTCTCCAGCCCTGGCACGCTCCTGGCCGTCCCGGTCTCTCCTGACTCGGCGCGGTGGGGTCCTCCTGCCGTCTGGCGAGGGGCTGAGTGCTCGCCAGGGGCAGTGGCTGTCCCGGAGGCCCCGGGACCAGCGCCGGGCCGGCAGCCGGGCTGTGTGGCGCTCACGCTCCGTCCTGCGGTGGGGGCTGCTCCTCCGCCGCCGCGAGGAGCCTGCGCCCCGCTTCTCCGGCGGCGGGCACTTTTAAACTGGCCCGCCGCGCCGGCCGCCGCCCGGGGCCCCGCCCCTTCCGGGCCCGCCCCCGCTGGCGGCCCTCGCCAGTTGCCGTGCGCCCCGGCCCCGCCTTCCCTGCGTGGGCCGGCGGGGGGGGCCGCCCATCGGCTGCCGGCGCAAGCGCGGGGGAAGCGCCCCCGCCTGCCGCCCCCGGCGGCTAGAGTTGTGGGGTTGCTGGGGGGTCTGCGGCCGGCCGGCAGAGCCCCGCCGGTGAGGACTCCGCTTGCCCCGCCCCCGGGAGAGTGACGGCCGGCGGGGGCTCCGCTCCCCTCGCCCCTGGTCCGGGGCCGGCCCGTCACACACCCCCCCCCTTACCGAGGGGTCTCCCTCATCCCCCACGGGCTCGAACGCCCGCGAAAAGAAGTCAGCGTTTTGGTGTTTTTTTCCCGCTCGGTATTCTACGTCGAAGCGGTAGGGTTGTAATGCCATATACCAGCGCGTTAGGCGCGGGTTCGAGTTTTTCATGGAATTTAACCACACAAGCGGGGCATGATCCGTGATTAGTTTGAATTTATTGCCCCATAGATAATACCTTAGGGTCTCAATGGCCCATTTCACCGCCAACGCCTCTTTCTCGATTGTGGCGTAGTTCCTCTCCCGCGGTAGGAGTTTCCGGCTCAGGTAAAGGATCGGGTGTTCCTCTCCGTCATGGTCCTGGGCCAGTACTGCTCCTAAACCGCATTCGGATGCATCTGTGTATAAAGAGAATGGTCTTTCAAAGTCAGGCTGCCTCAACACTGGGGCTTGGACTAACCTGCGCTTTAGTTCGCGGAAGGCCTGGTCGGCTTGTGCCGTCCACTGGATCTTGTTGGGGTGCGCGTCCTTGGTTAGTTCAGTCAGAGGGGCTGCGATCGTGGCAAAGTCCGGCACAAATCGGCGATAATATCCCGCCAATCCCAGAAACCCTCGTACCTGCCTCTTCGTTGATGGTGGCGGGTAGTTCCGAAGGGCTTCCACCTTTCCCAACAGTGGTTTCAGTTGCCCTCCTCCCACGGTGTAACCGAGGTAGGACACCTCCCGTTGGGCGAAGTGGCACTTTCGGGGATTCGCTGTGAGGCCTGCCTCCTGCAGCGCTTGCATCACGGTTTCCAGATGCTGGAGGTGCTCTGGCCACGTCACGCTGTATACGGCGATGTCATCGATGTAAGCTGCTGCGTACCCCTTCATGGGCTCCAGTACCTGGTCCATGACCCGCTGGAAGGTCGCTGCTGCTCCGTGGAGTCCGAACGGCATCCGGCGAAACTGAAACAACCCGAAGGGGGTGGCGAACGCGGTCTTCTTCCTATCCTGGGGTTCCAAGGGAATCTGCCAGTAGCCTTTCGATAGGTCTAGGGTGGTGATGTACTTAGCCCTCCCCAGGCCCTCCAGCAGCTCCTCCACCCGTGGCATGGGGTAAGCATCGAATTGCGAAATCCCATTAACCTTTCGAAAGTCAATGCAGAACCGCACGCTCCCGTCTCGCTTGGGGACCAAGACTATGGGGCTGCGCCACTCGCTCTGCGATTCTTCTACCACCCCCCATTGTTTCATGGTCTGCACCTCCTGCCGGACGGTGTCCCATACCTTTCGGGGGAGGGGTCTATGAGCCTCACGCACTACCTGTCCTGGTTCGGTATTGATACGGTGCACCCCTACCTTCGCTGTCCCCGGGGTCGCCGTCAGAACGTGGCGGAACCGGCGCAGGAGTTCTTCCATTTGCATCCGTTGGTCCACCGTCAGCTCTGGCCCTATGGACGGGGTCTCTTCCTCCGCGTGGTCGGCTGGGGAGGGGCCGAGGTCTTCGTCGCGGTCCGCGGGCGCCACTAGGAGTCCTTCCCGGGCCACCCACTTTTTGAGCAGATTCACGTGGTAGATCTGCGTGGCCCTTCGTCTCCCGGTCAGCCGCACCTCATAATTCACGTCTCCTACCTTCCGGACGACCTCGTAGGGGCCCTGCCACGCCGCGAGGAGTTTGGACTCCTGGGTGGGCAGGAGCAACAACACTCGGTCGCCGGGCTCGAACTGGCGGTTCGCGGCCGTGCGGTTGTAGTAGTGGGCCTGTCGTGTCTGGGCCCTCAAGAGATTCCACTTTGCATAGGCGCCGAGACGCCGTAACTTCTCTCGGAGCTGCAAAATATACTGTACCGTGCCCTGGCACCGGGCCGACTGCGCCTCCCAGTCCTCCCTTAGGATGTCCAGGATCCCCCGGGGCTGCCGCCCATATAGTAGCTCGAATGGGGAAAATTCCGTGGAGGCTTGGGGTACCTCGCGGATGGCGAACATGAGGGCGGGCAACATCTGGTCCCAGTCCCTCGGGCTGTCCTGCACCACCCGCCGGAGCATGTCCTTTAAGGTGCGGTTGAATCGCTCTACTAGTCCGTCAGTCTGGGGGTGGTATACTGACGTCCGCAGGGTTTTAATGCGGAGGAGTGTGCACAGCTCCTTTATCAGCTGGGAAGTCACGTTTGTCCCCTGGTCCGTGAGAATAGCCTGCGGGAACCCCACCCTCGCAAAAATTTTAAGCAGTTCTGTCGCCAACGTGGGGGCCTTGACGTTGCGGAGCGGGACGGCCTCCGGGTACCGGGTGGCGTAGTCGACCACCACGAGGATGAACCGATGCCCCGCCCGGGAGGGCTCCAGTGGCCCTACTAGGTCCAGGGCCACCCGCTCGAAGGGGGTGCCCACTACCGGGAGGGGTACCAGGGGGGCCACTGGGACGGCGCCCGTTGCGACCTTCTGGCAGCTGGGGCACGAGGCGCAGAAGTCCCGTACCGCCCGGTAAACCCCTGGCCAATAGAATCGGCGGAGGACCCGCGCCAGCGTTTTTTCCCGGCCCAGGTGCCCTGCCCAGGGGTTTGTGTGCGCGAGGTCCAGGACCTCCCTCCGCCGGGTCTGGGGGACTACCAGCTGTCTCTGTTCCCCCTCCCCCGCCCCGCCTGTTACCAGACGGTATAGGCGGTCCTGGATTACCTGGAAGCGGGGGCCCTGCTGGCGTTCGTCCGTCTCGTCCGGATCACCGGCCCGTTCCCAGGCGTACCGTAGAGTCTCATCGGTCCGCTGCTCCTCCAAGAAGTCGGAGTCGTCGCTTCCGCCGCCCCGCGAGGGCGCCACTGGGCTAGGGGCGCGAGGGTGTACGTAGGCTTCCTTCGCGGGGGCCCGTCCGTCCGGCCGGTCCATCCCCTTCCGCAGGAGTCCCGGGAACCCCGGCCAATCTCTCCCTATCACCACGGGGAGTGGTAGGTTCGGGGCCTTCCCCACTCGCCAGACCCTGGCCATCTGCCCATCCGCCAAGTGGACCCACACTGTGGAATAGGTTCGCACGTCCCCGTGCACGCATTTCATCTGGGCGGTCTCGCCGGTGGGTGGGGCCTCCCGTACCAGCTCCTCCCGTACCAGGGTGAGCGCGGAGCCGGAGTCCACTAAGGCCTGCAGGGGTTTCAGCCCCAGCCAGACGGTCACTGTTGGTCGTGCCGGTCCCGTCTGTGGGTCCCCTGGGGTTGGTGTGGACAGGGTACAATCCATCATCGGGCAGTCGCGTTTCAAGTGCCCCTCTTGCCCGCATTGATAGCAGGCGGTCCGGCTCGGCGCCCTCCGGTCGCCGCCCCCTTGCTCTTCGTGGCCTTTTCTGCCCTCCCCGGGGGCCTCCCCCGGCCTCGCGGGCCAGATGGGAGCCAAGCGCCGCCCCCCGCCGGCGGGTGGCTTTGGGGCGCCTCTGGCCGGTGTCGGCCCTGTCCCGCGGGCCCGCGGTGCATCCCTCGTCGCGGGGCCGGGCATGGACTCCCGGCGCGCTCCGACCTCCCCGCCCTCCGCATCGAGGTGCGCCTCCGTCAGTGTGATGGCTGCCGCTAGAGTTCCCGGCTGGTGCCGGCGGACCCACTTCTGGGCACCCGGGGGAAGGAGGTGGACGTATTGCTCCAGGGCCACCATTTCGGCAACCTCGGTGCCCGTCCGTTGCTCCGGCTCCAGCCACCGCCAAGCCCACTCATGCAGGCGCTGTGCGAAGACTCGAGGTCGCTCCCCTGGTTTGAATCGCTCGTTACGGAATCTTTGGCGGTACGTGTCACTGTTAATCCCTAATTGGTCCAGGATGGCCTCTTTCACCCGGTTGTACTGCAGTGCCTCCCGGGCTGCTAGGCTCCGGTAGGCCATCTGGGCGGGCCCGGACAAGTACGGGGCCAACAGCGTCGCCCAATGGGCCTCCGGCCACCTCGCAGCCGTAGCCACCCTCTCAAAAGTTGTCAAATATGCCTCTGGGTCGTCCCCGGGCCCCATCTTGGTCAGGCGGAGGGGTAACGATCCCAGATCGCGGTTGCCGTCGTCGCTCGGCCACGCCGGCCCTCCCGCCGAGCTGGGCGGGGGAGCCCCGTGCATCCACTTCTCATGTTGGGCCGACAGCTCCTGCACCAGCAACCGTTGCTGATCCTGGAACTGGCTCGCCAGCTGCTGCATCATTTGGGACTGCTGTTGTTGCTGCTGCTGCTGGGTTTCCCTCACCCAGTCGAGTAGCTGCTGAGCATCCATGGTGGTATGCCTTTCCGTCTGCTCCCTAGGCGCAGAGGACACCCTACCGTAACCGCCTGTCACTTAGTGGGGGTCATACCCACATTCTCCACCACGTGTGAGGGTCTCGGGGTGCGATCACCCCCTCCCAGTCCGAGAGGGGGGGTCTGCGGACCCCTTCTGGTCCTCCTTTTGTCCTGTGTCGTCCCTGGGCCGCCGGTGTGGAGTCCGGGCCCCTGGGGTGCGATCACCCCCTCCCAGCCAGAAGGGGGGGTCAGCGAACCCCAGGCCGTGAGTACCCGCCGAGCGGGATGGGTGGGGCCGGAGCCCCTAGCCTTAGGTCCTCCTCCCCCAGTCCGGGGTTCTAGTTTGGTCCCAGTCGGTTAGTGTGGCTGTCGGGTGCTGGACGCTCCCCGTGTGGAGGGAGGGGGACCCGGTCCCGCCCTCTCTCCGGGTCCCAGCCCGGGGCCCTGAGCGCCGGGGCCGCTAGCGCCCCGGCACGGTGGACGAGGGGGGTGAGGATTCTCCCCCCTGTGGCCCGTCCACCCACGGCCGCCAGAAGCGCCCTGCCCCGGGCTCCTTCCTCCCTCCTGTTGGGTCTGCCGTCCGATCCCCGCCGCCCTGGCGCCTACCTTGACTCGGCGGTCTGTGGTGTCTCGTGTTCCGATGGCGTCCCAGGGGTGAGCTCTCCAGCCCTGGCACGCTCCTGGCCGTCCCGGTCTCTCCTGACTCGGCGCGGTGGGGTCCTCCTGCCGTCTGGCGAGGGGCTGAGTGCTCGCCAGGGGCAGTGGCTGTCCCGGAGGCCCCGGGACCAGCGCCGGGCCGGCAGCCGGGCTGTGTGGCGCTCACGCTCCGTCCTGCGGTGGGGGCTGCTCCTCCGCCGCCGCGAGGAGCCTGCGCCCCGCTTCTCCGGCGGCGGGCACTTTTAAACTGGCCCGCCGCGCCGGCCGCCGCCCGGGGCCCCGCCCCTTCCGGGCCCGCCCCCGCTGGCGGCCCTCGCCAGTTGCCGTGCGCCCCGGCCCCGCCTTCCCTGCGTGGGCCGGCGGGGGGGGGGCCGCCCATCGGCTGCCGGCGCAAGCGCGGGGGAAGCGCCCCCGCCTGCCGCCCCCGGCGGCTAGAGTTGTGGGGTTGCTGGGGGGTCTGCGGCCGGCCGGCAGAGCCCCGCCGGTGAGGACTCCGCTCGCCCCGCCCCCGGGAGAGTGACGGCCGGCGGGGGCTCCGCTCCCCTCGCCCCTGGTCCGGGGCCGGCCCGTCACACACACCCTTCCCAGTCCTGCCTCACCCACCAATAAAATAGTCCATGGCCTCCTTCCATCCCTAGCCCCACTCCGTCCTCTATCTCCATTCCCTTCACTCCATTCCTACTCCCACCCATTCTACCTTAACCCCTCCTCTGTGCACCTCCACACAGCTCACCCCTTGCTTCCATTCCTATATCCCCATAACCTCTACCAACCTCCCTTACCACACCACCCATCCCCACATATTTCCTTATCCCCTTTCCTCCCTCCCTATGCATATTCTGCCCACTCCCATGAACAGGCAACCTAACCAGCAAAGAAATGGCTGCAGCCTTTCGGGAGGCAGAATCTGTCAAGGCTGGGCTGCCGCAGCTTTGCAGAACCCAAAACAGTATCTGGGACAGGGGAGAGCCTGTGCGACACAGAGGGATGTGATGATGTCACTCTGTTGTCCCACAGGAAAAACATATATATATATAGAGAGAGACAGAGAGAGAGAGCGAGAGAGAGAGAGAGAGAAATGGAGGCAAAAACAGCAGTTAGCATTGCCCAGGTGCCAGAGAGGTTTCTCCTGTCAAACTCTATAAAAATAGATTGCCAGTCTAACTTTCTCTCTCTACTGGTAGGTCAAAACACTCATTATGAAGATGGACTTTAAAGTCTTCAGTTGTGGTTTCAGATATTCTTTTCTTGAGACAGTTATTGTAGTTCATTCCTATGAAGGGAAAGAAGGTCTATTATGCATCCGTGATCTAACTGTGCCCCTCCAGTTAACATCTTGTTGGCCTACAGATCACTTACAGGTCCTTTCTACTCTGTGATCCCACACATCTTGCATGTTTTCTTATGAGGTGTGAGCACATCTCAGAAAAATGTGACATGGTCATACAATTGCTTCAATGAAGCAATATCAGGCACTGATGTTAAATAGTATTAAGGGAGTATAAATTGTTTCAGAAGAATATGATGTGGTGTAACTAGCTTTGGAATAATCTTTTGAGTATCATGAGAGCATGGAAAAAAGTATTGATAGGAAATTAAGTTTAAATGGTATGCTGGCAGGAACAGCATGAAGCCCTGTTGCTAGAAACAAAAGATAAGAAGAGCAGGAGACACATTATCTTGTGGCAGACAAATGGATATTTCTTTTACTTGTCTATAAAGAACAAGCAGCCATGTCATCTCCTATTGGAGAACCAGCCACTTGCAGCAACATAGAAGGATACCAGTGTTTTTCTGCAAGACCATGCTCAATGAAATTACCAGTCTTTATCATAATTGCCCGATTATGGTAGAAAAGATAACAGCAATATTTTTACAGTCTCATTTGTTTCACTTCACTTTAGAACTCTGGATTGAGAAGCCAAACAAGCTCTCTAAGATAGCTAAAACTTCTATTTTTTTGGCACATGCCAGAAATGAATGCTCAGTGAGAATATCATAAAAAATTTCGAAAAAGATATATTATACCACTTCATTGAGGAAGTACAAATTCAGCAGGTAGCTTTGTATTATAGGCTTAGGCGACAAAGAATGCCGAGATTTTTAAACATAGGTGCTTATAGTTAGTACCCAAGGCTTTGTTTCAACACAGTATAGTCATGGCACTAGTGCTGAGAGAGAGTTTTTTCACTTTAGGAAAACCACCTCCATAAGGGTTGTGCTCCTAGCACTGGTTGCCTGTTTAAACTGGCAAGTAGTTGCACTGAAACTTGCTGTGCTCAGGGGATGATTTTTCACCCGCCTCCTGAGCAAGAAAGCTCAGCACAGTAATTTGTGGACAAGCCCTAAACACATGTCCTGATTTTCAGATGTTCTGAAATGAGGTCAGTGGGATTCACGGGTGCTTATTATTTCTGAAATTAGATGATTCATCAAGTGCCTAACTTTTGGCACGCAGGTTTGAATATACCGACCTAATGATTTGAGCCTCTACCCCTGGAACTCATTGGCAAAAACCTCTACAGACTTCCTTGAGGCAGGAGTGGGACCTAAGGGACCACAGTTTGTTTCTCCTATCTGCTGAGCACATCTTGGCTCAGATTCCATTCTCCCTACATATGTGAAAATTCTATACATATGTAAAGATCTTCCTGCACTGCTGATGAATTTGGGTTCAAAATTTTGCCCCCAGTTTAGATATAGATAACCAAGCATTTAATAACCAAAGTTGCATTTAATTTCACAAAGGGGAACGTCACAAAAATTAGGAAATTAATGAATTAGGAAGCTAATTAAACAGAAATTAAAAGGTACAGTGCCAAAAGTGAAATGCTTGCAAGCTGCATGGATACTTTTTTAAAACACCACAATAGAGGCTTAAATTAAATGTATACTTCCAAATTTAAAAACATATTAAGGGGACCAGAAAAGGACCATGGTGGCTAAACAACAAAGTAAAGAATTGGTTAAAAGCAAAATATCATTCTTTAAAAATTGGAAGCTAAATCCTATTGAGAAAAACAGAATGTGCATGCAAAGTGATGCACATTGGAAAATATAATCCCATCTATATATACAAAATGAAGCTGTTACCACTCAAGAAAGAGATCTTGGAGACACTGTCAAAAATTATCTGAAAATATCTGCTCAATGAGCAGTGATAACCAAAAAAGCTAATAGAATGTAAGGAACTATTAGGAAAGGGATAGATAATAAAATTGAAAATATAGTGCTTCCATATAAATCTATGATATGCCTTGAATCTTGAATACTGCAAGCAGATCTGTTCATTCTCTCTCTCTTTCAAAAAGATATACAGGCAGTCCCCGGGTTACGTACAAGATAGGGACTGTAGGTTTGTTCTTAAGTTGAATTTGTATGTAAGTCGGAACTGGTACATATTGTAGGGGAAACTCTAGCCAAACATTTCTCCAGAGCTCAGTTTTATTCTTCCACACCTCACTTCCCTCAGTCCTTTATTCTCAAGCTGAGGTGTCTGCTGAGAAAAGCCGCTCCACGTCTCCCTGGTCTGCTGGGGGGGACGCTAGCTTCGCGTCTCCCTGGTCTGCTGGGGGGAAGCAGCTAGTGCGGGGTTGCCTCACCCCGTTTGTAAGTAGGGATCTGATGTAAGTCAGATCCATGTAACCCGGGGACTGCCTGTATTAGAATTGGATAAACCGAAGGGCAACAAAAATGATTAGGAGTGTAGAATAGCTTCTATTTGGGAGATATTAAAAAGACTGGGACACTTTAATGTGGCAAAGAGACAACAAAGGGGGGGGGTATGACAGAGGTCTATAAAATTTGTGTGGAGAAAAGGAAGTGTTATTTACTTTTCATAACACAAGAACTAAGTGTCAGCCAATAAATTAATGAACAAACAAAAGGAAGTACTTATTCACACAATGCTCAGACAACCTCTGGAACACTTTGACAATGGATGTTGTGAAAGCCAAAATTGTAATAGGGATAAAAAAAAAACTAGGTAAGTTCATGGAGGATAGATCAATTAATGGCTAATAGATCACTCAGTGATGGCCTGTTCTGTTCTTTCCCTGTGAAGCTCTTGGCATTGGCCACTGTGGAAAGACAGGATACTGGGCTACATGGACCAAAGTATGGCTTGTCTTATGTTCTTATGCATGTATGGTAGAGCCTTTTGGGACTAGCAGAAAAGCCTGCAAGACAGTTAAACTATTTACACCAAAAGCAAATTGTGTCTTTAACAGATTTTAATATTTAAAAATCAGTCTAAATCTCTCCAACTATTTAATCATAAGCATATTTTTGTTTATAAGCATTGTATTCACAAACCTCTTAATGCTGAAACCTCTGTATTTTATACAGAGAAAGGTCTCCCTCATGTGGAAATCTCTCTAACAAACTGATAAGGAACACTACATTTTGTCTTTTGCTAAATCTTCCATTATTCAAAATCTTATGGATTCGGTTTGGAAAAGCATCATTGGTCAGTGGCTATTTTTTCTATTAATAAGAATTTTATAATTCTACAGTGCATATTTTAAAATTCTTTTAACAATAACTGCCACCTTAACAGAAATAGAAAGAAGAAAAAGTATTTTATTACAAATCCAGTTAGAATTTAAGAGACACTAATCCAGACAGAATTTAAGGCTTACCAGACAGCTTTGCCTTAATTGCCTCAGGATGCCTATATTAGTATAGAACTGTTTCTCACATATGAAATTGCATGCACATGTACAGTACTAGGGCATAAAACTAATTGGCTAAGTTCATATTAGTATTTATAGAGAAACAAAAAGATTGTTTCAAGTCACATAGATCAAGGTAGTTTCTAGGTTTTGCCTATATAATTGCCATAGTGAAAGCTAATCAGAGGAAGCTCACATCTTAGCTTGGAAAAGTCTGAGATATCCTCCTGACCAGCATAAATATATGTGGGCATGTCTACACTACAGCGTTAATTCGAGTTAACTTAATTTGAAATAGTTAATTCGAATTCAGCTAATTCGAAATAATGCATCTATACACAAAATCTATTTCAAAATAGTGTTTTGCAATTTTGAAATAGCGCGTCCACACTGAGTGGACCATGAACCGAAGTTAAGGCTGGCCAGAACCAGTGCCGGCAGGGCATCAGTTAGGACTTAGTATGTGGGGCTGCTGCCTGAGGCTAACTGAGCTCCGTGCTTAAAGGGACCCTACCCCCACCCCAGACGGACAGTTCTCAGGGTTCCCCGCTTGCTTGTCTACCTCGATGAGGGACAGCAAAACAGTCCTGTCTTGGAGTGACCTGAGTACCCGCACTCAGGACACCACAGCACTCGGCCACATGGAGCCAGAGCTGCCCCTGGGCATGCCGGTGCATCTCGTGGGGTTGTTGCCATCAGGCTGGCTGCACTTTCTGCTGGCTGCCACCCAAGGGGTCCATCAGGGGGCTGTCAGGATCCAGGGGGCCCTGAGGGAGAGCGTCCACCCCAAGGAGCCCTCAGAGCCACCCCAGTCCTCCCCACTGGGGGCTCGTGCCCCATTTCTCCCTCACGTCCTTCCACTTACCCCTCCCTAGCCCCCCTTTCTGATGTCAAACAAAAAACACGTATGTTTAAAAATATAAACTGGGTTTTTTGAACAAAACTGGTGGTGGGGGGTGAACCTCTGGGTGAGACTGGGAAAAGGAGGTAGGAGAGGGGAAGAGAGAGGATGGGAGAGGGGACGGGGAAACCTGGGAGGAGGGAAGCAAGGGGAAGAAGGGGGAGGGGAAGCTCAGGCCCACGGTTGGTGGTCTCGCCGGACCAACTTGATTTTCATGCAAACCTGGTCCTGGGTTCGCATGTGGCCTTTGGTGGCCAGGCTGGCAGATATCCTGCCATAGACGGCCACATTCCTCTGTCTAGTGCAGAGACCATGGGCATTGGGGGCATTCCCCCCAAACCTGAATAAGTGGGGCTTCCTGGTCCATGATCTCCACCCTGGACCAGGAAGGCACCTACCTTCTCCAGCCCGTCAGTCTCCTGGGAGCTGGCAGACTGCTCTTGGGGAGCGGTGGAGGGCTGGGTGCCAGTGGCTTGCTGGCTCATGTTTTGGGGCCCCTGGGTCAGGGGCCCCAGTGGCCACTGCTGGCTCTGGGCTGGCAGGCTTGGAGCTGGCCCAGGCACTGTGGCCAGAGTCTACCCATTTAATGGCTCTGAGGCTGGGGGAGAGGAGAGTAAGTTTTCCTGGTTGTGCCCAGAGTGGCCACCAGGGCTCCCTGGGAAGGGCTAGAGGCCCCCTATTTCAAATTAAGTGTCTACACAGCACTTAATTCGAAATAGCTATTTCAGATTTGGTGTTACTCCTCATAGAATGAGGTTTACCAAATTCGAATTAAACGCTCCACTATTTCAAATTGATTTTGAAATAGCTGTTTGCATGTATAGATGCTATTAAAGTTAATTCGAAATAACAGCTGTCATTTCGAATTAACTTTGCAGTGTAGACATACCCTTTATGATGGCACTATTCTTAAATCCCAAAAGACACATTAAAACCAAAACTTGGGTTATCACAGGTTTGATCTCTTGGTTGATCAATGCATGTATTTAGTATGCTCAATATTCAAAAAGAGTGCGGATGTCCCTGGACAGCATGATAGGACAAAGTGAAATAATTTGGATTTTCTTCTGGGACAAGGAGGGAACACTCTGTTTGACAAATTACTATTTCTATGGTTATCAATGCTTCACAAACACCACCATTGGACTTCCTAATATCTCTATGTATTTGGATCTGAATATGGGTAGCTTAAATGTAATAATGCTTTCCTTTTTTGGGTACATTTGTCTTTTCATATCCATGGCGGCTGTGATTCAGTAGCATGTCTTATGTCAAGTTTTAAAGTTGACAAATAGCTGAGTCCCAAATGGGGAACTTCATATAAATGTTTCTGCATCATTCTCCCGTTCAGACAAAGAAATGTTCAAATGTGTAAAAATGTAAGTTAGTAACAAGGAGATTTCTGGTAGTTTGATAATATCTAAGAAATGGCCAGTTTGGAAGATAAGAGCAATGCCTCTCTATATTCCAAGAATGAGTGCCTTTGCACTTATTCCAGGAGCATGCAAGATACATCCCATCAAGCCTTTTAATCGGGTCTATCCATCCCTTCAGCAGAGTGTTAGCCGCAGTGCCATTCAAAGCAGCTAGCTGCTCCCTGTGCTGCCCCCCGCACCCTCAGCAAAATATCTCAACCAGCCAATATGAAGCCTCCCTCTGAAGCACATGTAGCCTTCCTCTGTAGTATCAACAGCCACATGGAACAGTGAGCTGGGGGTTGCTGGCAGGCAGGGAAGCCTGCTTGAGTGTGCTGCTGGCCGGGAGCTGCTTAGGCAAGCATCTCTTGGCCAGAGCCTGCCTCTGGCACCCCATCCTCTCCCACACCCCAACAACCTTCCAGACCCTTCACCTCCTGTTACACCCCTCCCCCAGGCCAGAATCCTTTCCTGCACTCATACCCCTTCTGGATCCTGCACACCAATCCCCTGCCCCAGGTCACCACGCAAACCTGTTCCCCTTTCCACAAGTCACAACTCCTTCCCATACCCTGCACTCACTCCTACATCCCTCCCCCAAGCCAGAATCTTCTCCTGCACCCTAGAAAGAACTAGTAAGATTCAGGGTACATATAAACCATTCTTGGATTGATTTTCACCATCTACTAAAATTTGTCAGACATACATTGATTTTTTCTACATATCATGAAAGACTTTTCAGAATAATTTCAATTATTATAATTGTGCAAGTATTACTTTCTAGTGATTGCCAGTATGAGTGAAAGAATAAAAAGGAGATGGATGGTAACCTAGTATAAAGCTTTAGATTAAGAAAAAAAAAGGAAGATAATAATAGAACTACAAAGATCTTAGCTTTTTCACCTGTTTCACCCAACACAGGAGACAACTGAAATTGGGAGAGAAGTTCTTCAATTACATGATATATGATAATAGTTCAATATAAAAGATGAAGGTGTCATTGATGCAAATATCTCATCCAGAAGCACACTGGGGAGCAAAAGTCCTCTCCTGGGTCTTAATCTTCTATCTTCTGCCTGGAAGCAAGTTAAACCCAAGTCACACTGAAAAGAGTTTAATTTCGACAGTAGATGTCCGTTAACTATCAGTACAATAAAAGAAACTGCGGCATAAAAATGAATACATTATTTAATTTTGGGGAATGTATATTTTCCTCATTTTTAAATTACTTCAAATAATAATTCAACCTTGTCTTTTTAAGAGAAATATAAATCAGTATTTTTCTAGATTAATTTGTATCAATTCAGAAATAAGAATCACTATACAAATTTGAATACAGTATCTTAGACTGTGTTCTTCCACTGTGTTAGTAGCTCTGTGTGACTTAAAATCAAATTTTATATGCAAGGCATGAAATACACTGATATTTCAAGCTGCTCAGTTTGACGATGTACCATTTGAAAGGATCTGTTGCTTCACTGAGTATTTAATCCCTTACTCAACAAGAAAGCGTTCTGATTTGGTTTACGTTGTAAGAAATTTTGAAGTAATTCCATTCCATCCAAAGATCCTCCAGGTTTCAGAATAAGGTTTCTATATTTCATTCCAGCCTGCAGAAAAAGTAAATCAGAGTGTTAATATCTGTCTGTGCAGATCTCCAGATAGTAACAAATGAAAGAAAAACAGTTTGCTGAGCATAGTAGGAGCTGCCTCTCTCTGGATTCTCCCTTAGTGCTAAGAGCTAAAGCCTGGGCTGTGTCCTAGAGACAACCAGGGATAGGCCAAACTGGACTCAAGTCTGGAGGGGCCTCCATCAATTCCCGAAGAAGAAATCTCTTCCATAAGGCCTTACAGTGTTTATGTAGTCACAAAACTTTCATTTTCTCATGTTCTGTAAGATATTCTCCAAGAGGCACCATGCATACAATACCTTGCCAAAATCTGGGGAAGAATGGTTCATCTCAAAAGACTGCCAGACAGACCAAGGGAACCTCAAGTCCACACTCCTCTAATTAGAAAACTCTGGCTATCATCTCCAAACTGAAGGAATCCCTGTCTCCAATATTAGGGGGATAATAAGCATCTGAATTATCCTAACTCATTATGAGAACACAAACACATAGATCTTAACATTAATTTTAAAGGTGTTAAGTAACAGAATTATTCTGAGTTAAAAGCCAATCACGCTTTTACACAAGAGTCTGTTGCTTAATGATGGATTTGTTACAACACTGTCATCACAAGTAATGTTAAGAGTACAGTAGAGTCCCGATGATCCAACCTAAACAGGACCGACAGGTGGTCGGATTAACGAAAACGTCAGATAATAGGGATTACCTGTACAGTAGTTGATTAGAGTGGCCTGGCCCCTTCCCTCTCTGCAGCCCCCGGACCTGGGCTGGGAGAATGGCCCCACACGCTGCCCCGTTGCTCCAGGCGCTGCTGCTGCTGCTCCTGCCGCGCCACTCGGTCCCCATTCCTGCGTGGCCTCTTCCCTCCCTGCAGCCCCCGGAGCGACAGGGCAGCACGAGGGGCCATTCTCCTGGCCTGCACCCAGGGGCTGCAGGGAGGGAAAGGGCCAGGCAGGAATGGGGACCGAGTAGCACCGGCAAGAGCAACAGCAGCAGCAGCGGTGCCCGGAGTGACAGGGCAGCACGCGGGGCCATTCTCCTGGCCCACGCTTGGGGGCTGCAGGGAGGGAAGGGGCCAGGCAGGAATGGGGACTGAGTGGTGCCCGCAGGAGCAGCAGCAGCAGGGACATCAGCAGCTGGGGAAGGAGAAATGGGCCAGGTCATATGGCAGGCGGCTGGGGGCAGCGCAGGGTTTTAGTTTTGCTTTCAGGAGCCGGCTATGTCGGATAAAGTGGAATGTCGGATTAGTGAAGGTCAGATAATCCGGACTCTACTGTACTGTTATTTTAATAGACAGCCAGCCCCATTGATGGAGTGGGGTAGGGAGGGCAAAGTGGGCAGCTGCCTTGGGATCCGGTGATTTAGAAGGGCCCAGGACTCCTGGCCTGTGCGGCTGGAGCAATTCGCTCTTTAAATCACCAGTGGAGCCTCAAGTGACATACACCGAGTGGCACTGAAGAGCTGACTGGGGGAAGTTAGCTCCCAGTCTAACCCCTTCAGCCTGAGGTCCTGCCTTCCAAGGGCTTGGAGACATCTGTTGGCTGCCCTGCAAGCATAAGATATTATAACAATAATGGACTTCTCTTTCTAATTTAAACAAATGTACATTCTCCTACATTTGTTCATATGGATTTAGTAATGTAATGAAAAAAACACCACCACACAGTACTGAATTGACAGTTTTTATGTTTTCAAGTACCTTGTTTCTATTATAGTACCTATTATTTCATCTCATAGAAGTATTAGGTGTGAAAGGAATTTTTGTTTGAGTGCAATGACAGTCAAGAACCAACACAGCTTCTATTTAGGGAACACCTTTAAAACAGAATCTTTAAACCCATTTCCTGAGAAAAGCTTGAGTAAATGAACTTTCCATAGGGATTCTAAGAGAGGTTGGGGCAGCAGGAGAAAAACAATATTTCTAAACACCTCATGGTTTGACTCAGAACAGCCATGTCTACTTCAATTGACGAGTCAGGCCCATGATTCAGACAGCCATGCAGACGCTTCCAGAGCTTTCCCCTATGCGGCAGGACCCTAGCAATTCTGCTTTGTTTGAGGCTTTCTATTCCAAAAGAGGGGAATTTTTTACTCTGAATCTTTCACATCTCTAAAAACTCTGGAAAATGTATGGAGATGCACTGTTAAGATGACTTACTGAGCAACAACAATACTGATGTGTTGCTTATATTTTACTGCTTTAGTCTCTCAAAGTCTAATATAGAATGTAGTCTTTGTTCTTTGGGGACTAAAGACATCTTAAAAAAGAATCTGGGGTATTTGTGGAACAAATCTTTCACTATATCATATAGGTCAGTGTTTCTCAAACTGTGCTCCGCGGAGCCCCAGGGCTTCACGAGACATCTTCAGGGGCTCCATGAGGTTGACAAATGGAAACATCGATAGGTACAACACATACAATCAGTGGACCGCTGGGGCGCCACATAAATTTTTACGCATGTAAAGGGCTCTGGAGACCAAAAAGTTTGAGAACCGCTGATACAGGTAATCACTTCTCCTAAAACTAGAAAGAATAGAGATTCCACCATGAAATCTATAGGAACTGAGCAATCTGACAATAATAAAGTTACAGAGTTAAGAATAGATGAGTGATTATTAAAAATACAGTTTTGAAAGTCAAGAGGTTAATGTGATAGCTGCTTATGCACAAAGAGAAACCTCAATTTCATTCTGACAGGAAGAGGTAAACTGGGGTTCTAAAAGCCACCGCCTTATAACAGGCTAGCAACTGCCTTCCTTTCATGACTTTCTGAAACTGAAAGTACTTGAGGTCTTATTTGAAATGGCTGCTGTAGTAAGAAACCTATTTGGGTACTTTGGAGTGGTTGTTTTTGTTTGAAATAATAAATTGTTTAATCTAGATGTGAAAAAGACAACAACAAAAAATTAGTAGAATATCTGATATTTGTTTACGGAGGGTTGTTGGTCCCACAATGGGAAACTCTATTATGCCTCTAGAAAATGCAATCAGAAAGGAGAATAGGTTGAACAGATCTGATTTGTATATGAGGTTACTTTAAGGGGGAAAAAAAAGCAGGTAACTCACATATAATAGATTCCTCTTAAAAGTTATAGGAGCAGCTGAACAAAGGCTAATGATTTTAATGAAATAACTATTGTTCTCCTGACCTTCCTAAAGACAGTTTCCAGAAGGCCTCATACTAAAGAAACGCACAAAGAACCTATGTAGTTAAAGCACAATGAATATCCATTTGTCAGTGTCACAAAAACTGAAAAGACAAATTGTTTTTTAATCTCTCATATAAAGAGAAAAAAACCCTAAATAAAAAAACAGAATAAAAGGCACTTTAATTCATAGGGAGAAACAGATGTCACAGAGCAATATGGAAAAGTTTTGAATAGTCAAAACTCTAAGTTGACTTTCAGAAATGCTCAGAAAATGAAATACAGGCAGTCCCCGGGTTACGTACAAGATAGGGACTGTAGGTTTGTTCTTAAGTTGAATCGGTATGTAAGTCAGAACTGGCGTCCAGATTCAGCCGCTGCTGAAACTGAGCAGTTTCAGCAGTGGCTGAATCTGGACGCCAGTTCTGACTTACATACAGATTCAACTTAAGAACCCCAGGCATCCCCAAGTCAGCTGCTGCTGAAACTGATCAGCGGCTGATTCCAGGAAGCCCGGGGCAGGGGCTTCCTGTAGTTAGCCACTGGTCAGTTTCAGCAGCGGCTGACTTGGGGATGCCTGGGGCAGAGCAGCTGGGGTGCTGCTGGTTTGGTCCAGTAGCACCGCCGCTCCTCGGCGCTACTGGGGCACCCCAGCTGCTCTGCCCCAGGCGTCCTGGTTCAGCCGCTGCTGAAACTGACCAGCAGTGGCTGAATCAGGACGCCTGGGGCAGAGCAGCTGGGCTGCTGCGGGTTGGTCCAGTAGCGCCGAGGAGCGACGGCGCTACTGGACCAACCCAGCAGCACCCCAGCTGCTGTACCACAGGCGTCCGGAGCAAAGTCGCGGAGCACGGGGGCAGCGGGACAGCCCAGACGCGCCGTGGCTGTCCTGCTGCCCTCGGGCTCCGCAGCTTTGCTCTGCTTTGCTCCCCGTCTCCCTGGTCTGCAGACCAGGAGGACGGGGAGCAAAGCTGTGGAGCACGCGGGCAGCGGACAGCCCAGAAGTGTCTGGGCTGTCCGCTGCCCGCGTGCTCCGCCGCTTTGCTCCCCGTCCCCCTGGTCTGCAGACCAGGGAGACGGGGAGCAAAGCAGAGCAAAGCCGCGGAGCACGCGGGCAGCGGACAGCCCAGACGCGTCTGGGCTGTCCGCTGCTCGCGTGCTCCGCCGCTTTGCTTCCTCTCCCTGGTCTGCTGGAGACCAGGGAGACGGGCCCCGTTCGTAACTGCGGATCCGACATAAGTCGGATCCGCCTAACTCGGGGACTGCCTGTATACCTAAGCAGAGAGAGCAAGCAAGCACATGGAACAGAAAAGGGAGAACCTCAGGGGCTAGATCCGTAAAGGAGTCTCAGATTCAGCATTGCCATACTTAACTATTAGGTGCCCCATGGTGCAGTGTTTCCCAAACTATGGGCCGCGGCCTGGTACCAGGCTGTAGGAAAAAAATACCGGGCCTCAGCGTGGCTGCTAGGGTGTTCCGGGTTCCTGGACTGCTCGTGCAGCACTGGGTTGCTCAAGCCCTCAGCCGGGCTGGGCAGATGCAGTCGTATGTTTCAGGCTCCCGGCAGAGGCATAGTGAGGGTTACCAGGTGAGCTCTTATTGATGGCTGTGGGAGTGGGGGGGTTGGATATGGGCTGCAGGGAAGCAGGGTCAGGGCAGTGGAGCTGCCTGGGGGAGATAGGGAGGGGAACTGGCTGGTGGAAGCAGGGCTGGTGGTGGGGGTGGGGGTGGCGGGAGCAGTGGGGCTGGCCAGAGGAGATCGGGGGAGGGGGGAACCGACTGGCGGGGGCAGTGAGGCTGGCTGGGGAACCAACGAGCGGAAGCGGGGCTGGCAGGGGCAGTAGGGCTTGCCAGGGGAGATGGGGAGAGAATCAGCTGGCGGGGACAGCGGGGCTGGGGAAAGGCGGGGGGGTGGAGGGAAGGGAGAGATTCGACCAGCGGGGAGCGGGACAGTTCATGGCGCACACACATCCGGAATAAAAATGTAAAAGCAGTGGCTTTTAAATATCCCCACTGCTGACAGTGAGGTTTAAAGGCACTACAGTGTGTCAGAATGGAGAGAACCTGGTGCATTCACCATCCGGAATGAGAATATGGATAAAAAATTTGAAAGATGGTGTCAGCTTTCTGAAAATAAATGAGTCCCTTTTCAATACACGATGTGGTGGTTCAGGGTTTTATTGGATTAAGGTTCATTTTTCCAATCCATAGTCCCTTAACTTGCTGGTAAGAATATTGTGGGTGGCCGTATCAAAAGCTTTGCTAAAGCTGGCCCTGGGGGCTTTGGGAGGACCAAAACCAATGTATTTGCATATTCGTCATTTGCTTAATGATTATGCAAATATGCAAATGAACCTTATGAGTCCTCCAAAAGCTCATGAATGGATTTATTTGGTCCCCGTGTCAAAAAGTTTGGGAACCCCTGGTCTAGTGGAACCCATAGTGCTAAATTAGGTGCCCAGGATCCCTATTCAATGCACGGGGAAAATCAAGTACAGTAAACTTCCGATAATCTGGCACCTTTAGGACTCAGGGGGTGCCGGATTATCAGATATGCCAGAGTACCGGAAGGAGGACTATGAGGGGTCTGAGGTAGGGTGGGGGTCGGCAGGGAACTGTCGAGCGTGGGAGAGGGCAGCGCTGCAGGTCAAACCCAGTAGCACCCCAGCTGCTCTGCCCTCCGGCTTCCCCAAGTCAGCCGCTACTAAAACTGACCAGCAGCAACTTGGAGAAGCTGGGGGCAGAGCAGATGAGGTGCTGCTGGGTTTGTCCCGCAGCACCACTCAGGTGAGGGTCGGCGCTGTGGGACAAACCCGGCAGCACCCCAGCTACTCTGCCCCCGGCTTCTCCAAGTCAGCTGTTGCTGAAATTGACCAGTGGCTGACTTGGGAAAACCAGGGACAGAGCAGCTCCAATTGTCCAGCTGGCCAGAGCACTTCTGGGTTCCAGTTGGTGCCGGACTATCAGGAGTGCCGGACCACTGGATGCCAGACAATTGGAGTTTTACTGAACTTAAAAACAGAATTAACTAAAGCTGGCAAGTTGAACAGGGAACTGCTAACCTAAGGTATCCACAAAGAGTGTGAAGCCCAAATCCTGCTCCTCAAAGGGAATTAGGCATTTAACTCCAAGCCAGAGGGAAGCATCTCCCTCCTTTTAATAATCACAGCCACAAACCCTCTCCTGGAGTTAAGCACTGAAACCCTATCTTTAAAAAAAAATGTGTTAATGCCTTTATAATTTTAGCTCAGTGGAACAGGGATTTGAGTCTCCCACTTCCACATAAGTGCCATAACCACTGGTCTAACTGCATCATTCTCAATCTCTCTCTGGCCTGCGGGGGGGTGGGAGGGGAGGGGGGGAGAGGGAGAGAGTGTGTCTAAAATGTTGTATATAAATAAAAAATAGAAGATCTTCACAAGGAAAGACCAAAACCTACCCTAGAGTCCCTGGTCAGAGCACTCATCGGAGAAGTGGAACTCCTGGGTTCCAATCCCTGCCCCCATCAAAGAGAGGAAAGGATTTTAACTTAGCCTCTTACGTCCTGGGTGGATAATCATTAGGCTCAAGGGGAAGAGATTGCTACACCACCACCATCCTCCTCCTCCTTTTTCTTGTGAGGTTCACTCCAATAGGCATGCTTGGAGTATACATATCAGATCGAGCCCGACAGACGAGAGAGGCAAGGAATGACTAGTTTGAGGACCCACTAGGCTTTACATATGAGATGGGTGTCTGGCTTTATCAATGGCAATATAAATGGCAGTTGTCCTCTTTGTGGATTTATCTCAAGGTGCCAGAGGAAGTCTGTGTCAGAGTAGGAAATTGCATACAGTTCTCTCAAATCCTAGGTTACCACCTTAATCCCTAGATCAGCCATCCTTCCTTTCTTTGTGCTGTGAAGAAAAGAGGTCTAGGCTTACATAGCAGCTCAGAATGCAGAGAAAGAATATGTTAAGATTCAAAGCCTTCTGAGGGAATGTATTTCTAAATCGTCCAAAACCAGACAGAGACCAAAACACAAAATGCTTCAACTGATCTGACAGTGTAGTAAATTATTCTGTGCTGCAAAAGGAGAGGTCCAGAATAGATTTAGATTTCCATAGTCTGAATGGCAATTGCATAACAAAACATATAGATGAGTTGCTATTAGTGGAAAGAGGGCACTAGTGTCATACAACTTTTACAGCAGCTGAACATGCATATTTTTTATCATGAGACAGTGTGCTCCCCTATACTGTGCAGTGTAAATTCCTAACAAACCACAGCAGCCATATATCTTATGCAAGTTAAATATTTAAACTTTATAGTCAAGAACTGTGTAAAACACAAAAATGCCCTTAAAAATATAGATTTTTTACTATGAAATAATTTATAAACTTTTTATTGATGTAATAGATTTGATACACATAGTAGAAAGGACTAAAATGTCAAAACCTACCGATTATGCTGATTATAATAAATCTAGTTTTGGAGCTTATACCATAGCTAATTGTGAAATTTAAAAAAAATCACTAATGGTATATACGAAAAAGCTAGTTCCTATCTTACCTTTGGATTCATTATTCCTTCTTGTTTAAAACAGTTATAAAAAATATCCGTGGAAAAAACTTCACTCCACAAATATCCATAGTATTGACCATCATATCCACCTGCCAAATGTCCAAAAGTAGCTGGCATATTTGTTCCTTAAAAAGTAGACAAAAAAGATAATTAACTTTTCCATAACTACTGTTCTTTGAGATGTTGCTCATGTCCGTTCCCAATGTTCAATGAGTGAAGCTACCATTCCTTAGAGTTCTTGTGAAATTTTGGGAAGAAGATTGGCAAGAATGTGGCCTGGTTGTTATGGAATTCTGACACCACCTTTGGCAAGAAGGCTGCAGGGGAGCACACCACAAGCACTAATGCTGAAGACCTGACCTTTAGTGGTATCAAAGAGTCTGGTTCTCATGCCCTCTGGAGCTGTGTGTTCATGCCTCAGAATAAGGGATACAGCCTGCCATGTGAATTCTATCTGTTCCTTCTTCTGTTAATGCCGATACAGAGGTAGGAGTGTGGTTTGTAGAATGGACATGAGCAACACATCTCAACGAACACCAGTTACGGAAAGGTTAATAACAGATTTTTCTTTGAGTGCTTGCTCATGTCCATTTCATGACAGGTTACTCACAAGCAGTACATCAGGATATGGGCTCAGCATTCATGAATTTGCTAGCAGCAACACCTTTCTCCCAAAATTGATGTTGTCCCTGGCCTATTTGATGATGGCATAGGGAGATGTGAAGGTATATACTGATAATCTGATTGTGCTACCTACAGATATCCTGGATTTTGACCTGTGCAAGGAACCCTACCGACAAAGTTTGGGCATTTGAATTCTTTGTTTCGGTCTTCACCGGGAAGTCTGATGATGAAGGAATGCCTAACATAGTGAATGCCAGTGGGAAAGGTGTAGGTTTAGAACATAGAATAAAAAAAGAACAAGTTAAAAATCACTTATAAAAGTTAGATATCTGAAAGTTTAGGATGAAATTAATCCTAAAATACTCAAGGAGCTGATAGAGAAGGTATATGAGCCTTAGCTATCATCTTTGAAAAATCATGGAAGACGGGAGAGATTGCAGAAGACTGGAAAAGGGCAAATATAGTGCCCATCTAAAAACAGGGAAATAAGAACAATCCAGGAAACTACAGACCAGTCAGTTTAACTTCTGTGCCAGGAAAGATAATGGAACAAGTAATTAAGAAATTCATCTGCAAACACCTGGAAGATAATAGGGTGATTGATAGATAACAGCCAGCATGGATTTGTAAAGAACAGATCATGTCAAACCAATCCGATACCTTTCTTTGATAGGATAACAAGTCTTGTGGATAAGGGAGAAGTGGTGGACGTGGTATACCTAGACTTTAGTAAGGCATTTGATACGGTCTCGCATGATCTTCTTATCAATATACGAGGCAAATACAACTTAGATGGGGCTCCTATCCGGTGGGTGCATAACAGGCTGGATAACCGTTCTCACGGTACATCTACACTAGCTTGTTAGTTGGAGCTAGGTAGGGTAATGAGGGCAAGCAGAGTTGCAAATGAAGCCCGGGATTTAAATATCCTGGGCTTCATTTGCATGTTCCCGGGCGCCGCCATTTTTAACCCCCCCTTAGTCCAAACTCCGTGCCCGCAGCTACATGTGGCACGGAGTATGTAGTTCGAATTAAAGATCCTAATTCGAAACTACCGTTACGCCTCCTGAGATATTGTACTCGTGGAATGAGGAGTAACGGTAGTTCGAATTACCATTTTTAATTCGAACTACCTGCTCCGTGTAGCTATGGGCATGGAGTTCGGACTAAGGGGGGATTTAAAAATGGCGGCGCCCGGGAACATGCAAATGAAGCCCGGGATATTTAAATCCTGGGCTTCATTTGCAACTCCATTTGCCCTCATTACCCTACCTAGCTCGAACTAATGAGCCAGTGAAAAACCCTCAGAGAGTTCTTATTAACGGTTCGTGATTCTGCTGGAAAGGCATAACAAGTGGGGTTCCGCAGGGTCTGTTTTGGGACAGGTGCTGTTCAATATCTTCCTCAATGATTTAGGTATTGGCATTATAATGAGGCCTATCTGAAAAAACATGGGAAGGTGGGCGGGCTTTAAAGCCCCTCCACCAGCCTGGCAGGAGGGACAACTGGACCCATGTCCAACTAGTTATGGGGGACAAATAATGACGAAAGAGTCAAGGGGTGCGGGTCACAGGTTTAAAACAAGGGAACCAGATGGGGACACCGAGCAGAGAACCCCAGACAGCACCCACTGCTCCTCGAAACTGTCAAGGGAGTCAGTGGACGTCGCCCAGAGGAACTCTGCCCGGATACGTGACATAAGAGAGGAATAGAAGTAGACCCCACAGTTGCCGGGAACCCCCTCATCCGGCATCCTCCTCCTGGTATTTTATACGGCGGCTTTAGCCAGGGCCAGGAGGAGGTTGACGAGGTGGTCCCGCAACTTTGTGGGGCCACGGATAGGGTGTGCATAAATGAAGAGGTAAGGGAAAAAGTGCAGCCAGAACCTCAATAAGAGGTTCTGGAGGAGCCAGAATAGGGGCTGCAACCTGTCGCATTCCAAATATGCATGCACCAGGTTCTCCCTCACTCTGCAAAAGGAGCGGGTATCCGGGATAGGGGTGAACCGTACCAAGTACACATCCGTGCTCATAGCTCCATGAAGGAGCTGCCAACTCATGTCCCCGATGGGCCATGGAACTAGGGTGGAATGCACACTGGCCCATCGGGGTTCCCCACCCTTTATAGGTCTCAGATAGTCCCACCATTTAGTGTCAGGGCGGGACACAAGGGTGGGGAAATGCAGGGTGTGGACCACAAGCGTGTACAGGTGTTTTCTTGGCGTGGTTCAAAAACATTCCGGCTGCAAATCCTGCAGCCAGCCAGGGGTCCATAGACGGGGAGGCCAGGGGGGCCTGTGGAACAGGGGCCTGATAACAAGAGATAAAGGGTTTGCAGGGAGGGACCAACAGGGATAGGTCAGAAGCAGGGAACCGAGGCGTTGGGAACCAACAACTGCTCCTCCCTGAGAGTCTGGAAGCAGAGGAGGAGGGTGCTTGCAGGGCAGGCGGGGGGCAAGGTAGCAGGTGCATGGAGGGTGCCGGCTCCTCCAGCTGCATTGAGGTACAAAAGGGGACTATGGGGCCATCAAGTGGAGGAGATGCAATGTGAAGGGGGCTAACTAAAAAAGGGGGGAGGGGAGGGGAACAAGCGCTCGGGGCAGGGGTCAGTACTCTGGGTGGGGCCAGAGGACTGCTGGGGGGCGGGGCACTAGTGAGCAAGGTGGGGCCGGGCAAAGTAAGGGCTGGGAAACGACACACACTGCAGCAAGCTAAATGCGGGCGGGGCAGATGAAAACAAACTGAGGCTGGGTCAGCAAACTCAGTGAGGGAGGGAGAAACAGAACTGACTAACAAGGCGGGGCTGGCGAGGCTTCCGCAGCGGGGGGCAGGGTGGGGAGAACAGGAGTGAAGGGGCCCCCCAACCAAACACTGCTGAGGGATGGGGGCTGAGAGGAGATGGGAGCACACCCATGAGCGCTTGTGGGGGGCTCAGTCCTTGCCTACTGCTGCAGCGGAACAGTCCCAAATGATTGAAAAAAAGGCAGGGAAAACAACTAGCCCTACCGAGGGGCAGGTCCTGGTGGTGCAAGGGTTGGTGGAGGAGGTTGTGGGGGTGGTGGTATGGGGGGTGCAGCTGGACTGGGGGGAGGACTCTACGCCTCCCCCCAACCCCTTCCTCATGTCTCAGTCCACTACCACCCCAAGAGCAGATGAAAGGCTCAGTCCCAACAAACAAAGCCACTCCACAGTCCAACTAGTGGTCCTTGTCTCCCTTGGTGGGGTGCAGATGGTAGAGCAGCAGCAGCAGGCGAGTGTCAGCCAGGTGGGGAAGGCCTCCGGATTGTGGGGTCCTTCTCCTCTGGAGCAGAGGGGAGAGGGAGAATAGCTGGCAGGCTCCCCCTCCCCCCATTGGGCAGCAGTAGCAGCTGGTAGTGGTGGGGAGTAGCGGTGTCCTGGGGGAGCAGGTCCAGCAGTACGGAGGCCTCACAGTCTCATTGACGGGAGGGAGCTGCTGCAGTCCTCAATTTCTAGACCAGGTTTGCTGTCGCCCACCTCAGGAGATTCTGATGGGCTCTGAAATTGCCCTGTGGAAGCAGGCTACTAGGTCCTGCAACAGCCTCATGTGGAGGAGGAGACTTGCACCAGAGGAGAGGCTTCCACTTTCTCCTTAACCTCAATGACATCATTTCCTGACCATTATTACCAAGGTCAGTACCAGATTCAGGGGCCAGTGCTAAGTGCTGGCAACCCACCTCTCGGAAACCACCAACTAAGAACTATGGGAAGAAGGACCTGATGCCAGGGGAAACTCTCAGGGCTTCCAGTAAGGCTGTTGCATTGGTCAGTGGACTCATTGGCCAGGTGCTAACAGCAGGACTAATACCGAAGTCCAGTGGTGCATAGGCTTGGTGCTGAGCCTTAGTTTGCATGTAGGATTTCTCTTCAGGCTCAGAAGAGGAGTTCTCTCTTAGAAACCCTGGTGAAGTGGTACCTGACCCTACCTTCATTTTGTGCCAGGGGTCCAGAGACCAGCAGCAAACCACAGATGATCTGGATGCTGGGATTAGGGTCAGCTTATCTCTAGAGAGTGCCAGAAAGGATCTTTGTTCCTTCCTGCTTCTGGACATCTGAGTGGGCGAGGGTGCCAAAGAAATTGAGGGGACCAGGAGAGAAAGTAGGTCCCCTGCTGCTTGGAGAGCCTCCAGGATCGACAAAACGACGGCTAGTGTCATGGTGACTTCTGCATGTCACTAGATTCAACATGCTAGGTATAGTCAATGAAGACATCATGGGCCCAGGAGTGGAAGAGTGGCCTCATATGGATCTCGCGGTACTGTTTTTTTTCCATGTTTCTCTTTCTCTGACATTGGTAGGCACCCTTTGTTGGTATGCTGCTTTCTATGCTTCTTCCTCAGCAGTGGAGATAGTGAAGAGTACCAGCAAGAGCTTGGTAAGAGAGGAATATTTCACATGGATGCTTAAATGCTTGTCACTAAAACAGAGCAGCCCAGATCTAAAGCTGGGTGAGGGTTGCTTTCATGAAACTAGCCTTCAGCTTAATGTCTCTATCCTTTTTAATGCATTGTGTAAAGCCATAACAGATCTGATATCCATCCTTCATGTGAGTTGCTCCTAAGCCCTTCAAGCAGTTGGTGGGCAGGTCACACACGGCCATAGGTTTGATGTCTGGGGCAGGCCTGGCCCCTGAGCAAAGGAGTCCTTCAACAATTGAAACTATTTCCACTACGTACACTAATGCTTATTACAAAAATTATATAAATTAAACCAGAAGTGTGCGCAATGGGTGTGCCGGGTGTGCCCAGGCACATCCTAATGTCTCGGGCCGGCTAGCGGCTGCTGAAGGAGGAGGGGGATTTGTGATGGGGCGCCACACCCCCTCACTTTAAATTCCCCACGGCCATCTACAGGGCACTGTGGGGCAGAGAGAGCGCATGCGCAGCGTGCTCAAATGCTGTGCAACAGGTGAGAGGGGAGACACCTGGGCATGGCATGATGTGACGGCCCGGGACATTAAAACAACACGGCCCAGCTCCAGAAGCAGCTGGAGTCCAGCTGCAGATGCCGGTCCGAGCCATTTTTGTGTCCCGGGCCCTGCCCATCCCGGCAACACCGTGTGGCACTCTTTATCCACCTGGAGGCACCCCCGCCTGTCCCGGCAGCACCACGCAGCACCCCTGAGGCTCCCAGGGGTGACCCCACCCGGCCTGGCAGCACCGGGCTAGGGCCAGGCCAGCCTGTAGCTTGGGCCAGCTCTGACTTCAGCCCCGCAAAGTGGAAGGCAGAAGCTGAAGGTAAGGGAGGGGAGGGGAAGGGGGAAAAATAAGAGGAAGGGGTGGGAAAGGAAGGGGCTTGTGCTGATGGGAGGGGGGCACAGCAGGAGAAGAAAGGGGAAGGCACCAACGGACAGGGTAGAGGAGACACAAATGCCAGGGGGCCAAGTGGAGACAATGAGGAAAAAGGGAGGTGTCAGTGGGAGGGGGGGACAGGGTGATGCTGGGAGAGGAGAGGGTAAGAGCATTGAGGGTTGGAGGGGGAGGTGCTGGGAGAAGGCTTGAAAAAGGGGTGGGCATGAGGAAGGCAAGGATGGAGCAAGTCATGTGTGAGGGCACAGGGGCATGAGGGTTACGGGGGCAGAGGATGGTGAGGGGGTGGGCATCAGGGAAAAAGAGGGCAAAGGGAGCAAGGGCAGTGAGGGAAGGGGAAAGGTACCAGGAGGGTGCATGGATAAGGGAAGGTGCAGATGCCAGGGGATTCTGGGGGTGAAGCAGAAGGGCAGACACCTGCAGGAGAGGGACCACCACCAGAGGAGAGGGGCAGGGCAGGTGTGTAGAGTGAGGTGTTAGGAGAGGGGATGAGGAGGGTTAGCTCACATGATCAGAGGGGGGCTACTAGAGGAGTGGGCACAGGGAGGCAAGAAGGGCAGGTGGAGGGGGCAGGTCTCAGGAAGGCTGAGGGCAGTCAGAAGGGCAGAAGTCAGGACAGCAGAGGAGGGTGAGAGGTTGGGGGGCAGCAGGCACCAGGGGAGCTGATGGAGCAAGGGGAGGAGACATGGCAGAGGGAAAAGGTAGAGGTTTATCAGATATTTATTAATAACTTGGGTGCCACAGTGGCACATCCAAACAAGCTCCATGAACTCAGTACTGGTGCACAACACAATTCATTCTGCTCATGGGAGGAAACTCTTAGAGGGAACACTTCCCCCAGCCTCTCTGCCCCCGAGTTAATGTCACATATATTGGGTTAATGCAACTGCAGGATAGTTGCATGAGGGGGGTTTGGTGGGGGCCAAACTAATCCCTATTAGTAGGAGGATAATGGGAAAAGTCCTTGGGGGGGGGGGTCACATGACACCTTTTACTTCTGGTCATGTGTCCATCTAGCCCCGAGAGTGTTACCTCCAGAGGTGTGGCCAATGGGGGTCAGGGGCATGGTTAACAGGAGTTGGGGTGTGGCTAATGGAGGTTAAAGTACATTTTAAAAAAATTCTTTGGGTGCACAACCTAATGAAATGTGCTGTGCACGCCTATGAGCTAAACAATGATAAGTACAAAGACTCAGAGCGGTAGCTGTGTTAGTCGGTAACTTTAAAAACAATGAATAGTAGTGTGGCACCTCAGAAACTAACACAAATATATAGTATCATGGGCTTTTGAAAGACCCACTTCATCAGATGGTCTGGAGCTGAGATAAATTCCACTTCATCCGCTGAGTTCGAATTGATTTGATGAAGTGGGTCTTTCTTACAAAAGCTTAAGTACAAAGAGTTAGAGTTCAAAAACCAAAGGAAGAAGAGTTATTCAAGCAACTGTCATGGAAAGTACGGAGTACATGACAGGGCACCAAGTTGGAGGTACCCCTTATACCAACACATGAATGTGCAACTCCAAAGGGCACTAGAGCTGGTCCTACAAATACCACTAAGGGAAAAAATTCTAGCAACAGTGCATGTGGTACACCTGCACCTAACATGGAATGGACATGAGCATGGCCTTGAAGAGGAAAGAAATATTAACAAATTAGTGTTGAAATTACATATTATCAGCCCTTTAACACATAACAGTAGTTCAGATTTAGAAGAGCATTAATGTATCAATGTTGAATATATCCTATGCAAATGGACATTTTTGATGGACTAACATTAATGACCTTTCCTGTCTCATTTCAAAATAATCACTTCAGTTTCATAACTTGGATTTCTATTATAAGCAACATTCACAGGGTGTGCTGTAAGACCTACTGCAAAGGTACTGTATACTTATCTTAAGCAGTTGCACATGCTGCATGAAAAAAAA
This sequence comes from Pelodiscus sinensis, assembly GCF_052426305.1. Lineage (NCBI taxonomy): Eukaryota > Metazoa > Chordata > Testudines > Trionychidae > Pelodiscus > Pelodiscus sinensis. Next base: position 91,106,323 of record NC_143057.1, read on the forward strand.
ATATTTTTCCATACCTGGGGTTGCAGAAATTCCCAGAATCTCCATGCAGCATTTGGCATATTCATCTGCAGGGTCAGCATATGATTTGGTATGAATGGACTGGTCAACCTTGCTCAAAACAATCTGACGAAGAGTCAAAAGACCTAGTGGTATAAGGATATTTGATAGATAAAGGTTATAATAAGAGGCTGAGTTTCTATGATATCAGACATCCGTTTTATCATTTTCATGTTAAAGACAGGGAATCAAGCACAGAGACTCACCCATGTACATATGGGAAGTCTTTGCAATAGAAAATTGCCAAGTGACAATATAGCTAGGAGGTGGAATTGAGGGGGTGGTTGATATTTGACAAAGTAATTTTAAATAATTTGGATCTTTTAAGGTAGACACATAGGAGGGCCTCTGTAAAGACACACTCTCATTAGTGTGTCCTTTGCCCTATGTCCCATTCCCCTAGTTGGATATCCTTGCTGGAGAGAAGGAATAGTGCCTTTCTATGTGTCTGTTCAATAGCAAGCATAATCCTTGTAGTGGTTTTGGGCAGTCACAACACCATAAATAATAAGGAAGAAACTGCAGCAGTCAGGAAGGTTTCCTGTCTCCCACTCTGGTACAGTAATTAAAAAAAGATTGGAAAGGCAGTTGAAAGGAGCTTTTTAATTTGTATTTTTCTCACGGTATAAACACAACTGAGATCAGACATTTTAACAGTAATTTTCAGCATTTAAGCAGTTTTTGCACTCTTTTCCAAGGTATAATCTAGCGAGCCTTTCTTCTCTAGATGTGCTTACCTCTCAGTAGCAATTATGGGGAGGTGGACACAGAGAAGGAAGGAAACACCACTATTTAAGACACATAGAATAGAATCTTAGAGCTGGAAGAGACCTCAGGATGTCATCAAATCCAGCCCCCTGACTAAGGCAGGACCAATCCCAACATAGAATCATAGAGCTGGAAGAGACCTATGCCTGTTCTCTATTGTGTGGGATATTGCCCTACGTCTTTCCTACTGTTTAATGAATGCTAAAGAAAAAAAGATACCTGTATTGGCCTTTCTAGAGGCAACAAGTTTCTCAAGAAGAGCATCTGCAATATGGCTCCCATCTTTATAATGTTTTGACATTTGCTGTAGAGGCTCTTTTTCCCAAACCCAGTTCTCAAACATTTGTGAAGGAACTTCTACAAAGTCTGTTTCCACATTAGTTCCACTAAATCTGGCAAAATCAGTCTAACAAAAACACAAACAAAAAAGCTCTCATATTAATTTAAATCCGTATGAGATTAGATCAGACACATAGTAAAATGTCAACCTATGTACGGTGTCAACATTGTGATGATATAAAACAGAGCAGAATGATAAACAGTTATATTACAAGAAATATCAATGTTAAAATAGCATCAACGTTTAAAAAAAGATAGAACAAGAAAAGTTCAATTATGAGCAATGAGAAAGCTAACCAAAACTATACATCATGCAATGATTCTTAGTGACATGAACACAGAAATAGGTCTGTTTTCCTTATCCTCTCTTACATGGCATATTGTAGTAGTATGAGTACATTTCAGCAAAGCCCCATGACATCAAAAATAATCAGGGCCATCAAATAGTTTAAAAATCACAATTAATTATGAGATTTAAAATAGTCACAGTTTTAATTGCACCATTAAACAATAACAGAATACCAATTTAAATTTATTATAAATATTTTGGATGTGTTTCTAAATGTTCATATATTGATTTAAATTACAGCACAGAATACAAAGTGTACAACGCTCACTTTGTTTATGTTTATTACAAATATTTGTGCTGTAAAAAAGATACACAAAAGAAACAGTATTTTCAGTTTACCTCATACAAGTACTATATTATATTTCTTTATCATGCAAGTGAAACTTACAAACTCATATTTTAATTATTAATTTATTTTACCATAACTTCCCTCAAAAATTAAAACAGTGTAAAGTTCAGAGCCTACAAGTTGAAGCATGAAGTGGCATACTAAGGTTTAGCACATCTAGCATGTAAATACCTTGCAGTCCTATCTACAACCATGCAATGAGAACAACTGTTTGCACTTTCAGGTGACACTGTAAATAAGAAGTGCAGGGCTGGCCTTAGGAAGTGCAGGGTCCAATTCAAACAATTTCAACGGGGCCCCGCAGCAATTTTGGTTGAGGAAAAAAAAACACGGCACACAAAAAATCTCCCACCAACACACACACGCCCTCCTGTGGTGCAGGGAAACCCTGAGCTAAAGTCACACCTTCTGCAGCACAGGCAGCCGCTGCACTCCTCCTCCAGGGCTGATGCCCCCTCCCACAGCGTGCCCGGCACACTTCCGGGTTCAGGACGCGGGGCACAATTTGGGGGAATTGGCCTAAGGCCGGCCCTGAGAAGTGGGTAGCATTATCTCCTGTAAATGTAAACAAACTTCTTTGTCCTAGTGACTGGCTGAACAAGGCATAGGACTGAGAGGACTGTGCAAATATTTGAAATAAAAAATAATAATATAAAGTGAATACTGTCCACTTCTTATTCTGTGTTGTAATTGTAATCAATATATTTGAAAATGAGAAAAAAAACCACCCAATATAGTTATAGTAAATTTAAATGGGTACTCTATTATTGTTTAACAGTGCAATTAAAACTGTGACTTAAAATTTGTGTTAACTGCATGCATAACTGTAATTAATGGACATCTTTAAAAATAACTCTCATTTATTCAACATAACTACTTGTAACATGCTACAAAATTTTGTTCCATCACAAAATTAACTCAGTGACTAACTTGTATAATTGCTGCATAATGCTATAGTTCTAATTCATTTAAACATGTTTCAGAGATTGATTTGACCCATTCAATCTGTTGGAACACTATCCCTCCAATTTTGTTAATTCAGTAGGAGTATGCTGGCACTTGAAATACCGCATGATATTTTTGAAGTGTGGGGTTGTATACAGTTGGGCTTCAAAGAAGTGAAATCCATTGGCAGCATGAATGAAATATTCCTTACTCTTCTAATTATTCTGTGCAAGGGTGACACATCCTTATTTGGTTCCCTCAAACCCTACTCCCATTTTTACAGCAGATCCATGTATTCAAATTGTGAGGCATCCCTCTGTAGCTGTGGAGGAAGGGACAGGGTTTGGGTTTTAATTTTTGTACTCTGAAACTGGATTTCATAGCTATCTTGGGGCTAGAATGTGTATCTGGATTCTTTCAATTTTCCAGACAAGCAGAAAAGAAAAGCTATGTATTGTACAAAAATTACATGCTAGCCCTTAATTCAGGGTCCAACTTGTTTAACACCAAATTTAACCAGTTGATTTATATGTTCCTAGTTCTGTGGAAGTTCTACCTGGGACTGGAAGCCAGGAAATGGACTCCCAAGTGTGCTACATACCTCTGATATTTTATTTGTGCTGCTACCTACCGATTAAAGAGGCAAAAGGGCAACTATATGAGTCCTTGAGTGGTAGGACTGATAGTACACAATTTTCAGTTTTTAAGAAGAAACACTAAAGGCTATACTTTTTAAATAAGGGGAAACAAATTTAATTAGATTAATAATAAATCTATCATTGCCAAGGCAGAATCAGTCTTACATATGGGTTAAGTAAAGATGAAATTAAACAACTTCTGCATGTCTTTATGACAAGTCTCCAGGCCAATTCCAGCCTTTTTGCTGATGTGGAGACCCTTGACTACCGCAGGACTGGTTTGATTCTACTACATGGTGGAGGTAGGAGTAAAGGTAGCATTCAGGAAGCTCAAACAGGAGATGTATGCACCCTCTGTATCAAGAAGTGCAGCTTTGTGAGGGCTCCCTATGTGTGTGCCACCATGAAGAATGTGACTGGGATCAGAGGCATGTGAGGACAGTGGATACATGACTATGTGGATTCATCAACTGTTTCCACTCCTTGGGTCAGGAACTCATCTTTTTGGTGTGTCTGTACAGTTCCTAACACATAGTGGCTATGTCTAGACTGGCCAGTTTTTCCGGAAAATCAGCCACTTTTCAACACTGGCTGCTTGAATTTCCGCAAAAGCACTGACTTCCTACTGTAAGAAATCAGTGCTTTTTGCGGAAATACTATGCTGCTCCCATTCGGGCAAAAGGGCCAGTGTAGACAGCTGAGATTTGTTTCCGCAAAAAAGCCCCGATCGCGAAAATGGCGATCGGGGCTTTTTTTGCGCAAAAGTGCGTCTAGATTGGCCAAGGACGCTTTTCCGCAAAAGTGCTTTTGCAGAAAAGCGTCCGTGCCAATCTAGACGCTCTTTTCCAAAAATGCTTTTAATGAAAAACTTTTCCGGAAAATCATGCCAGTCTAGACGTAGCCAGTGTGTACTATGAAAAGCAACAGTTGCAATACCAATCACAGATCAGCTCTGTTGCCTATGGGAGGGCTTCTTCCTCATGAAGCTGCTCATTGCTCACCACAGTTGCTCAGGCTATGCAGAGGGGAAAAGATTTGCTGTTACGTGAACATTTTCCAGAAGTTGTGCTCAGTTCTCAGCTTATACACAAAAATATAAAACAAGTATCAAAAGTGAGTGTGAAGCTCTTACATACTTATTTTAAGGAAAACATACACCCATCAACCAGGCTTAATCCACCCCCTTCCCACCTCCACCCTCACTTCTGAGAGGCTGTGAAAAAATAATTAGATATTTTAATGAAATAGAAATGTTACTTACTTGTGCACATATCTGGTGCATTACATGACCGAACTCATGGAAGTAAGTCTTCACTTCATCATGTCGCAGCAAAGATGGGCGATCTGATGCTGGTTTGGTGAAGTTGGTCACCAGAGCAGCAACAGACATCATTCTGCTGCCATCAGAGCGTAGACAGCCAGGCTGGAGACCAAAGCATGCCGCATGTCCATACTTCCCTTCTCTAAACAAGAAAATACAGCAAAAGCCATCCTTACGCAATAGGCAAATCTTCCATAGTTAACATGGGGAAGAGACCTATTTCCCTCTATGATTTTATATTAGGAAGGGACCCTCTTTTTTTAATTAGAAAATACTTAGTAAGTTTGTGCCCAATTAAGTTTTATAAAAGTCACTATGCTTAGGATCCTACTGATAGCACAAAGAAAAGCACTTCTAAATCCAATTAGTTTAATATTTGGAGCAGTATTTGCAAGCCTCTTTTTTATTTTTATAGTATATTACTGAAATCAAAAGTGACAACTCTGCTGCTTCTAATAGCCAATTTTACTAAATCTTAGACATGACAATAATAGTATGAAAGACTCTGAAACATTAGCTTTTGTTACCAACATTTGAGGAAATTTAAAGAAAAAAAGAACAAGATCTACTGCTTTAGCAGTGTGATTTTAAAACAAAATGAGTCTCTTAATTAAACTGTTTTAATACAGTTAAAAACTGTCATAATTAAAAGTGAGTCACTACACATTAAGTCCAAAATATTCAAATGTTCCTGCTTTATTGCTATTTTATGATGCAAAAAGTTAGTGTAATGTCCTCCTTTACATTAATAATACCAAACCCTCAATTCTCTCTCTTTACTGAAGGACCTTGATTAGAGGGACTTACATACTGATATTGCATGAAGTTGTAGCCCAAACTGGAGCATTCCATGTCCAGCAAAAAAACAGTTTCCAGCACATGGAGAGGGAGAGATCTCAGAGGTTTAAAGGGAGCTAAATAATAAGACAAAGTCTCCACAGAGGCACTGGAGACTTAACTGAAGGCCTAAGGTAAGAGACCACTTTTAGCAAATTGAACGTTAGTTGGTCTGTACTTCTGGGAAGCCATCTATCTTACTCAAATAATATTAAGTGCATAGGCCTGCACTCTATGATAACCAGCTGACATGTTCTTACCAAGCTCTGGCTAGAGGAAGTTCAGGAGGGCAGGAAGAAAGATTTTTAGGCTGAAAGATGATAGGATTTGCACCACGAAGAGTGTAGCCCAAGCACCATATTATGTGAAGGATTCGTGAATTCAATAAAATAATCAAAACTTGCCTCAGAAGCTCAGACACTTTAGAAGACACTGCTCATGGACCAAGCCCTTCAATTTAGGGCTGTGGGTTTAGGATGAAGGATGTGGTCCTGATGAAGTAGATCTTTAAGATAGGATAGAACAAGAAGCAATGGGCTTAAACTGCAGCAAGAAAGAATTCGGTTGGACATTAGGAAAAACATCCTAACTGTCAGGGTGGTTAAACACTGGAATAAGTTGCCTAGGGATGTTGTAGAATCTCCATCGCTGGAGATATTTAAGAGCAGGTTAGATAGACATCTATCAGGGATGGTAGATGATACTGGGTCCTGCTGTGAGGACAGAGGGACTGGACTCGAGGTCCCTTCCAGTACTAGTGTTCTATGATTCTGATTTTTACGCATTGGTAAGCAGATCTTGTGGGACACGAAGTGCACTTTGAGAAACCTTAGTCACTGTAGACCACCAAGGAATTTGACACATTTAGACAAGATGGGGTAGAAGGGAATCACCTTCAATGTGAGATTGACACATCCACTAAAGAGGAGACTATAGGATGGTCATCTCCAAGTTTTCCCCTGCTACATGGAACTCTCTGCGGAAACTGTCAAAAGACAGTGAAATGAAACTGTGATCACAGAACCAGGACCTGGCACAAGACCAGTGTTATCAGCAGGACTGGACAGGATAGGTATGGCTCTCAGGAAGATCTGGGTTCAAGAATTTTTCCCTTGAGTCTTGATGGCTTGAGTGTTGATGCCTGCCCCAAGGTTGAGAGAATCTTAGTGAAGGAGTCAGGGAATTTTTGCCTGCTCAGTCTAAAGTACTGGCAAACTTCTCGTCAAGCATCTATTGGAATAAGACACAGAGAAACTTCCTACCAACTTGAGTGAAGAAAAGGTCTCTAAATAATATGTTGGGAAGGGGCATAGGGATAAAGAAATAAAACTAAGATTTGTGTTAGGAGGCAAGGAGGAGACACATAGGCTATGTCTACACTACAGGGTTTTTGTGTAAAAACATCTGTTCACAACTCAAGCGCGTTTTTACACAAGTCAATCAACAGAACAGAGGGCTTTTTGCAGTGTAGGTATACCTCCTTCTACGAGGCATAACTCCTTTTTGCACAAGAGTTCTTGTGCAAAAAGCTGTGTGTGGATGCTCAACAGGTGTTTCTTGTGCAAAAAGAACCTATCACAAAAATTCTGTGTATGGCAATCAGAACTTTATTGTGCAAGAGTGTCTATACAGTGTGGACGCTCTCTTGCACAAAAGCACATTGTCTTTTTTGACTAGGGGGAGGCTCAGATAGAATTAATCAGTTTTCTCTTCTTCCTCTTGCTGCCTTGGTAGACTGGAGGCAGTAGCCTGATTGATTCTCTGCTCTCTCCTCCACATAGAAGACTGAGGCTGAACAAGGTCCGAAATGGTGTTTAAGTCAAAGGCACCAGTTGTTCTGCTCAGTTCCTTTAATATGAACCAGAAATGCAAGTGCAAGTTTGGTTGCTAGGAGTTAAGAGGTGGAAAAGGGTACAAAGATTTCTTCATCCTGATGAGCATCTCTTGATTGATAGGCAGAAGACAGAAACACATCCATCTCTACGAGTGTTGATGTGCCATGTGAAAGGCATGTTACAAACAAAAGAGAAAAATAAACATCACCTGTAGTATTAGCCAGCAACCTCTATTGTGTGTGGGTCCGGGCTTTTGATCAGAACACAACCAAAGACAGATATTGAAAGGAACACTGTTTGAAACTCACTGAACATATATACAGGTAGAACAGGAGCCATATGAATGCTTCCCTACCAGAAACACACTAACATTTAGGAAACAAAAAAATCACTTTCTAAATTCATATAACTCCACTCCTAGGTAAGACTGATGCCATCTTAACACTTTTAAAATAAAACAAAATAATGTATAGAATTACCTGGGATAGAGGTCTAAATAAAACTGCCCTAAAACTTCTCTTGTTGAATCATCTTTTACTGTATAAAGAGTAACACTCTCATGCCAAACATGAGCATTTTCTACCTGCTCAAATACAAGTCCCAGCAACTCCTGGTAAATGCTCAATAAGCCCTGTGTAACAGCTTCAACAGGAAAATATTCTTTCAGCTTCTCTTGATCTATGGAATATTTAAGCTCTTCTGTCTTGTTCATATAGTAATGTAAATCCCATGCATTGATTCTTCCATCATAGTTAAAGCCTCTTTCTTCACACTCTTTTTTCTTCAATTCCAAAATAAACTCTCTCTCTTCATCACCCAGTGGTTTTAGTTTCTTACTTAAATCATCTGAAAAAGCAACCAGAGATTTACCTTTGTTTCAACTTGCCTGTTCCATATTGTACTATGTTGCTACTATTAGTACTGGAGAACTAATTTATTTATTTAGATTTATACAAATATTAAAAAAAGTTTATTTGCATAACTAAATATAAATATATAAATAAAAACAAACCTAAAAAGGTTGTTACATTATCTGTGCTCTTTGCAGTGTTCACTTCCAGTACAAAGTTGGCATGTGTACTGTACCCAAGAAGCTCTGCTACTTTTGACCTTAAGGGAAGCAACTGCTGAAGAATTTTAGCATTTTCCTAGGAAAAAGAAGGCAAGGTTATGATGAATTAAAAACAACTAAATTCATATGATCAAAACAATAATCTGAATAAAATTTGAACTAAAATAATATACAATAGCAGACATTTAAAATGAAGCATATTGAGATTAAACAACAAGAAGTCCTGTGGCACCTTACAGACAAACAGATTTATTGAGGATAAGTTTACGTAGGCAAAGACCCTCTTCGTCAGATGCATGTAGTGGAAATTCCAGAGACAGGTATAAATATACAGGCACATGAAAAGAAAGGAGTACCAATCAATGCTCCAATATCCAAAGTTTATGCTCCAATAAATCTGTTAGTCCATAAAGTGCCACAGGACTTCTAGTTATACAGATTCAGACTAACACAGCTATCTCTCTGATACACATTGAGATTATTACTCAAAAATGGTTTAAGTAAAAATGTAGTTTGGTAAGATTCCTGAGAGTTTTGATAGCATGGTATCTACAATTTGATGGACAGGAGTAAGAGTCTAGTAGCACCTTAAAGACGAACAAAACATGTAGGTGGTATCATGAACTGAAAGCTACATGTTTTATTCGTCTTTAAGGTGCTACTAGACTATTCGTTGTTTTTAAAGTTTTTCCTATTACAGACTAACTTGGCTTCTCTCTCTCTCTCACACACACACACACAGGGGCTATGCCCCTTGCTCGTTACACTCACCAACCACCTCCCTCTGGGAGTAGGCAGCCCTCGGCTCTCTCCCTGGCTGCTGCGAAGGGCCAGGCTGAGGTGTAACAGCCCTGGCCTGCCCTGGCTTTCTCCTGCCAGTCGCTGGGGGGCGGGGAGGCAGGCCTGGCTCTCTCCCACTGACTGCTGTGCTGGCGTGGGCGGGGGGGGGGGGCGGGTTAGGCTGGCCAGAGGCTGTGGCTGGCCCAGCTCTCTCCCTCCGGCTGCTGGCCTGGGCTGAGGCAGGCCTGACTCTCTCCCTCTGACTGCCGAGGGGCTGGGCCAAGACAATCCCACTTCTCTTCCTCCGGCGACTGGGGAGTTGGGCCGAGGCAGTCCCATCTCTCTTCCTCTGGCTACTGGGGAGTTGGGTTGAGGCCGCAGCAAGCCCAGCTTTCTCCCCCCAGTCGCTGCGGGGGGGGGAGGGGAGGGGTTTGGCTCGGGCCAAGTCTATTGCAGGCTTAGCTCTCTACCTTGGCCGCTGGGGGGGTTAGGCTGGACCGAGGCCGTCGCTGGCACCGATCTCTCCCCCCAGCCACTGGGGAGGGGAGCCAGTAGGGTTGCTAGGTGTCCAGTATCGACCCGGACAGTCCGGTATTTTCACCTCCTGTCTGGTAAAAAAAAAATTCAGAAAATATCGGACACCTGGCAACCCTACGAAACACTCGGTAACTGGGCCCAGCCCCCGGCACCTCCCGCTCCCCTGCTTTCCTGGTTCCACAGGGAAGCTGCATTCTGCCTTGATCAAGAACATAAAATGGCCGCCGGCAAAAAGCCTAAAGACCTTTGGTCTCCCCTCTTTTCCTCCCCCCGTTTTCTGCCCCTCAACAGAATTTTTTCTGTGTTTTTTTTTTTGGGGGGGGGAGTGTTCGGTATTTTTGGTTAAACCATCTGGCAACCCTAGGAGCCAGGGCGAGGCTGTGCCAGGCCTGGCTCTGTCACCTGGCTGCTGGGAGGCGCAGGGATGAAGCCGCGCCAGGCCCGGCTATGCCCCCATCTGCTGGGAGGGGCCAGGCTGCATCTCCCCCGTCTCTTTCCCTCATCTGCCACTGGGGAGGGCTGGGCCGAGGCTACAAATACAGCAGCTATGGCTTTACCCCCACTGTTGGGAAGAGGAGGGGAGGGATGGGGCTGCAGGCAGCCCCGGCTCTTCACATGGACCCTGGGGAGGCCAATGCTAGGAATTGCTGAGGCTTGGCTCCTGTGGATGCAAAGTGATGTGATGACATCACTCTGTCATTCCACAGGAAAATTTATATATGTATAAAATTATAGCTAGGATTTTTGTTAGTAACTGGCAGGCGCCACAGTAGCACACATCCTCACAAGTGCATATGACCTCAATATTAGTGCACATGTCAAAACTCACTCCAATCATGCATGGGAAAACTAAGAGGGAACACTGCCTTCTTTCATTATTTGTACTGAATTACATTATTAGAATTTCTTAAGTACTTTTTAATACATTCTTATATACTACCATTATTAGCCACACTTAGAATTTCATACATTAAATATCTGATGTACCTCCTTGCATCTCATGTTAAAGGCAGTTTCCATTTTTCTTCTTGTTTCTGGAACACAGCACTTTTTTATGACAGAAAAATAGTGGGGATATTTTAATGTAACTTTATACTTGTTCTTTCCAGTCTTTTCTAAGCTATTAATAAATTCATCAGGAAGGGCTTCTGTGGAATATAAATTATAGACAATATTCAATAAAGGATGTTTTCAAGTAGAAATTCTTTTTTAAAATATCAGAACAATGATTAGTGAATCAAACAATATTTCATTTGTTTTATCACAGACCAATTAAATATAAGACCAACCGTCCATCTAGCCCAGAACCCTGACTTCTGAAAATGACCAACATCAAATGTTAAGAGGAAGTGAACAGAATGGGGCAATTTACAAGTGATCCATTTCCTGTCATCTGGTCCAAAGCTTATGGAAGTCAGAGGTTTAGTGACAACTAGAGCATGGGGTTACCTGCTTTCCTGACCATCGTGGCTAATAGCTATTGACAGATGGATCTTTTGAACAGTTATACTTTTGGTCCTCACAACATCCCCAGTCAACAAGTTTCATAAGTGCATTGCATGAAAAAGTAATTACTTATGTTTGTTTAAAATTTGCTGCCTATTCACTTAATTGGGTGATTCCTGATTCTTGTCTTATCTGAAGTAGTGACGAATACTTCTTTATTCACTTGCTCAAAACACAATTTTTACAGATTATCCCCTCCTTAGTCATCTCTTTAATACACTCAGCAGTCCCAGTCTATTTAATCTCTACTCTTCTGCAAGATGATAATTTTTTGGCGCTTTTCTGTACCTTTTCTAACTTTATTACAACTTTTTTGAGAGGGGGGTTTCACAAGGCTTACAGGAGCAGTCGACAAAGGCTTCCCTTGTCAACCGCACTGCGTCTAGACTACCGTGCTGTGCTGGATCAGCTGATTGTTGGCACAGCGCGGCGGCCATTTTTATTTTAATGAAGAGGGTTTTTTTTAAATCCCCGCTTCATTGACTACTTTACATGGCTCCATCGGCAGCAAGGCATTTAGTGTGCACTAACTCTGCAGTTGCTGTGTTCTAGGTAAACTATCTCAATGACAAGCGTAGAGCTTGCTGTGGTCTGGATACAGCACTGGGGGGACAGTATGGACACTTGAATTGTTTGTTGCATTCTGACTGGCCTCTGGAAATGGCTCATAATCCCTCAAGTCCCCTCTGCTCTTTATTGAGAGCTCCTCTGTCTTACAGGCACGAACACATCCCCATTCAGACCTCCATTTTGAACATTTTGCAGACTGCTGATTTGCTCCCCGACACAGAGCAAACCAGTTAGATGGAATGCTTGTGCTGTTGAACATAGAGGCAGACATGTTCATGTGTGTGAGAGAGACAGAGAGATGGATTGCTATGCAATGGAAGCTAAGATGTCAGGGTTTCCTCCTCCCCCTGCCTCAGGAGCCTTCTGAGAGATTGTTTTGTGTCACAGTCTGAACTTAAAAGACAGCATTCTGATATCTCCCAAAATGTAGTCTCTACCCTACCCTGCACACACACTCTCCCTGTTGCATTCCTCCCCCTTCTGTTGAAATGAAGCTGTCAATATAACAGGATGACCACAGAGCAGTGTTTCCCAAATGGGGTTCCACAAAATGAGAATAAGAGTTCTGTGAGAAAATTCCATTACAATAACATTTTATGATTTAAAAAAAAATTAATATTATGTGATTTTTGTTTTTAAATGTGTGCAATTAAACTAAATGTTGATCTCATGACCTTGTTTAGCATTTGTTTATTATTATCCTTATTTATTTGTGGTCTACTTTTTCAGCTCCATATATTAGACTGTTATTAGGGGTTCTGCAAAATTCTTTTGAGTTTAAAAGTGTTCTGTGGCCAAATAAAATTGGGAAACACTGCCATAGAGCAATGGGATTGGGAAACCTCCATCATCTTATGTTGCTGACAGCCTTATGCGGCATTGCAAATCCTTCTCAAGCACCCTGTGCTAGCTGTAGAGTGGGATAGCTATCACAGTGCACTGTTTTTTGTCTACGGCTAAACTACAAAGAAAAGTCGGAAAAAGATACATGCAAAATTTTGGAAAAAACTGCTCTTTTGAGCCATCTCTCTTTCCTCATAAAACGAGGTTTACAGGGATGGAGAAAAAACACGTCCACTCTTCCAAAATTTTTACCTCTGGTATCCCAGTAAACCGTTGCAGTAGCTGCTAATGTGGACATGCTCCACCATCACAAGAAGCATACTGTGGACACACAATAGCAATTTCCATGTAGCATTCTGTGATCAGTGCTGTAACTTCCAGTGCTTTACATGTGCCAACGTAGACATAACCTTAGTTTTTGGTTTTTTTGCTAGCTATTCTTCATATTCTTTTTTTGGCCTGCCTAACTATACTTTTACACTTGACTTGCAAAAGTTTATGTTCCTTTCTAATTTCCTCAGTACCGTTTGACTTTCGATTTGTAAAGGGTGCCTTTAACCTCAGTTTATACTCTGCTGTTTAGAAACAGCACTTTTCTGGTGCTTTTGCCTTTTTTTTTAAATCTACATTTAGTTTGATCCCACTGTGCTGTTTTTAAATAGTTTCCATGAAGCTTGCTGGCATGCTACTATTATTTGTGTTCCTCTCAAGTTCCATTTAACCAGCTTCCTCATTTTTGTATAGTTCCCTTTTTTTAAATGAAATGCTACAGTGGGAAGTTCCTTTGGTATTTTGCCCCAATATAAGGGTATTAAATTTAATTACATTAGGATAGCTATTATTGAGCATTTTAGAAGTATGACCATCTTGGACCAAAGTCTATCACTTAAGTAAATGTTGATATAGTCCTGTCCCATTGTGTATTCCAGGACTAACTGCTTCAAGAAAAAATCATGAATAATGCCTAGAAATTTTATCTTTGCATCTCATCCTAAGATGATATGCGTCCAATCAAAATGATGGTGGCTGAAATCCCTCTTTATTATTGGTTTTTTGTTTTTGTAGCCCCCTCTAAACTCCCAAACAATTTCACAATCACCTTCACTGTCCCGTCAGATAGTCAGTAGTATATAGCTAGACTCTTGTTATTCAAGCATGTTTATCCATGAAGATTTTATGGTACTATTTCATTCATTTATGATCTTTACTTTATGTGACTGCTTTCTCTCACATATAGTGCTACTTTTCCCCCACACAAAGACTTACTTTGTCATCCCTATATATTTTACAGCCTGGTATTACTATGTATCATCGTTTACCATTGTTCCATCAAACTTCTGTGATCCCTATTATATCAGTATTCTCATGCAATGCCAGGCACTTAAGTGTATCCATCCTAGTATTTACACTTAGTATTTACACTTCTTGCTTGTGTACACAAGCATTTATAAAATTTTTCAATATTTATTTGACTGCCTTTATGTGATGTAATTGATTGGGATTCCTTTTTGCTTGACAGTTTCTCTTCATTTTCTAGATGTTGTTTATTGACTTCTATTCTCTCCTCTTTATTAAGATTAAATAATCCCCTTTAATAAATCCACATCTAAGGGATGTCAGTCCAACCATGTGCTCGTCTGCACCTCTCAGCTTTTCTCCAGATCTTAGTTTTAAAACTCCTCTGCTGTATATAGCCCTAAAAGTTATGGTTATTGCCTTTTCTTTTAACCAAATCATACAAAATGAAAATTATGAACACATCATTTATGGCTAGCAAAAATATATTTAACAAACTAAACCCATTTTAAAGATTATAGTTTAAAAATTTGTATTTTTATTAATCTCATAAAATACATTTAAAGAGTGACCTCCAGACCTGGGATCACCAAATCCTTATAGAGACAAGTGAATCATATGATAAACAGAAAATGAAAGCTTTAAAGCAATATGTAAAACAAGGAAGTAGCTTAACTTCCTGAACAGCAGAAAAGTGTTTTAGATGGATGGAATAACACAGACACTAAACAATAGAGAAATGAAGGGAGAGAACAGAGTAAGGCAAAGATGGGAGCAGTGGAACGGGCCAGCGGGGCAATAGGTAATGAGATCTGAGAGATGAGGTAGGGCAAGTCATGAAGAATTTTTAATCTCACCAAGGCAATCCTGAGTTGAATTTGGAAAAGGTTAGGAAACCAATATAGGCTGTAACACTCATGGGGAGGTGAACCCCTGGCTAAAGGAGACTAGCTCCCAACCCCACGCCTTCTGCCCCTTCTACTCGGCTCCAGAGCCCAGAGTCTCTCCTGAGCACCGCCCCAGGCTAGCCCTCAGGTTGAAGAGGATGGAGAAGTTGGGCAGCTCTCCAGCTTTGGAGCATGGGAAATGTAGGCAACTTGTGGCCACAGCCTCCTCATCTCCAGAGCATGAGGAAGGTAGACAGTGTGCAACCTCAGCTTGCCTGGCCCCAGCTGGAGCACAGGAGGACTGGAGAAGAACACCAGATGAGCTCGGGTCAGGAGGCCTGGATAGGGTGGAGCCATATCTAATTGTTTGGGAAGGCACAGCCTCTCCTAGCCCACATGATCCACTGCCCCTGGTAACAGTGTTACAGTTTCATTTCCTAGATATGACAATTTAGCCTTATCTAAGGCTATGTCTATACTGCACCTCTCTTCTACAAAAGCTTCTGCAAATTAAGCGCAGATTACCATATTGCCATGCTTCATTTGCATAATTAATTAGGGGCTGTTTTTGCACAAACCCCCTCTTGTGCAAGAGCTGTTCTTCCTCATTTTTTGAATCCACGCTTCATTTGCATAAGCTTTTGCAGAAGCGAAGTGCAGTATAGACATAGCTTAGGAGCTGTGCAAAAGGGATTCCTGAAATTTAACTGCAGTTCTAAAGACAGAAAAATAAAGTACTCACGAAGTTCATCCTTAGAAAACATAAGAAATGTGTTTTCCTCATTGAGGTTTTTATTGAAGTCTATACACAGCTCACTCAATTGTTTCTTCATGGTCTTTATTTCCTAAATTGAATATAAATTGAATTGATCATCAAAAATCAAAATTGTAACTACCTATTGGTGCCTTACATGTAAAAAATATTTTAACTTTCTCTAAGAATTTCTTTTACCCAAAACTTACATGTTAGAAGTATATTTTATTAACTAGAAACGGTTTGGGCATGTAAATCAGTAATTCTAAACCATTTTTCATTTGCAGACCTCTAAAAATTTTTGAATGGTGGTACAGCCCCCTTTGGAAATCTACCGATTGTATATATAGCTGAATTCTGTTTGGTCAGTTTTTAATCTATATCTTTTGTGGACTACTTAAACATAGTCTGTGAACTCCCAGCAGTTCAAGAACCACAGACTAAGAACCACTGATGTTTTTAAATAATGTTCTTAGGTAGTTTTTATGTATTAACACGTAGACTTTTTCAAACCAAAGATAGAGAAACTAAATTTAATTTTAAATAAAATTTGCTGTTGTATTCCAGTGGTAATTGTTGTCCTGAAGATAAGTGGTTGATGGCTCCAAAAGGAGCAGAGATAACAAAAGCTGTGACAAAAAGCTGTCAAAAAGTTAAAAGAGCTCCTAGATTAGTTTGAAACCTTTAAATACACAGCAGAAAGGAAATAACATCTATGAAAGAGAACAGCATTCCAAAATCTTTTCTTAAAGACAAGAAATTGGATAAGCAAAATATTGTCGATATATCAGGCTGACTTCTAGGGTATTCTTGCTCCTCACTACCAAATTTACCTAAATACAGCTTGCATACATTCTAATTCATTTATTTCTGCTGCTGGTGAGATTTTAACAATAGTCAAGATTTTACTTCACTCTACACCATCAACACAGTCTCCTTACATATAGTTTCTAATTAACTTCCAGAGACATCAGGAACCTTAACATAATACAAATATGCATAACAGAAATTTAAGCTACTGTCAGTTGAAAAACAATTGGGAACAATTATCAGGAAAAGGCAGAAGGCCACTTCATGTTCATATGCCTGTGCTGTTAAATAGTGAGACAAGGTGGTTGAGGTAATATCTTTTATTGGCTCAACTTCTCTTGGTTAGAGAGAAAAGCTTTTGAGATTACAAAGAGCTGTTCTTCAATACAGGCAGTCCCCGGGTTACGTACAAGATAGGGACTGTAGGTTTGTTCTTAAGTTGAATCTGTATATAAGTCGGAACTGGCGTCCAGATTCAGCCGCTGCTGAAACTGATCAGTTTCAACAGCGGCTGAATCTGGACGCCAGTTCTGACTTACATACAGATTCAACTTAAGAACCCCAGGGATCCCCAAGTCAGCTGCTGCTGAAACTGATCAGCGGCTGATTCCAGGAAGCCCGGGGCAGGGGCTTCCTGTAGTCAGCCACTGGTCAGTTTCAGCAGCGGCTGACTTGGGGACGCCTGGGGCAGAGCATCTGGGGTGTTGCTGGGTTGGTCCAGTAGCGCCACCGCTCCTCGGTGCTACTGGACCAACCCAGCAGCACCCAAGCTGCTCTGCCCCAGGCGTCCTGATTCAGCCGCTGCTGAAACTGACCAGCAGTGGCTGAATCAGGACGCCTGGGGCAGAGCAGCTGGGGTGCTGCCTGGTTGGTCCAGTAGCGCCCAGAGCGGCGCTACGGGACCAACTGGCAGCGCCCCAGCTGCTGTACCACAGGTGTCTGGAGCAAAGCCGCGGAGCACCGGGGCAGCCCAGACGCGCCGTGGCTGTCCTGCTGCCCTCGGGCTCCGTGGCTTTGCTCTGCTTTGCTCCCCGTCCCCCTGGTCTGCAGACCAGGGGGACGGGGAGCAAAGCGGCGGAACACGCGGGCACCGGACAGCCCAGACGCGTCTGGGCTGTCCGCTGGCCGCGTGCTCTGCAGCTTGGCTCTGCTTTGCCCCCCGTCCCCCTGATCTGCAGACCAGGGGGACGGGGGGGGGGGCAAAGCAGAGCCAAGCCGCGGAGCACGCGGCCAGCGGACAGCCCAGACGCGTCTGGGCTGTCAGCTGACCGCGCGCTCCGCGGCTTGGCTCTGCTTTGCCCCCCCCCCATCCCCCTGGTCTGCAAACGGGGGGCAAAGCAGAGCAAAGCAGAGCCAAGCCGCGGAGCGCGCGGTCAGCTGATAGCCCAGACGCGTCTCTGCTGGAGACCAGGGAGAGGAAGGGCCCCGTTCGTAACTGCGGATCCGACATAAGTCGGATCCGCGTAACTCGGGGACTGCCTGTATTTCAATGCCTATTATAGGATGTCCTATAGACAGGGGGGCCGACAGACTTGCTGGGCTCCTGCACAAGGTGCATGTGGGGAGCCCAGCTCCATTCTCCCAAAAAGGGCAGAGCCTTGGGCAGAGGCAGGGCTGGGGGCAACCAACTCGCAGTGTCACTTGGAGGGTGCCATGCAGACCCTGCCCAGGTCATTAGAGCTGCCCAGAGTGTAATATGCCAGTGGTGATTTAAAGGGTTTGGCACTGCAGCTGTTGCTGCTCCTGTGGTATTGGTGTCAACAGCCCGGAACACAAATATACACTTAAAAAATTCTTCATAGCAGTGAAACCATACTTTCATCATATTATAATTAGAGAAATCCCATACGCACATTCTGTACTTCTTTGGTAAGATGGAGTCCATTCCTTTTTCCCATTTTAATTGACTTCTCTAAGTATCGCTTAGCTTCAGGCTTTAAATATCCTAGATCATGTGTTTGCTGAAATTATATTGAATAGAAAATGATGAGTAGAAAAAACAGGAGTATTTTAATGCATAAAGCAGGGCTACTTAACTTTGGAAGCCCCGGGGGCCACAATGATATAGCACATGCCGAGGGCCACAACTTAAGTGTGGTTGCACATATATGCAAATATATGCAAATAGCTTCTTTCACACTGACGGGCATGAATACAAAGATTAAGGCAAGACTACATAACACACAAGCCCCATTTAAGTCAGTTCTGCTGATATTAATAAAATGCAACATTTACCCGATTTCCACCCATATGACAGCACTTTTAATGAGCAACGACAGTCCAGGAATTTAACTACTAAAACACATATCAACAGAAAACCATTATCTTGACTACTTTTTTGCTTTAGCTTCCACCCAAAGGCCACACGTTGAGCCCCACATAAACCCAACACACACGTATGTTGAGTAGCCCTGGTATAAAGGGATAGGGTTATCTTACTACAATTAAAATTAAGAAGAGTTACAGAATACCATGTCAAATTAGTTAGGCCACGCGTGGGATTTTTCCTTAGGTCACTTTTACCCTATCAACTACCTCGCTTAAAACATACTTATAAACAGAAATATCACAATGGCTGCCTTGAAGAGATCTAATGCTCATCCTGCAAACATTTATGCACATACCTAAGTTCAGGGAGATGAGCAGTTCAACTCCGCTTAAGTAGGCTAATTATTTGATTCAATATCAATAATGGTGTAAGACTTTACAGCAATCATGGATTTAATGTGTTATGGGGTGAATTTTAAACTCCTAATTATTAATGATATTTTATCTCACCCAATGTTTTTCTGATGTTCAAGTTTTGTGAGAGATTATAAACTTGAGTACTTTACATTATTTTTCTGAATCTTTCAGAATTAATGATAATTACTTCTTAATTGTCACTTTGATGATATTTACATAATATAATTTTACATTTCATTTTTGAACAACCATATTATTCTGTATATTGTATGAACAAGTCTTTAAGGAGAACTGAGAAAAAGAGACTATGTGACATATTGAACACTAGAGTAGAAACAAGGATGTGTGGGTGGGGAGGTTTGGTAACATTCTTAAGCATGCCTCTACATGCCAGTGTGTGCAGTTATTAGGCATGACTAGGCTTAATATTATCACTTCATCACACACATTAATATTAGGAATCTATAATAAACACCTATATCGAGGGCTTAGATCACTGGAATAAACGTTTCCTATAGAAGGAGATCTGGAATATACATTTAATACCTAAGTCACAGTGGAATTTTTCCTTAATATTTAGAATATTTTTTATTTAATTAGACATAAAAAACCTTATACATCTTCCTCTACTAATATTTTTTTAAATAAAAGTGATTTAAGGAGTAGTATAAACATGGTAAGAACTTTAACAGATTCAGGACTTGATTACAAAAGTTTCTGTTCGGATCTCAGTGCAAATAGTATCAAGATTTCCAGTTACTATTACAAAAAGCAACTGTACTGAAAGAGACAGCAGAGAAATGACACCAGCAGGCAGTGGCTCTGTGCTTTACAAGTGATGTGGAACAACAATAAGCATAAATACAGGATTCACATTTGGAGCAGGGAAAGATGAAAATGTTAAAGTATAAATGTTAAAGTATAAATAAATACTACATTATTTGCTTACCATTTTAAAATTACTTGACTGAAGAATGGTAAATACAATTTCATACATTTGGGAGAGTAAGAAAAGTGAGACCATCACAGGAAATTTTAATTATTTAGTTTAGTCTGAATTACAAAATTAATAATATACACTTAATTAAAGCAAGTATCAGAGGGGTAGCCGTGTTTGTCTGAATCTGCAAAAACAATGAGAAGTCCTGTGTCACCTTATAGACCAACAGATTTATTGGAGCATAAGCTTTTGTGGGCAAAGACCCACTTCGTCAGATGCATGCATACTCACAAAAGCTTATGCTCCAGTAAATCTGTTAGTCCTGTAAGATCTATAAAGTGCCACAGGACTTTTCATTGTTTAATTAAAATATAACACTTCCGATGATGCTCACTGGGAGTATGATATACTATGAAAACACTTAAAAAGCGGCTCCAACAGCAAACCCAGACAATTTTGTTTAAATCAGCATTACTGACTTTGAGAATAACAAACAAAAAATGCATCCATTACTAACTCTAATGAAATGAAAAATAGTGAATGAGTGTGCACAAAAGCACATCTGGCAGTCAAATACTGAAATGAAAACGGGCACCATTTTCTCTAGATTTCTAGCTAAGAAAGATTTACTTTACACAATATTCTTAGGTTTTTGAAACTAGGGTTGCCAGGTGTCCAGTTTTCACCTAGACAGTTAGGTATTTGTGGTCCCTGTCCGGTAAAAAACCCCACAGAAAATACAAGATTTAAAGGCACAGTTTTTTGCTCAACAACTTTGGTCCCCCCACCCCCTTTTTTTTTGCTCAACCAATTTTTCCCTCCGCCATGTTCGGGGTTTTTTGTGAAAGCATCTGGCAACCCTATTTGAAACACGAGAATTTAAATGAGGTCCTTCATGTAACACATACGCTATAACTCTATTGAGTTGAGGATTTAACAATAGTTGAGATTAACCAAGTCATAGAGATGCTGCTGTACTGATTTTTTCAAATATAAGTTTCATTGCTGGCATCTTACATATTCCTCTATAGGATATCTTTATTAATCTTCTTTGTCATCTACCTGTAAATAAACAATCCTTTGAAACACATCTTCTCTCATGCTCATCTCCACATCAAAATAAGAAAGCCTTTTGTCAGCTTCTGTGCTTGCTGAGCGCACATCTTTTTCGGATGAGACATGCTGTGGGAAATCCAACATGCTTCTTTCCACTAATAAAATAAAAATATATTTTAAAAAAATCACCAAGCACTTACAATGCATTCAGATTATGTCCATTTTTTTCAGAATGAGGAACTTTCTAGGAATACATAAGTCATTTTAGTAAAGGTTCATTCTTTTAGTTTTTACACAAGCTTTCAAAAATCCACAAATATAAACAGATACGTGAAGCAACCACTGATTAATATTTACAGCTAATGAACTGATTACAGGTTATGTAACAAATGAATTATATACATAGCTGCAATTATTATTAGAACAAATGCTGATTTCACTGGTATTATACATTATGAAAGTCTAACTGCCCAGGCAAATGTCCCCACTTTAATTGTTCCATAAGGTCAATTTTGATTAAGTAAAGGTTTTATCTACTACATATTTTGAAGAGT
Organism: Pelodiscus sinensis; assembly: GCF_052426305.1. Classification (NCBI taxonomy): domain Eukaryota; kingdom Metazoa; phylum Chordata; order Testudines; family Trionychidae; genus Pelodiscus; species Pelodiscus sinensis. The sequence continues at coordinate 91,128,051 of NC_143057.1, forward strand.
TTGTTTGTTTATGGATTTGTTTGTACAAAATGAAGTCATACTTTGCGGTTACCTACAGATACCAAATTTTGCATAAACTTGAATTAGCCACTTAAATTTTGCCACTTGAATTAGCTGAACGCACTACTTTTTACACTGGAATATTTTGAGTGAAAGGTTTAAATAATTATTTTTTGTTTTTCATCGAAAAAAAGTCATGACTCTTATGATTAGAGTTCATAAAAATACATGCTAACAAAATTAAAATTGGGTCACCTATTCAACTGTCGTTTTAGTGCAAAGAAAATTTATACTCTTATAAATGACAAAATAATTCAAATTATTTACAGAAAGAGTGATGGAAGCTTTATTTGATAGGAGTTACCTTTTTTGGCATTTAGATTTTTTTTGTTATTTACTTTTTAAGAACATATTTGCATATTACTACTAATACAATAAATATTATAAAGAATCAGAATTGATTGCTTGCTATCATTGTCTAAAGATTTTTATGCACCAGCAATTTATTTCAATTTCTTTTTTTATTTTGATTTATTTCGACCAACATTGTATTGAAATTGTTTTGTACACAGACAATTTTATGTAGCAACATCCAGAGTGGGAAATGGAAAAAATCTGTTGACATAAGCAAGACTGAAAAACCACAAACATCGTATATCGGCAAGCTTTAACTGACACCAGTTAATTTTCTTCACTAAGTTTCTGATTCAAATTTACAATGTATGATAATTACTCAGTAAAATGAATAATGTTTGAAGATGAAATCCTACAAATTTAAAACTGTTCTTTTAGTTCCCTTTTGCAAGCACGTGAATAAAAGATTCTATTACATATATTTAATGTCTTGACCTTTCCTGTAAGTATAATCTATGCAAAATGACTTTGCCCGGTCAACAACGAGCCTCACCCTCTAGTATAGATATATTTAAAACACTTGAGTAATTTTATGTTTTGAAACAAGATGAATCGTTTAAAAGTACAGAAAATTGATATTTTAAAATAAACTATTTGTAATGGATGTCATGGATTTTCTCTCTCTAGAATATTGGAAATAGCAAATTTTCAATCTTTATAATTCTCCTTCAAATAATTCAAAAATTGGCACAAGAAAATACAGCTATGACCAACTCCTTTTATTACTAATAATATGAAAACTGTGGGAGATAACGTGCCATTATTTAGGACTAAGATCACAAGGGGAGTAACATAAATTTGAACAGAAATGAAAAATAAGGTAACTAAACTAAACTAAACAAACTAAATTCTCAGCAGTAATGTCACGTGACTTTGTGAATGACAAACATGAACAAAGGTCCTATACTTTAAAAAATAGGTGAAATGACTTAGCTGGATTACTTGATTAAATCTAATGATAGTTTTCCCTTTTAAAAAGTGCTAATATCCTGCATGTTATGCTTTGTTCAAACATTTTACACTAAAGTGTAACAAATGCTTTTTGTCATAGCAGACCGTTCATTTTACTAGCAAATGAAGGTTCTAAAGATTAGTTACAGATTTTAAAATTAACTGAAAAAGCTTTGTGAAAAACCAAGACACTATACACACAGCCAAACACTGTGGTATCTTGTCTCTCTCAAAATTATGGGACGCACATACAAATGTGGTTTGCTCTCTCCTCCAATCTATAGGAACTGAACTTTATTTGTTTTGCTGGGATGGTTCAAATGAAGAGGTAAGTTTTACATTTTACTCTGAAGCTGCTGAAGTTTGTGGGCATCTGAGTCTTTTCTGAGAATGAGTTCCAGGTACATGGGCCAGTTATTGGGAAAGCTCTCTCCCCAGCTCATGAGTGTAATGTTAAAGACTGACAGTTCCAAGGTTCTGGAATGCTTCTGTCTTGGGAGGTCATTATCACATACTATGAGTGGTCCTTCAGGAAAGCGAGAGCAGTCCCACATAGAGCTTTGAAAATTGGGAACCAATGCTTAAATCTGAACTAGCATTCAGCCTCAGGATCAGCCTTCCCCTGTGTGACTAACGAGGGGGTAAGCCTGACCTAGGCGAGCAGGCTTTAAAAGCCACAGGCAGAATGACTATGGGAGTGAAGTGGACAGGGGGCTGCAAACAGGAGAGTTTAAGAGGGAGTTTGAAAGAGGGAGGCCTACTATTGTCAGGAAGACCCGCAACACCTAGGCCAGCACTGCTTCTGTCTCCTCTACCTGTGCCTGTAGCCAGAGCACCTGACCATGGATGCCTCTATCCACATTCTGGTGTGGTTTTGCAGGGACTGTGGCTTGCAATTCCCATTTACTGAAATCTAGGCTGGGAGGACCATCCAATGTGCAAGGTGCCTGCTGGTGAAATCTCTCAGGAAGCAGTTGGGAGAGCTACAGGAGGAGGTGGCTAGGCTGAGGAGCATCTGAATCCACAACAATACTGCTGCTTTTTTTTTTTTTCAATTCTTCTGTAGGAAGAGGTTTTTCCAACATTGGCCTGTCTAGACTGGACCAAATGTCAGAAAAACCCCTTCTTTTAGAACCCCCTTATTCCTTGTGGAAAAAGGAATATAGCGGTGACTGAAAGAGCATGTTTGCTCTTCCACTCAAAAAAGTGGAAGAACAAACGCATCTCTGGATGCAGAAGAGTTTTTCTGAGATATCTCCGGAATCCTGAAAAACTCCTGTAGTCTAGCTGTACCCTCGCTGGGTTGAGACAGGATGTGTAGTCTCTGGGGTGGAAATGAGGGATTTGGGGTGAGAGGTGCAAGCTCTGGGAGGAAATCCAGATGCAGAAGGAAGTGAAGAAGGGGATGCTGGCTCGAGGAGGGGGCTCCAGGCCGGGAAGTGTTGGGGTCAGATTATAGGGTTGGAGTACTAAGCAAGCCACAGGCTTGTGGATGTAAGGGTTCAGGAATTTGGGTTGGGGTATATGATAGGCTCAAATCTAGGGTCTGGGGAAAGGGGGGGAGTGCAGGAGTGTTATGATGCTGTGGCCAGATGGGGGCTTGGCCCCAATTGGGGGTTTGTTGGCCAGGCTTCATTTTTAAATAAAATACTGTGTCAAACACAAAAAGTTTCTGCGTCGTCTTTATTTATGAGACGGGCAGGAAACCTGTTTTGAGTTGGGGTCACTGACCCACAGAAAAGTCAGTTGGAACACACAAGTGAGATGCAAAAAAAACCCCAAACTCCTCTAAACCCAGCCCTCTCCCCCAAGCCTCACTAATGTGGCCCCAACTGTGCTGGTGGGAGCAGGGGACGTGGTACTGGGGAAGGGTGCTAGTGGGTGTTGGGGCAGGGGACAGGGTGCCAGTGGGGGCAGGGTTCTGCGGCTGGGGGCAGGGAGAGGGAACAGAGTGTCGAGAGGGCAGGGGACAGGATTCTGCAGCAGGGGACAGGGTGCCAGTGGGGGTAGAGAGTCCCCTGCACCAACCTCCTCCCAGGATTTCCTCCCAGAGGAGGGAAGCCCTGTTGCACGCCTCCTCCGGGCCAAACTCCCCCCTCCCGCAGAGGAAGGAAGCCCTGTCGCGCGCCTCCGCCAGGGCTAGCATGAGCCTCCTGTGGAGCAGTGAAGCCCCCGTCATGCGCCCCCTCCGGGCCTGACTCCTGTCTCCCGCAGAGAAGGGAAGTCCCAGCGTGCACTTTTCGGGACTCACCCGGTAAGTTCCTGGCACGCCACAGACTTGGGGCAAGGAAGCAGGCAGCGCATTTCCGGACCACCCAGAAGTGACACACAGCTGCAGGACTTCCGTCCACCCTGTGGGAAGCTGCCACTACCTCCGCTGTCGCTCGAGGTAGGTAGTGGGGCTTCTTGGGGGTGGGGGGAAATAGGCGACCCGGAACGCCTCGTGATCGACTGGTCAAGGTCTCATGATTGGTGACCACAATTCTAAGGAATGATAGAAGGGAGAACAGTAAAATAGAGACAATGGATTTCAGGAAGGCAGATTTTGGTAAACTCAGAAAGCTGGTGGGTAAGATTCCATGGGAAGCAAGACTAAGGGGAAAAACAATTGAAAAGAGTTGGCAGTTTTTCAAAGGGACATTATTAAGAGCCCAAAAGCAAGCTATTCCACTGCATAGTATTCCACTTGCATGATCTAAAAATAAAAAATGAGTCATATAAAAAGTGGGAACTAGGACAAATTACAAAGAATGAATATAAGCAAACAATACAGGTATGCAGGGACAAGACTAGAAAGGCAAAGGCACAAAACAAGCTAAACTAGCTACAGACATAAAGGGTAACAAGAAGACTTTCTATAAATATATTAGAAGCAAGAGGAAGACCAAGGACAGGGTAGGCCCATTGCTCACTGAGGAGGGAGAAACAGTAACAGGAAACTTGGAAATGGCAGAGATGCTTAATGACGTCTTTGTTTCTGTCTTCACCAAAAAGTCTGATGAAGAAATGCCTAACATAGTGAATACTAGTGAGAATGGGGTAGGTTTAGAACATAAAATGAAAAAGAACAAGTTAAAAATTACTTGGAAAAGTTAGATGTCTGCAAGTCACCAGGGCCTGATGAAATGCATCCTAGAATACTGAAGGAGCTGATAGAGGAGGTATCTGAGCCTTTAGCTATCATCTTTGAAAAATCATGGAAAATGGGAGAGATTCCAGAAGACTGGAAAAGGGCAAATATAGTGCCCATCTAAAAACAGAGAAATAAGAACAACCCAGGAAACTACAGACTAGTCAGTTTAACTTGTGTTCCAGGAAAGATAATAGAGCCAGTAATTAAGGAATTCATCTGCAAACACCTGCAAGATAATAGGGTTATGTAACTGCCAGCAAGGATTTGTAAACAACAGATCATGTCAAACCAATCTGATAGCTTTCTTTGATAAGATAACAAGTCTTGTGGATAAGGGAGAAGTGGTGGACATGGTGTACCTAGACTTTAGTAAGGCATTTGACAGAGTCTCACATGATCTTCTTTCTTATCAATCAATTAGGCAAGTACAACTTAGATGTGGCTACTATAAGGTGGGTGCATAACTGACTGGATAACCGTTCTCAGAGAGTAATTAATGGTTCATGATCCTGCTGGAAAAGGATAACAAGTGGGGTTTCGCAGGGTCTATTTTGGGACCAGTTCTGTTCAATATCTTCATCAGTGATTTAGATATTGGCATAGAGAGTACGCTTATTAAGTTTGCAGATGATACCAAGCTGGGAGGGATTGCAACTGCTCTGGAGGATAGGGTCATAATTCAAAATGATCTGGACAAACTGGAGAAATGGTCTGAGGTAAATAGGATGAAGTTTAATAAAGACAAATGCAAAGTACTCCACTTAGGAAGGAGAAATCCTTTTCACACATACAGAATGGGAAGTGACAGTCTGGGAAGGAGTACGGCAGAAAGGGATCTAGGAGTTATAGTGGACCACAAGCTAAATATGAGTCAACAGTGTGACGCTGTTGCAAAAAAAGCAAACATGATTCTGGGATGCATTAGGAGGAGTGTTGTGAGCAAGACATAAGAAGTCATTGTGCTCTGCTCTGTGCTGATTAGGCCTCAACTGGAATATTGTGTCCAGTTCTGGGTATTACATTTCAAAAAAGATGTGGAGAAATTGGAGAACGTCCTGAGAAGAGTAAGAAGAATGATGAAAGGTCTAGAAAACATGACCTATGAAGGAACACTGAAAGAATTGGGCTTGTTTAATTTGGAAAGGAGAAGACTGAAGGGACATGCTGATGGTTTTCAGGTATCTAAAAGGGTGTCACAAGCTGGAGAGAGAGAAATTGTTCTCCTTGGCCTCTGAGGATTGGACAAGAAGCAATGGGCTTAAATTGCAGCAAGGGAGGTTTGGGTTGGACATTAGGAAAACATTCCTAACTCTCAGGGTGCTTAAACACTGGAATAAATTTCCTAGGAAGGTTGTGGAGTCACAATCTCTGGAGATATTTAAGAGCAGGTTAGATAGACATCTATCAGAGATGGTCTAAAAAGTTCTGCCATGAGGGTAGGGGACTAGACTTGAAGACCTGTCGAGGTCCCTTCCAGTTCTAGTGTTCTATGATTCTATAAGACCCAGTGAAGAAACAAGTGCACTGGAGTGAAATGTACCCTTCAGTGTCTCTGCCACTGGGTAGCTTACTGCCAGTTCAGAATACAGCAGCAACTTTTTATTTATTTTTAACTTGAGCCTTGTAGTTTTATTCCTCCACCCAGAGAGCTACAGTAATTCAAGCTGAAGGTCATGAATGCATGGATCACTCATCATCACTGTGGCTAAATATGAATTTGACAGGAGGCTGTTTGAGTCAAGATTGGTTCCGGCAGTCTTCCTGCCATCTGTAATGGGAAAGGGGTGTAATAAACATAGGCACAGATTATGTGAAAAGAAGCTGTGAAAAGTGCACAGAAGCTGTGAAAAGTCTTAACAGAAGACGTAAAGGAGTAGATGTCGTCAGTGGAGGAGAAGAAAAGGAGTTCTATGAAATGCTCTCCTTCGTCCACTAGCATCATCTCAGTCACTTGATTTGACTTTAGATACTAGTCTCAGACAGGCCCTCAAATGGCTGAAGTAAAGTGCTCTTTCTGTTTATATTTGAGGGGAAAGTAATTGTAAATCTCGGTATCATATTTGTACTGCAGACATTTTAATCCATACTGTTGCACAGTGCCCTCAAGTGGCTCTGTGCAGTTACTGACAAGAATGAAAGACAGGACAGATCCCTCTGAGACTTCACAGGTGAGGACTTTGAAAGTGAAGGAGCAATGTCCATCATGACTCTTTCGATGCCCTCTGAGAGAAATAAGTGAAGCAATATCAGCATGGTCTCACTCTCCCTTGCCATGTCTCAAAGGTAGGCATAATTTCATGCCTGAGTATAACAAATGCTGTGAAGAGGGCAATATGAATAAATATTGCTTCTGAGAACTATACTTTTTCTAGCCCATGACACAGATCAGATTCACAGGTGGTAACTGCTTTTTCTGAATTACTTCCAGAACTCTGTTGTGTGGACAGGGTGAATTAAGAGAAGGAAGGTATTAGATTCCATGTACTCACCTGTATACTCCACTTCTATATTGGCTAGAGCCTGCACAGTGTTCTCATATGTTACCTTTTCAAAATCAAGCATTCCTACATTGTCATACACTTGCTTTGTTTTTGTGATCAGATCTTCTGTTCTTGTTCTGATTTGCTCTGGTGATAGGTCCCATTTCAAAAAGTTTTGGTCTGATGCTGCATGTGAAGAGGCTTTGGGAGGGGCAGTAATTTCTGTTCCCAACGTCATTCTCAATAAAAACCGTGGGCCACCAGCTCTGAAATTTTAAAAATGAATTTAGGAGATTAAGAATATAATTAAAGCAAAAATTCTATTGTAAATTATTTTTTAAAATAATGTTGCCTTTTTAAACAGTATTTTAGACATAAAAACATATTCCTTTTTAGATCTATCCTTTCTTGTACAGGCCTTAAGCAGTTGTACTTTTAATTAAATAAATCTGTATTTTAATATAATTCAGATATCAGCCTTTATTCCCCCTGGCTCCCAGCCTGACCAAGTGCCATTTGATATGTATGCAAAAATTAGAGATAAAATCTTTTAGTTAAGCAAAATTAGACAAAACAGCTTTTCTTAGTGAGTTGTTATTCAAAACACCAATTACTGAAACTCTATGGAAACAGACAATAGTGTTTTGTATTTTGAGACAAGGAAAGGAGAATATGAAACAAAATCTAGATTACCAGGATAGTAAGTTATATTCAACATAAACAAAATGGCAAAAAACATTTAATTTGGAAGCGTAAATTAAAATGGACAGTTCTGAAGCTTCATGTTTGCTGTGTTCCAGGCCATGAGAGCAAATTACATCATAGTCTCCTGCTTCAAAATGTATTGTCTTAACTGTTGCAGATCTTATATGAGTATTTCATATTGTTTTCCCTCTGATATTGGGGCAGGTATGAAGGTCTCCCATATTTATAAACAACCTTTGTGTTTAGTTAATAACTTCAATTGAGTCAACTGTAGGCATATGCTCAACATCTGATAGGACATCACGCTGGTAAAGGTAGATGCCAGCTCTTGCTAAGTCCTTAGGCCTCAGCTGAGTACCAACAAATTCATTGCTGAAAACCTGTCTGTTTCACCTGTGCATTAGTATATTTAAGATGAATATTGAACCTAACAGAATGTTTACATTTTATTAAATGCGTGCAAATTGCTGCATGCATTAATCTCTCTTATTCTATCTTTATTGCATGCTATAAAGTAATATTTAAGAGTCTCCTTTATAATTGTAAAACTGAAACTGAATCCAGTCAGGACCGATAGTCTTCTAGCTATTAAAATGCCCTATCAAAACTATATGGGCCATTGTGGAACATTACAATACAAAGACTTAATTGCCCTTTCACACACATGAAGAGTATGAAAAGGCTACTGTCCATGTCCCATCCCCTTGAATTCTGTTAGAATAAAAATAGCTTATCAGAACATTTTTCATTTCTCTTTTGAATTGACTGTGTTATGTATAGGAATACTCTCAACTAGACACCCACAACTGACCTGTGCCAACCAATTTAGGCTTGCCAGGCTTGGGCTGTTTCACTGCTGTGTAGAGTTCCAGGTTACGCCTGGAGACGAGTATCTAGGGCAGGAGTGGGCAATAATTTTTGAAGCAGGGGCTACTTTGCAAATTTCGGAAGTGGTCGTGGGCTACTCCATAAGAGGTGGAGCCTCACGTGGAAGGGCGGGGCCAGGAGACTGAGTGCTCTCCCACCCACAGACCCTGATTGGCTGGGGATAGGAGAGCGCATGAACTCTTTGCCCCCTGCCCTGCCAGGGGCGCCCAGCGCCTAAAGAGAACCTCCAGCTGCTTTGAACAGCTAGCGGTTACTACTAGGTGCTGTGTGGGAGGAGACTTCCCATGCTCCCTCTGCCTCCAGGCCAGTCAGGAGGGAGGGAGGAATAGACGGACAGACACACACACATGCAGAGACAGGAAGGAGGAGCGCAGCACCATCAGGAGTGGGGTCAGAAGAAGGCTTTTCTCTTAGCTCGGGAGGCGCCTCGTCTCTCCTTCCCTCCCTGAGCTGTGTCTCCTAGCTTCTGGGAAGGGCCTGGGGGCAAGGGAGCAGACATAGTCTCTGGCTCCCTCCACTCCTCCACACGGTTCCCTTCTGGTGCTGTGTGCAGTTCCTTCTGATGCTGCATGCTCCTGGATGGTGGAGAAAACTTTGTGTATGCTCCCCACACTCCCAGGCTAATCAGGGCCTGGAGGCAGAGGAGTGCCCAAGATCTCTCACTACTCGCCTCACCCTGGCCAGGCAGTGTTGCCAACCCACAGAAATTTCATTTATGGACAAAATGGGAAAAATGTATGGACATTTTTTACGGACATAATTTTTATACTATATTAAGATGACATAAATGGCCAAAAGTGAAGAGTAATCGTCATTCATACATCACAAGAACAATATGCTATTTAACTCACTTTCATTTAATTAGTCATGGTACTGGAAGTTTTCCATTTTGTGATTGTACATCCGAACACTGACAACTAAAATGTCCAATTTCTGCTGCTCTGCATTAAAATGACTGAAGCAGCACAGAAGAAATTCAATTGCTATAGAATACCTGCTGTTTTTTGAAATTTTATTGCACTTCTATGAAATTTACGGACACCTAAATTTTTTTTACAGACTTTACGGACATGTCCAATTTCGGCTAATTTTTTTATGGACTGTCCGTAAATTTACTGATGGTTGGCAACCCTACTGCCAGGAGGGAACCATGTGCCCCTGGCGGGGCGGGGAGCAAGAGACTTTGCCTGCTCCCCTGCCCCCAGGACCTAATTAGCCTGGGGATGGAGGAGAATGCGAAGTCTCCTCCCCCTGCCAGGGCATGTGGTTCCCTCTGGTACCACATGCTCCTGGCAGGGGAGGAGACTTTGTTCACTCCCCGTTCCCAGGTCTCAATCGGCCTGGTGGTGGGGGAATGGCAGGACAGCTGGAGGGCCAGATTAACCCACTTGGCAGGCTGGATCCAGCTCATGGTGGCCCCTTTGCCCACCCCTGATCTAGGACCTTGTGAAAGTATCCATCTAGGCTAGGCCCAGAAACATTGCTTAATTTATGTCAGAGTTTGCCAAGACTGATGTCCAGGATTGACAGTTCATACCATTAGCACCTCTGGGTTTGCTGTGGAAAATTATGAAAATGAAAAACTTTCTTGAGTCCCAGTTCAAATTATGCATGCCCAGAAGCCTACAAAACAATGAAACAGCTCCATGAGCCCAAGATGGCTAGCATGGTCTAGCCGTGGGTGTCAGTTGTAGTGTAGATATATCCTGACAAGGTTGGAACTAAGAACCAGAAGCAGAGATCCCCAGGATCAATTTTAGTTAGCCCTAAAAGGAATTCAATGCTGACAGATCACTGCAACTCTGTAACTTTTTAAACCACACGCTGTAACTCATGTGTGTATATATACTTGTCTACTTTAAACGTAATAATGTTAATTTCCTTTTCCCGCTTAATAAATGTTTAAATTATAGGATTGTCTACAAGTGTGGTCTTTGGTGAGAAATCTAAGGTACAAATTGACAGGAGAGAGAGATGGAAAGTGACTGGTTTCTTGGGAGAGGAAGCAACCTGAATATTTTATGATCGTTGGTGTATAGCAGGGTGGTTCACCAGGGTTAGTGGGCCACCAGCTCTTTATTTACCTGCATGTCTGCAAGTATGGCTGCTTGCAGCTCCCTTTGGCCACAGACTGGTGTTCCTGGACAAAGGGAGCCGCAGAAAGTGGTTCTCCAGTTTGCACCAGTTCTCATAGCTCCCACTGCCTGGGCACAGCACTTTTTGCTAATCCCTGGGCTATATCTACACTGGCGCGATCTTGAGCAAAAGCAGCCGCTCTTGTGCAAAAACTTGCTGCCTCTCTACACTGTCTGCGTCAGTGGTCCCCAACGTGGTGCCCGCGGGTGCCATGGCACCCGCCGACAACCCGGGCTGGCCCCGCCCCCCGGTGCGCGACACTCACCGGCGCCTGGTGCGCGGCGCTCGGGCGGCCTCAGCCCCGGGGCACATGCGGGCGCGCGGCGCCGGTGCCAGCCCCAGGCACGCAGCTCGGGCGGCGGCGCCAGCCCCAGGCCCCCGGCACAAGGGGCTCGGGCGGCCCCGGCCCTGGCGTGCCCCAGGACGTGCGGCCCCGCCCCCGGGCGCCCGGCGCATGAGTGGCCCCGCCCCCGGGTGCCCGGGAGCCGGTAAAGGTTGGGGACCACTGGTCTGCGTGTTCTCGCGCAAGTAAACTGACGTTCTAATGTATGAAATCAGGGCTTCTTGCGCCAGAACTCTGACGCTCCTGCTCAGAAATAAACCCTTTTGAGCAACTGTTCTTGCGCAAGAGGCCAGTGAAGACAGGCAACATGAATTTCTTGCGCAAGAAAGCCCTATGGTTAAAAAGGCCATCGGAGCTTTCTTGTGCAAGAGAGTATCTACATTGGCATGGATGCTTTTGCGCAAAAGCACATCTCTTGAGCAAAAGCACATGCCAGTGTAGACGCTCTCTTCTGGAAGAGTTTTTGCACAAGAACTGTTCCACAAAAGAGTTTTTGCATGAGAACACACCAGAGAAGACATAGCCCTGGTGTATACCAACCGTCAGTCAAGTCTGTCTGGGTGGTATCATAGACTGGAATGGCCAAGGTGATTGTCTGTCATTCTGTGGTAATGTAGGGGGAAAGTTCTTGTAATAAATAACACATGTATACCATTTTGTAAAAGTCCAAACAACAGCATGGACTCCTTCTTGACCACTCTTCTTCCTCCTCCCTTCAAGACACTTTCCCACTCTTTTTTTGTTTTGGCGGGAAAACTAGGCAGACATATGACCTAGGTTCTGCCCAGCAACAGCAGCTTATTTAAGGCCTGAGAAGGGAGGCAGATGCCATTGTAAAGGTAGCACTTCACTGGACGCCTGAAGGATGATGGAAACGTGGGAGGCCCAAGACAACATGACAGCGTACTGTTGAGGCAGATATGAAGAGAATGAACTACAACTGGGACACACTGGAGAAAATGGCCAAAGACAGACAAAAATGGAGAACCTTCGTTGCTGCCCTACACGCCAGCGGGCATAATAGGCATTAACTTAACTCTGGAGTTCTAAGGGGCTGCCCATCTGAGTGGCAGAGACTGGAGCTACTTACAGGGCACGCCAGCACCAAGCCAATAGGTTTTGGTTGTGGAAAGTAAACTTACTTGCACGCAAGGGGTATGGTATTAGCTGCCACCCCTCATCAACAAGGACATACACACACCCACGATGCCAGAACAGAGCTGACACAGCCTGATCACTCTCACCCAAATTACATCTGGAGACAAAATCTGGAGCTATCTCACCATTGTGAGGGTCCACAAGCTGCAGAATATGGTAGTGGTTTTATAATCCTCCATTTCCTTACTTGGGTCCCGTCCTGGGGAAGGTAACTCACCTGAGTTGCAGTCGTGCACCATCTTTATGTCACTTACCTTTAGTTGTGGGGGTCCTGGTTATAGTTATGTTCCTTACTTTGTTTGAATTGTTGAATAAAAACCCTGTTTGTTAGCACCCACATTTCAGTCAGCTTATTTTTCCTGAGGGGCTGAGACAAACCCCAATGACAGAAGCGGCTTCCCCTCCCCGTACCGGTGCCTCTGACAGAGAGGCAGCAGCACAGGGGCCAGTGGCTCCGTGGGAGCAGATACGAGTGGGCAGCTGTTTTGAAAGCCAACTTCCTGCATGTATCAGCTCCTGCCTCCCCTCCCCCCCCCCGCCACTCTCCGTGCTTCTGCCTCTCTATCAGAGGCAGCAGCATGGGGCAGGCGGCTCTGTAGGATCTGGTGCTTGTAGGGAGCTGGCTCAAAAGTCAGCTCCATGGGCACCAGTCACCTCCCCCTTGCTGTCTCTGATACATGCAGTCAACAGGATTAACTCATAAGCCTGGGCTTATTGGTTAATCGTGTAGTAGACTACACGCTGACATCCCTATTTCAAAGTGCCACTTTTCCTTTTTTTTTTTAAATGTGTGTTTTTCTCACAGTTGGAGAAATCCAAAGAACAAGGGGACCGAGTTGCTATACATAGGAAAAACAGTGAAAATGACTGCATACAAAGGTCTGTAAATACATAAGCTGAGAATTTTTTTTTCAGTTATAGGAACTTTTGGAGCTATTAACAGCATTAGCATGTAAACAATTTTAGGACAGAAATTTGATTTCTACATTGATAGTGTCCTTTTAACCACATAACCAAAAAGTCTTTGATGGTATATCAGTGACAATGTGCAAAGGATATTTATGTCATTTGTATTATGTACACGCTATTCATGTTACTTCTCAAATATGCATTACTGCAAAGGCCATCTCTCATTTTCATTCACATTTAATTCCATTCCACACAAATGTCTTCTTTTGCATTACTGCAAAGTATTTACATAATAAACCCTTATGTTGTCTTCCCATTCTCTATTACACAAGAGCGAGCCTCCAAGCAACAACGATCCAGCATAGTTGAGGGCTCAACTACCCTGGGAGCTGTAGTTCCTTGGCCAGCTCCCTGCCTACAGAGCAGGCCCTGGAGCAGGGAAGAAACTACATATCCCAGCATTCCCTTGGCTGCTAGCACTAGCAAAGGGAGGGAGAGGGAGAAGGGAAGCACTGAGACCTGTGCATAGCATTTGCTGTGAATGGAGAGCTCTGGCAGCTAGAAGGGGGAAACATCAAAATGTGTCCCTCAGGAGTAGAAAGCTTCACCTTTGGTCTAGAAGACTTCCCCGGACTGGATTAGGGATGGTGGTGGCCTTGGCTGGCAGCCTCCAAAGGAGAAATTGGATGGACTGAATGGACAATGAACCTCTATCTGAAGCCTAGCAAGGGAAGTATGTATACTCCACCTAAAGAAGTTAAAATAATAAGAAAGGGAAGGCTCTACTAGAGCAGGCATGTCAAATTGGTGTTTGGCGAGCCGCATATGGCCCGAACAAAATTTTTTGTGGCCCACCACTACATTTTCATAAAGGAATAAAGTGTGGCCTGCTGGCCGCTCAGAGCACGTGGTGGAATGCACATCACAGCTGGATGGGCCACTCTGCACTGCAGCAACTGCTCATGGCCGGGGCCACTCTGTGCATGGCACCCAGCATGTGCTTACAGCTGGCCGGGCTGCTCTGCCCATGAGTTCACGTCTGGCTGGGCTGCTCCGTGCTAGGTGCTCTGCGCATGTGCTCACAGCTGGTCGGGCCGCTTTGCACATGGCGCCCAGCATGCACTCACAGCAGGCCACTGTGCTCACACCGCCTCAGCGTGCCTGAGAAAGAAATGTGTGGCGGCAGCAATGGCAACTCCAGGACCCAGGTGTTAGGTTGGGAGGTCGGGGGGGGGGGGGGGGGGGGGAGGCATTAGGTGGGAGTGCCTGGCTCTGGGGAAAGGAGGGGGTTATTTTGTTAATATTTTGTTTTTTATTTATTTATTCCTAAATAAAATCACAAAATGTATATTCATTTTATATCGATAAATGTCAATTGTTTGCAATTGCATGAATAATTATATGTTTATGCAAAATCTCAAACTTACAAAGTATCTGAAATTTTCACAGAAGCCTGTTCTATTTCATTAACCATGGTCTATACTTGTTTGTATTTCAACAAAACAAGTTATGTATCATACAAAAAATTAAAAAGTACCTTAAATTTATATTTAAATTCAAAATTATTTTATGAGCAAATAATAATTTTACATATCAAATTATTGTATTATATGAAAACAAGACCTGAAAAACATTATAAAATATATTTAAAACATAATCTGTAATAATAAACAATTACGACTTTCTGATAAAGTACATTTTCTTTGGTGGCCCTGAAAGCTATCAGCTTTTGTTTGTGCGGCCCTCAGTAGGATTCAAGATTGACATGCCTGTACAAGAGAGTCTAAGCAACTTAAGATACAACAACAGGCATGCAGAAGGATTTGACTCAATTTCCACTTTTGAGCCATAGAAGCCAAAATTGGCTTTTTCTTTCCAGATATAGCTGATATTTATAAAGGGAATCTAGCACCTGCCTTCCAGATTTGAACACCTCAAAATCAAGGAGTACTCAAGTTCAGTCTGGGCTGCTGTTACATTATTTTTCCCAAATCAAATACTGATCCATTGTAATTTGCTGTAGAAAAAATAGGATAAAATTGGTCAATAAATGCTGGTATCATCCCAGCGCTAACTAGGATTGAATTTGCTATTTTCAACATCCATTACCTTTGTACTTTCAAATTTGCGAAAGAAACGAAGAATAGAACAAAAGAACAACAAAGATACCTCAACTTTTCCTCATTATGTGAGACAGTCTTTGGATCCAGATATCCTCCAATCACCCAAAATGTTCCACTTTTCTGCACTTCTGTAAACATACAGAAACCAGTCCCATGTTCTCTGCACATCCAAAATTCCTACTGAATTCATAAGGGCCTTCCTTAATTAACCATATTACTTGATATTTTCAACTCTTCTAAGTTAAGCAGCTTCACACTTCATAAATGGATGGGAAGACTCTTTAAAAAAATGAAGCGCTGCAGGAGGGCTGAATATTTGTCAGGTAACAAGAGACCCTCCTGTTACAACTATAAACCATTGCAGCATAGAATATGTTCCTAGAGTCTCAAATAGAGTCATTTGCATCTATACACAGACTATTAAAGACAATGAAAAGACTCCCACTCACTTCAACAGGCTTTGGGCGGAACTAGTTATACATGGGGTAACTCCACTGCCTTCATGGGATCCCAGAGTCACCCACAGCAGAAGGTGGCCATGTGAGCTCATTCCAGAGCCAATGCCCCAGCCTCCCAAATCATTTAGGCTGCATTTTCTGCACAACTATGTGCTAGCTGAGTAGTGTATGAGAATTGTGGGTCTCTGCTGCAAGTGACAGGTATCTCAGGAAATTAAAACCATGTCCTAGAGAAGGGGCAAGCATGTAACAGCAGTATCTGCAGCTGGCAAGGGCCACCACGGAGGGTTTAGAGCCCCTAGTACTGCAGTTGCCAGGTTCAATCATGCTCAGGCTTGGAACTGCCACCTTTTGTTGGCTAAAAGCTGCAGCTGTCTAAGCAATTGGTTCCTTGGCAGTAGCCAGAAAAGCTACAGATGGCTCTGTAACTTCTGAGGGCCATTAAGCTAGAAGCAGATAAAGAGACTGCAGTTAACTTCAAGGAATAGGTCACCAATAGGAAAGGAATATCAAGAGGGGAGCAGGAAAAGATGAAGCAGACCTGACTTGCAAAGGGAGAATAGCCCCAGCTGCCCGAGGAGCATATCCAAGGTAAAAGGGAAACCAGCATGGGGAGGATTGGTGGTGACCAGGTACTAGACTAACATGTACATGGAATCAGAGGGAGAAAGGCTGGTGACTTCAGGTTCCCAAGTGGTAAGTACTTGCTTCTGGGAAATGGTATTTACAAGAGGCTAGCTCAAATAACAATATCTGTGGTGGGGGTAGGATTTGACAGAACTGATCAGGTATCTTGCTAACTGTGGAACTTTACTGAGCTGAGACCAGGACCATATATGATGACTAGTGAAACAGGGTGAGCCTGGAGACATAGCTATAGAATGGCTGAATGAGGAAGAAGATAAATCTGTGGGGAGTTTCCCCTAATTGTTATGTAACTTCTACCCACTGGGGACCCCGGTAAACTCACCTGAGTATATGGCTCAATGAGAAAAAAACTGGGGGTTGATGAAGCTATGTAAGGCAGTACTTAGAGTCATGCAGAGGTGTGTGGTCAAAATGAAAAATGTCTGAGATTCAGCACGGGTATATAGCACTGCCACACCAGGCTTGCACTCAGAACGGGCCGATAACCACTACAAAGAAGCCCACAAATATTTTGAGGGGCCGGGCTTGCAGATGGTAGAGAGTCTGACATGCTGAAGGAAGCAATCCCGCATCGCTTAACCTAACGTTTCCTGCTCTATGCCTGGTCTCTTACTTGGGGCCTCTGAACGTGCCCTGGAGAAAGCTACCACAAGCAAAGCAAATCGCTAGAGAGAACCAGTCGTTTCTCCTCCTGAGCTGACTGGATGCCAGCCGCGCCCAGCCTAAGTCAAATGGGGGAGACTCCCCCGCCTTGCTGAGGAGAGGTTTGGGGGCAGAGCCGCCGCCGCGGGTGAGGAGGAAAGGGATGCCCTGCTCCGCATAAAGGAAGGCACAGGACACGCCCTCAGTGAGGAAGATTTTAGGAAGGGGGTGCCGGCTGCTAAGCGGCGTGGGCAGCAGCAAACCCCTCAGAGCCGCAGCTGCTCTTAGCCAGCTCGCCACCCATCCCCTCGGACACCCCCCTCCCGTGTTCAGCCCGAAACCCCCGCCCTCCGCAGCCGCCTTTGCCCGGCCCTGCTGCAGTCACGGCCGCTCTCGGCCCCGCGACGCTACCTGCTGACGGCTCGGCCCGCAGCGCTGCACAGGGAGAACATGGGGGCGGCGGGGCCGCCGCTGCTAGGGGCGGGCGAGTCTACGCGCGCTCCGCAGCCATGTGCCCGCGGGCAAGCGCCGGCTCCGCTGAGCTGCGTATCCACTTCCGCCGGCCGCGCCTCCCTCACGCTCCCCTCCCACCGCCCTGGAGCGGCAAGCACCGAGCTCCGCTGCCAGCGCCGCGCCGTGGAGAGCGAGCCTCCGCACTGGGCAACCCTGCGGCCCCCCGAGCTGCTCCGGCCGGGCACGGTAAGGGTGCTGCGGAGGCTGCGCTCAGGGCGCTCCTGTGCCGCAGCGGGGATAAAGCCACCGCGGGGGGGCTCGGGCTCTCCCCTTGTCTCTGTGAGAGGCGAGGGTGCAGCAGGGCATCGCTTGTGCCTTCTCCTCTGAGCGAGGCAGCGCCAGGAAGAGGGTCCTTTCTCTCCCATGGGCAGCCCGTATGCTTCGGGCACGGTACCACACCTGGCCAGGCCCTGAGCTGGGGCAGAGCAGGTAGGGGAGAGAAGCCGTGTCAGCCACATTGGCTAGTTCGGCAATGGAGCGGGCTGCCAAGGAGCTTTTGTGGCTGGACGTGGGTAGTTCTTGGCCGGTGCCTGGCTCTGCTGAGCTTGTTGCGATGCCTTGGGCGGGAGCTTGTCAGATCTGGTGTACATACAGGGTTTCAGTGCACCTAGGGAACCGTAGAAAGCCTAACGGACAGTGAGTGGTCTTTAGAAAGTGTGTACAGAAATGTCTTCAGTTATTTAGATACCTACGAGTGTATAGATAACTGTATCATTGTGATCTTTGCTGTACCTTATACAGAGAAACATACTCTACTGCATGCTGCTTCTTTCAAACGATCACTTTGGTTCAAAGTATCCCATATATTTGATAAGATTATTACTCACACATCACCTCTAGTTGGTAACTGACTTCTGCTAGTTTCCTTAGTGGCAGCTTAAGATGGTTGAACCACAGCTATATATACAAATATGCTCATTATAGGTATGGATTTTTGTCTATATGTTAAATCTACGACCTGCTTTTCAGAGCATAGTTAAACACTGTGCTGTATTGAAAAAATAAGTTCTGTTTAGTAAAGGGAAAAAATCAAAAAAGTTAGAACTAATTTTTCTCTCAAAGAAAAGTTATATAACTCCTAATAGCTGCTGAATGCAAATCAGGCTGAGTCAGCAGCATGTCACTAATCACAAGTTTGCACTGAGGTCACAGTGTTTTGGTTTTCAGTCTAAAGAGAAAATAGCTATTCTGTAGCACAGTGTCAGAAAATGGAAGTGTTTATGTACGTGGCGAGAGATCTATCTCTATGTACAGTAAAAACTCTGTTACCTGGCATGTTGGGAGAATGGGGAATGCTGGTTAGTCAAATTAACTGCAATAATTGCAGGGGGAGGGTGTGGACTGTGGGGTGAGCAGTTTGGGGTGCACAAAGGAACTCTGGGCTGGGAGTGTGGGGTATTCTTTTGGGGTGCTGGATCAGGGTGGCATTCACCCTCCGTGGGTCCCCAGAAGTGGGGATATAATCCTGCAGTTCCTAAGTGGAGGCACTGCTAGGTGGCTCTGTACGCTCCCTCTGTTTCCAGGCATCACCCCTGCAGCTCCCATTGGCTGCAGGTCCCAGCCAATAGGAGCTGCAGAGCTAGCACTTGGCAGAGGTCGTGCACAGAGCAGCAGGGTCATGTTGCTGCTTTCAGGGAGTCATGCAGAGCCAGATAGGGAGCCTTCCGGCCCTGCATCAACCCGATTATCCAAGAAGATCAGAAATGTCAGTTTATAGAGCTTTCCGGTTGAAGTGCCAGAGAAAACAGTGTTTACTGTACTTTTAAATTATTGTTTGTGAATGAGTATTCCTGCATTCAGCTGCATGTGCTTTAAAAATTAAATCAAAACTATATTTTTAAGCAAAATTAATTTACTAAATTATCCATAATGAGCTTTTATGAACTCCTTAAGGCAAGGCCATCTTCCACCCTGCCACAGGCCCCATCCCTGCCCTGCTACTGCTCTGACTCTACCCTGCCCCACGCCACTCCTTCCCCCCAAGCCTGGTCCCTGCTTCCGTCTCTGAGCTGTCCTAGGCCTTGCAGGTCCTGTCTCTAGGATGGTTGGGGTGGCTATTGCAGGGCCTCCCAAAGCACAGGATAAAGGGCAGCTACCCTCACCATCCTGTGGGTGGAACAGCTTTGCCATCAGGATTTAATTGACTCAAGTCCTAAGACTTCATCATTCTGGATGATCGCAGTGGCCTTATGATTTATGAATCTTATTACAATAAGAAAATGTCAAGTAATACATTTCTTGATTTTTTTTTTTTATGAAAATGTTTTGCTACATATCTTGTGAATCCAAAATTCGTAGTGAAATTAATGGGATGTTAGGGTGTGCAAAGTATTCAGTGATTGACCCTAAAGCATTCTTGCCAGTGTTAACAATGTCTCTATACTGCTCTAAATATTTTTATTTTTATAACTTAGGTGAGGTTCATAAGCTTCTAAAATGTCGTCAGTGAAACGTCTAGTATACGCTGTCATCCATTTCTTGAGAGAACAAAGTCAACTGGATACTTTCACTTCAGATGAACAAGAAAGCTTGGAAGGTAAATACTGAAGGCCACATACCTGTGTGCTAGGTTGGTGGATACATACATCATGATGTATAAAGCAATAATTATATTAATTACTGATGTTGTTTTATGATTATTGTATTTTCTTTCTTGTATGCTAGGAAAGTATTATTATTTGAACAATTTATATTGTTATCCTGTAGATTCCAATATGGTCTCTACTGGCTTATCTATTACCAAAGAAAGTTGCTAATTTTGGGCTAGACATGGGAGAAGTTTGAAGTTTCACAAAACCTAAAGAACTTTGTCAAATGCTTTAAAGTTTTTTGTTGTTAAAGGAAAAACAACTTCATTCCTGAAACAGATTAAGATATTAAATGTCCACAAGATTTTTAATTAAAGTTAATTTTTAAGTAAAATCTGTGTCAATTGGAAGAGATCCAAAAGGTATTGGCTTTGCATTGTCTTATTTCTGAGCAACTGGCCCTTTCAGTTATTCTAATGACTTAAATTAGGAAACGCAATAGTCCCAACCATTGGGGAGATGATGTGGACATGTCTCCCAACTTGTTTTTTACTGCTTCAGGGAGTAGCCAAGTTAGTCTGTACAGGATAAACTTAAAAAACCACAAATAGTCTGGTAGCACTTTAAAGACAAACAAAACATGCAGATGGTATACATATTTTGTCTTTAAAGTGCTACCAGACTCTTTGTATTTTTTTAAGTTTATCTTGTTTTGTACTAATTCTTGTCTCATTCAATTTTTGTGACTGGTTTCCCCTCAACTTTTCATATGTGCTATCGTCTATGGATAACATACTGAGGAACTTGAGAGGGGTAGCTGAATTAGTTTGTAATTGGAAAAACTTAAAAAACAACGAATAGTCAAGCAGCACCTTAAAGATGAACAAAACATGTAGAAGTTATCATGAGCTTTCATGGGCTCAACCCACTTCTTCAGATGAATGGAGTTATTAAAGGTCCAGTTCCAAAATAAATAGCGGATGGGAAGGGAATAAGCGGGGGTGGGAGAGGGTGGGGGGAGAGGGAGGCAATTAGAGTGTTCATGTTACATGAAGCTGATAGAAAAGGTGCAAATTGTTCTTAAGTACCCATTGTTTGATTTTTTTTTTTTAAAGTCATTAGGATATGGATGGTAGTGTGCTAGCCAGATAATGACTTTATTCATACCTTTGTGATGGGTCCCAAACCTATAAATGAGGTTAATACTGAAGAACAGCACTTCTGTCAACAGCATCTGTATTGGAAAGCAAGAGTGGGGGGGATTAAATCATGAACAGCAATGTTCTACCTTGATGCTGCACATGAAAAGCTCTTGTTAATATTGGTAGGAGTTTCATGTGCTAGTTGAGGGCAGGTTAGTGTCTCTGAAAGCACAAAGGATCTACCACTTACATTTCTTGACAATCATGTTTTATTGTAAGAGCTGTAATACTGAAGAGGACTGTTATTAGTGATTCCAAGTAGCATGTAGCAGTAAGGATTCTTGATAGATACATTTTTATCTTGGGAAAGGAAGATTAAATTACTGCAAACTAAGACCACTTTACTCCTGAGTACAAACATCAAACTGAAGGTAACGGCTTAATTTATATGCATTGACATTACACCTTTAGTTGATTCACCTTAATTTTCCTGAGTGCCCCCATGCAGACATGCCTTTACCTAAGTTTTGAATATGGTTTTCTCCTTCCCAGTTGACTACATTTTTTTTCTATAATCTGGTTTAGTGGGCACTCTTCAGCCATGTTTAAACATATTGTTCAATCACAGATTCCCTGTTTGTGTTTAATGAAGTTTCAAGTACACAAGTTCAGTCCAGTGGAAACCGTAACACAGTTATACACTAGTGTGGGCAGGAAAGAGAGAATGGAACATATTTTGAAGATTCAATTTAACAACAAAAAGCTGAAATAGTCAGTGCATTTGATATGTGATAACTATATTCATTTAAAATATCTGAATATTTGTTGGCAAACTAATTTCCAGCTAATAAAAAGGCCCCACTTTCAGAAATAAAATTATGAAGTAGGAAACATTTTTATTCATGTTGGCTTTAATAAAATACTATTAAATACTGATTGTTTGTAACTAAGAATCTAATCATTAATTTGACACATTGGCTAGAGTTGCCCTGAGGCAAATGAACTATAATTTTAACAAAAATGTATTATTAAATGGAAGTGGGCTATAATGCTTTTAACGGCATATAAATGTTCAAAGATAAAACTGAACGTTTCCACTATTTAACATATTTTAGCAGAGTTGTGAAATCCTAATTTTACATTCTGTGTTGCCAAAAATACGGTACCATATGCTGTATTATACAATATACAGCATCTGTGCCAACTAATCTGCATAGCTGATCCTTTTTTAGCTATAACAGTTAAGTTTATTCTATGTGAAATAGATGTCAAGCCATATCTTGTCCATGAATGTAAGTCTGTGAGGAAAAAAATTGGTCCATGCAGTACAAGGGTACTTCGTGTTCCTTACAGTTTGCTGTGGGGGTTGTAAAGCATTGTATATCAAATATCAAACAAACTATACAAAACAAGTCAGCCAGTTGAAGACTTCATCAAAATAAGTGTAGCATGATTTTCAAAACCATCTTTTATTGATAAAATGAACTCTGATTGGCTGAAGCATGTAAGTATATCAGACTATAGGCAAAATTCCCTGAAAGGTGTGCAACCACTTAGTTAGTACTACCCACGAGCTCAAGGCATCTGCTCAAAGTGGGGAGGAAGGCTGCCTTATGCCCAACCTAGCAGTGTGCTGTGGCCAGAGGAGGGATGTTCTGAAGTTGGCGCTTCTCTCCCTCCTCTTCTTCTCCTCTCCCCCCACCTCCCCTCCCAAACACAGCTGCAGCCAGGCCCTGGAACTTCCTGCTGAGGCCCAACCCCGGAGCTCCCCCTTACATCCCTGCACTACATCCTTTGCCCCTGCCCTACCCCAAAGCCTGCATGCCTAGCCAGAGGCTTCATACTCCTGCACCCCAACCCTCTGCCCCAAGTCTGAGCCCCCTCTGATACTCAGAAGCCCTTGGCTCCGCCCCACCACATGAATTTTATTATGTGCATCAATATGGAGGTGATGTTTTGCACATCATCTTCATATTAGTGCACATAACAAAATTTATTCTGTTCAGGTGTGGGAAAAATTAGAGGGAACAATGGCTACAGGTGAAGTTCAGTCTAGTATACCTTTCATGCTCATTTGCATGTTGCATTTGTGAAATTGACTCTCCTGCATAAACAGAAATCAGAGGTGGACTAGGCAGGCAACACTTTCCCCCCATTTCCAGGGTCTGGAACTGCTTTTCACCTAGTACAGAGTCTGTGGCAGACATTGGGCACAGTGAAACTCTCAATAGCAAGAGTAAAGCTTATCTGTGTGGGAGACAGAACTTTGTTGTGTGGGTGGGGAATGGCCTGAGACTGAAACGAACTTTCCCAAAAACTAAGATCACAAATCTCCATATTTCTGCTCTGAATGCAAGGTGCATTTCTTTGCTCTTACCTCCCCTAAAGTAAATGCATAGCAAGAGATGTATTTATTGAAAATAAATAAAACGCTACCAAAAACAAGCCTCTCCACTACACATGCTTCTCCCTCTGGGGAGAGAATGAGAGAAGAACAGTCACATAATGCACTACTGGAAGGTACTCAGAAACTATGGCTATGAGAACGCTGCAAAAGCCTGAATAGAATAGTTCTGTTTCTCCGCATATGGATTAGCAGCTTCAGTGTTCTAACTCATTTATGCAGTGTGTTTAAATGGCTGCTTTTGCTCTTTACTTGGCCATTCCAGCATCTGTAATTCATTGCTATCTTTAGCACCAGTCTGTGTGGGATCAAACTGGAATTATTTTGGGAAAATTTTATTACTAATGATTAATTTTTGAGGTAAGACAAGATGATCACAGTGGGCCTTCTGTTGGAATCTGTGACCCCGCTTACACTGCACTGCCACAAAGCTTGTGGTTCAGGTAAAGCAGAGGGCCTTGCACTGGTCCTGTGGAATTGAGGTGAGTTTCACTGAGGGCTTAAGTTATGTGAAGGAGTTAACCTAGGCCCTCTGCTCTGGAGTGAATTTCAGCCAGTGACAGTCAGATAGAAAATAGGGATGTAAAAAGTTGTTCAAAAATGTAACAATGTCACCGCTAAAAATCTTAGCAGATACACATGCTGGAGGCTCTGGCTAGTCAGTTGATGCATCAGTTAATTCCTTAACTCATCCATGCTGTCCTTCTGATTCCTTTCTATTTTTGCAATCAGCCATTGCTGGGGAAACTAATTGAGGCTATAGTGATTAGAGAGCTCATTTGTCTGTCATGATTCAGCACTCTGTCACACGTGGGTTTTTGCCCTCCAAGGGAAATCGAGAATTTATTATTTCTGTATGATGGGTAATACTTTATAGTAAATTATCACGAAAAACTGGATAATTTGCCAAATAACTTGTTTTTTGTTTTTAGACTTAACTAGTCAAGTAATATGTCACAAAATGTACCTTTGCCTTATTTATTTTTAGTTTTATTACTACATTTTATTTATACATTTATATTGAGAAAATGGTGACCTTTTCTAATTATGATTTCATTTCTTTGAAGTTGCAATTCAGTGTTTGGAGACAGTTTTTAAGATTAGCCTAGAAGATACGCATCTTGCAGTGCCACAGCACTTGACAGAATTGTTCTCAAATTCTTTTCACAAGGTAAGAATTGATTTTAGTCTTTTAGGGTTACTTTATCAATAATCAATTAAGATTGTGACTCTAGTGTTGAAAACGTGTTTTATATGTGGAAACTTGATAAAAATATTCATGAGTTAAATTCCTGTAATAGGTAGGAGAGCAGGATAGTTTTTGGACCCTGACATTACATAAGTTCAGCCAAAGCAATGATAACCCATGTGAAATATATTACTAAAAATAATGGACCTCCTTTTAACATGAAGGATATTTGCCTTAGTGATACTTAAGCATTTTGCAATTCCAGAGACAGTTGACTAGAAACTGCTTGAGGTCATTCACAGCTTCCTTGTCCCTCGGCCCCTCCACTTGTCCCTCTACTGTCTCTCCTTTTTTATGGATATAATTTAATTTCTTAAGCATTCTACACTACCAGTTTACGTAAAAACAAAAGCTATACTTTTAAAATTCAGAGGGGTCCAACATAGAAAGAATACTGTTGGTGCCAGAAAGTAGAGAGAAAAGTCAGGAGGAAGAAAAGCAGGATACCAGAAGTTAGACTAAAAAAACCACCACCACTTTATGTTTTAAGTGGGAACAAGAAACTGTCTTGGTCAAGTGTGTACTACAGAAATGGTATGATTGCTTTCTGTCTTATGGCATAATGGTGCAATTGCTAAGAGGTATCTCTGTTTACACAGCACCTTTCAGGATGAAGGTTATGAAAGAAGGTATTAATGTAGCCATAAAGTATACCCAAATCAGAATATACTTCTGTTTTTTTGTGTGTTTTTTTTTAATATAGAATGACATGTTGCCTCTCTCCGATTCATTGCCAGAAGATATTGAAAAGGCTGATCAGCTGAAAGATGAAGGTGTGTAGTTGATAAGGATGTGTCAGGCTGTCAGAAGTCCCTCATTATCGTGAGTGCCATCCTCAAGGGAGATTGTCAAAATGCAGTGCAGAATCCCCAAACTGTTTGAGGAAACTCCTTTTATTGCTCCAGTACTTTGAGCTGCAGTGTGTGAGCTCATTCAGCTTCCAGTTGTTCCATGCATCTTTGGTGGTCTTTTTGCTCATTTTCAGCATTGGCTTTGACTGCTGCTGTATGTCCCAGGCATCTGTGGTCAGCTGTCTCCTCTGTTTCTTTAATCTCCTTGATCTGGAATTCTACCATAAGCCTCTGGGGCTTACATTCTTCCTGGGTTACCCAGTTCCACTGCAGCAGTCTCTATGTCATCTTGGCAGGAGGGTGCTAAGATGCTTGTGTAGAACTTATGAGCAAAGTTTTCAGCCCCTGATCTGGGGTTCTCTGTTTATGGGATATTTCTCTTTCCTTACATAACGTTTCAAGGTCTTGTGTCTTAAAACTGTAATATGACTGTTTCCCACTTGTGTTTATTTTTTAACTTTTAAGAACTCTCAATAAATAAATCCAACTGACCCGTGAATGTGAATCCTGCCACCTATACCAAATGCTATGTTGTCTGAAGTGGCTCATGAGTGCCAACTTCAGGACAGACTGTCAAACTAGGGCAGAAGCCTGGTTGTGTGATGTGTAATTATATTTCATCAAGCCAGTAACAAATGTGAATGCCTGAAGCACTATAACAGTTTTACCATGGAATTACAGAGTCCCCTTGTGCATTCCAGTCGATCTTGCTACCTAGGCAAGTTGGACTAGGCAATAGATAGGTGGTGGGAAATAACTAGCCCGTGGGCCAGATGCGGTGCACCAGAGTTAGCTTGTGGTAGGCTGCTGTTGCTTTTATTTACCAGCCCTTCCACAGGTATGGCTGCTTAAAGTTCCTATTCGCCATGGATCACCATTCCTGGCCAACGGGTTCTGCAAGAAATGGTGCAGACTGGGATACCTGCCTTCCTACAGCTCCCATTGGCTGGGAACAGTGGTCTATGGCAAACAGAAATCAAGTTGCTGTACCTGTGGAGGTGCAGGTAAATTAAAGTGCCAGTGGCCCACCAAGGGCTAACTCGGACAAGCTATGCAGTTCTGTATGATCTTTAGGGCTGACCCTTGCCAACCAAGATTGAGATCTCTTACTTCTGCTTAGAAACCTTTGCCCCCTCAGAGATCAAACATTGCACGCACACAAGTTTTTCTTTTTCAGGGATTTTTTTTTCTTCCCGTTACCCCAGATTCCAACCTGATGGAGTGAGTTCATGTTTTGGATCCTCTTCCTAGATGGAGTTAGAAATTCAAGAACACATATCTGCACTTTGGTGCTACACAATGCCTCGTTTGCCTGCAGTGGGCCTTTTATGTGCAGAACGAACACTTGATCTTAATTAATGCTGCTTTTTCTGTTTGGTGAGCTACACAATGAGAGGTTTATGGTGCTATCATTCAGTATAACTTTATATACCATGGGATACAGATATAAATAGTCATGTAGCATCTGACAAGCATTCCATTAAATCTGAATACTAAGCACAGTCTTATAATACTAATATGTATTGTAACTATACTAACTCAGATTAAAGGCAGACTCCTTTCCAGCTATGTATTTCTCAGTGTTCAGTGAGGCCCTGAAACTTGTGAGGTGCTAACATCTGGTCTGCTAGCATCCCAGTCTATGGAAGAAATCCTTTCATGCTGTCTTGGGTTTTAGTGATATTAAAGTGTTGGCATAGCTTAGTCAGTGGCAGTATTGTATCTGGACAACAAGTTCCACGTGAAAACTTAGTCTTATAGCTAATGCTGACTATGTAGTGCAGTACTAATGTGTCTTATAGGCTCAGTACTGTGCTTCATGAGAAATGAAAAAAGGTTCATCCTGTCCTTTGGCTGATGGCTGGTTAAGAGCAAGTTAAAAATGAAAAGAAAGCCATGAAGCCCTGGCTAGCATTTCCTATTTGAGTATTGGAGGATCTAATGAACGTGTGACTGTTGCTGAGTATATTGTGGCTTTCTTTATTTGCCAGTAGTTTCCACCCAATAGTATTTAACTCATTACTTCGTAAAGTGTATGTGATGGTTTGGGTAAAAGTCATCTGCAAAATGCAGAATGTCCTCAGCACCCAATGCAGTCATTGGACTTTAATGTTCAAGTTATGGTCCCACTGAAGTCAATGGAAAGCTCCCACTGAGTTGATTAAACTCTGGTTTTTACCAATTATATAAAAAGTTTTACGTTTTACATAAAATGGATTACAGGCAGTCCCCGGGTTACGTACAAGATAGCGACTGTAGGTTTGTTCTTAAGTTGAATTTGTATGTAAGTCGGAACTGGTACATATTTTGCAGGGGACGGGGAGCTGGAATTAGGTGGAAAAGACCCTGATTCTCATACAACTTCCTTATTCTAAGAAAAACACATACTGTTTTGATATGAAGGTTTTTTTGGTTGATATTTTAATTAAAAATTGATCATAAGTTTCAGTGTTTCATGCTATATCCAAATCTTCCTTTTGGGGTACCTGAAAGATCCCAGTTATTCATTTAATAGTCAGAATCTTTGTTTTTTATAACTAAAAAAAGTTTATTCAATGCATATTACTGTTCCAAATAGAATTTGCTACAGATGGTTCAGTGAAATGGGTATTAAGTGTAATCAATAGTCATTGGAGAGCACAGTGAAATATTGATACAATCAAAGCTGTTGTTGTATTCTGCTGAGCAGAAAATGGAAATCCGTTCCTGTGAAGTGTGTGTGTGAATTTATCCACAGGATTAATTTTAAAGAAAAATTCTGTGTTGCGAACAGGAGGTTAGCCACAGGTGGATCCTCATTGTCCACTCACCCACTTTCAACCACACCCATCCCCTTGGGGCTTACCCTGCTCCGCTCCAGCCACGGTGTGGGGTTGGGGCTTATCCCCTCTTCCCTTCTGCCCTGCTCCTCCCCATTCTTGCCCACCCACACCACTGTGTAATTTTTCAGCTTCACCTCTGCCAGGCTGGAAGGGACTTGTTAATTTCACGTGATGCTAACAAGACAGTTGCAGCTCTAGTGCTGAAGAGGGAAAGAGCTGTTGCTCCCAAGGTGGGGACTGTAACACAATGGGTCTCACTGCCTGCTGCTCCTGCTGTTCCCTAGGAAATTAATTTTTCCGCTCTGGGGTGCCCCCTTTTGGCTGGTGTCTTGTTCCCCTCAGCATACCCGCGTCCTCCATGGCGAGAAAAGCCGCTCTGCATCTACCTGGTCTGCTGGGGGGGGGGGTGCTAGCTCTGCATCTCCCTGGTCTGCTGGGGGGGGGGAAGCGCCCCCTGCGCTGCCAGAGGTGGCGACAGTGGGGGAGGCACCCCACACTAGCTGCGCCTCCCCTCCCCCCTTGTAACTAGGGATCCGACATAAGTTGGATTGATGTAACCCGGGGACTGGCTGTATTATATCCCTAGTTTAAAAAAAATAAAAAATTTCCCGGTTCTTTTGCATTGTACTAAACATATGTACTCCAAATAATTTAAGTGTTAATGTTAATGAAAGTAAGCATGTAGCTTTGGTTACAGATACGCAGGAATATTGAATAGATTGATGGTTGTTTTGTACTATTTTGGATATGAATTCAGATTTGTAGTTATTACCCATAAAATACAAATTAGTATGTTTACATTTGGTAGGTGGAGGTATCCCTCTGGGAAAAGTTTTAATAAAGTGAAAAATGAAAAAATTGGCTGGATTTCCCCTTGAGGTCAAGGTCTCTCATTTTAAATGGTCAGCTGCAGTTGTTGAAATGACAAGGATTTACATATTTCATTATGACTTTACAAAGTATACTTTAAAAAAAGTTCAGCTAGATAATGAAGTGAGCCGTTAGCCTTTCTTTTCTGGAGCTATGAATTCAAACCTGGTTAGGTCAGAAGTGAAAAGTAATTGGAGATCATTGATCTAGTTTCTCTGGAATAGCTTTTCACTTCAACTGCCTGCTTCCACATGGTGTTGGGTACCTTTTGGAAAGTGCACTCAGTACCTAGTGCAGTTGTTGTATTTTACTGTTACTCATCACCTGCTAGGAGTATGCCCTGTACTAGCATGTAATCTAGGTCAGTTGCCAGTCTGACTTAAGGATATACTGTCTATTGAAATAGTTGGTTAGGAGTTGGTATGATTGATCAGTCTAGTTGGAGATGCCTAAAAATTATGTCTGTCTTTTCCTACTTAAATTCAAGCTTCTTGTCCTTACCTTCATTGTCCTCTTTAATTTATCCCCTTCCTGCTCTTATGCCAACTTCCTTGAATTCCTCCACTCTAACCTGGTGTACCTGCCTGTCATCTCTGGGCTTTCTTCCATGCATGCATGAATCATCTTTCCTGAACTCATTCATAGGCCACCAGCCAACTTCTTATTAATAGCACTCTGTGCTGTGATTCCTGTAAAGAATCAGCCAATTAATAGTTTAGAAGCAAACTGAAGAGTTGACACTTTCCATTATTATAGATTTTTTTAAAAAACATTTTACACATGTGCGTGCACACAATGTATATTTAATAATATCCTTTCCCCCTCTTCATGTTTCACTTGATTTCGTAGGACACTACTGAGTTTCGCCCAGGAAACTAATGTTGACATGTAGAAGTTGTCAAAAAAGCCACCAAAGCGTGTTGATACTTGCTCCCTCTGTCCAGACCACAAGATTGAGGGATTTGGAAATGCTCATTGTGATCCTTGGAGATCCAGTTTAACCTCTTGCTCATGAAACTGTACATGGGACACCTGGACAGCGATAAAAGACATTTTAACAACAGGCTCAGGTGCCACATGGTGGTTGTATGCACCTTTGGAAGATTGAAGGTGGCTCTGCAGCAGGCTAGATCTCATTGAGGAAAATATTCCCATGGTTGTCACAGTTTGTTGTACTTCACATGATTTGTGTGAGAGTACAGGGTGAATTGTTTGCTCAGCGGTAGAGCATTGAAGAACAGGGCTTGGTTATAGAATTTGGGCAACCAGACATTAGGGCTGCTGTCAACACCAGGGAGGCTTTGGGGGTTCACTTTGAAAATGAGGAGCACTGAAATAAACCTTTTTAACAGTTGCTTCCATACCTCCTGCACCATGCAACACATACTTGGGAACATGCCTGCACCTAGGATCACAGCGACTGGTCTGGTGACATTGTTAAACAGTAAATAGAAGCCCAGAACTTTAGGATCCTCCTGCTTCTGTTCCTCCATGACCCTGATCATGTGTTCTGTTGGCTGTCTGGCAAAGGTCAGGTTTTCCTGGTGGTTCCTCAGCTCCCTTTCCAAAAGCTGTGTCTGTCATCTGCAGTCACTTGGTGATTGATTTAGCATTTGATTAATCAAATCCTCCCTGTATTTCCTAGGGTGTTTCCTTATTTGTTGCATCTTCTCCAAAGTACTGTGCACCAGGCCTGACAAAGTCTCTGATATTCAGCACAATGCATTAAAAAGGGGTCTGTTCATATCGATTCTGACATTGTAACAATTCACTTACAAATGCCTTTCCCAGCATTTCCATTTGGACTTCTTGTGAGGGTCAGTAGGAAAGTATCTGGGCAAGCAACTTAATCATGAGTGAGGGGATGGGTTAGTGGCAGCTGTCCATATGGATGAAAAATTCCAGCTGGGGCTAGAAAATTCCCTTTACAGGAATATAGTTCTAATCATACCACATTTATCTATAGGGTATAACATCCTGAGATACATCTCATGATAAGCAAGGAAACCAGGGGACAACTTCTCCAGGCTTGTGGCTTTTGCTATGTTCCATATGCAGTCCACCTGTGTTCTGCTTTCATGCCTGCACAAGTGATTGACGAATGTTACAGGCTACTGTCCTACAACAGGGGAGGGAACAAAGCAGCACTGCCATGGAATTTGACAGAAAATTTACATATACCTCTCCAAAAGTTGATAACCCCCCTCTGCAGGATTCCATTGAAATCATGACAAGAATCAACGTGCTGCTCAGCCACATCAATTAGCTACGCAGGGATGTGCAGCTCTGAGAAACACAGCCTGCCTGAGATCTTCTGAACCCTGAAAGAGGTTACTTAACTATTTCACTCTTGGTGGTGTCAGGAATATTTTAATAGGAACACAGTACAGTAATTCTGTTTGATTAGAGATTAAATGCAAGTAAGCATGCTCTTGTTTATCACTCCACTCGATTAGATTTAAGTTCACACACACATAAGCAATAGGTTTAGAACATTCCCGATATTTACCTAATTAATAGCCAATTTGTAGTGGCCAGTTGATCCACTGGGGAAAAAGGTGTCAGAAAACACGTCTCTCACGAGGGCTTCACAAGAGTGTTCTAAAGTACACTATTTTATCTATTCTTTTGTAACTAACAAAATGTGTCAATGACCCCTCCTGGGTCATCAGAATTGCTATTAATTTTTAATAAACTTTTAATATCAGAGGAGGCCACATTCAAAAGTCTTCCAACCACTAAGGTTTTTCGTCTCAGTTGTTGACTTTCTTCCCCTACTCCAGGGGTGGGGAACCACTGGCTTACGAGCAACATGGGCTCTTCAAAGGCAAAATTGCGGCTCCCGCACCTGCAGCTTGGCTCACGCATCCGTGGCTGTTCTGCATTCCCCTGCTCTGACATTTTTTCCTTGTCTGGTCAGGGTGCCACTTGGGGCAGCGAGATCTGATGTTGCGGCCAACGAAAGACTGCTTGGGCCACACGCAGTGGTTAAAGGGGCAGCTTTTTTCCCCCCTCAACAACTTCTTTCCCTTGGCTCTTTGCACTGTATCCACCACTATTTTGGCTCTTTGTCTGTAGCGGGTTGGCCACCCCTGCCCTACTCCATTGAGATTAGCAGAAAGTGCCAGTTTGATTTTTACCTTGCTTCTGAAAGCCTAAATAGAACTACGTAGTGTTCTATTTCATTAATTCATAGTGGCTGAGAGCACATAATATGGTTGCAGTTGGATTGATCATATTCTGAGGTACACCCCCCCACTCCTCTCAAATCCTTACATTTTGATTAAAAAGAAAATTAATGTACGTTAAATGGATTAAAAACTGGCTAACTGACAGGTTGCTAAATTAATTTAAACAAGGAAGAGTGATTGAGTGGGTATGTTTCCATTGGGGTCCTGCAGTGATTAGTACTTAGCTCTAGCATATTTAACATTTATATCAATGTTGTGGGATACAATATAACAATCAATGATTCAGTTTGCAAATGACACAAATTGGAGGAGCAGTAAATAATTAAGCGGACAGGTCACTGATTCAGAGTGATCTGACCTGGATTAGTTGGTCAACTGGAAGCAAGCAAACATCTGCATTCTAATAGAAATATACATACATAATCAGCACTGAGCCCCAGAGCAAGGTGCAGGCTCTGTGCTCCTGGAAGGGGTAGGGCCTCAGGTAGAAGGGGCAGAGCCATGGGCAGTTGGCCCTCAGCACCTTCCCGTGCTCAGAGCCCTCAGAGCCACACACAGTGGTGCTTCAGCAGCAATTCAGAGAGGGCTGGGTTGCTAGCTGCTGCTACCATAGTGGTGGCAGCCTGAGGCCCCGAGAGTTGCCAGGCCTTGAGACAATTGCCTCCTTTGCTCTCCCCTGTCAGCAGGCCTGTAAATAATAAAAGTCAGGGCAACCTACAGCAAGACCCTGCGCTGAGCTCCACACCCCTGGCGCTGCCCCTGCCCAGCCTAGGTGTGCAGATCCTAGGAGCTAATGGGTTAAACACCTCCTTCCCCCACTACAGGTGCTACCTCCTGCTCTGTGAGGGGGCGGGACTGGGGCTGCTCCGCAGATCGGGGCTGGGTGGCCAACCACATATGGGCTACTGGGGCCTGCGCTGCATCCTGCTGCTCCTGCAAACTGTGTGCAGGGGCAGGGAGCCCCTTCCACAGCACCCAGACTGGTGGAACCTGCCCTGGGCTCTGCTCGCCCCAGCCCTGGAGCTGCAGGTGAAGGGTGAGCCCCAGCAAAGGGCTGGGCTAAGCAGGGAAGTGACTCTGCCCTCCCCCGCCCCCCAGCCCCTCCTCCCCCCAGCACTGCTCCCAGGGAGCTGTGAGTCCCAGGGCTGCTGCCCTGCCAGTGAGTGTGCTGGGAGCACAGGGATGTGGGAGCAGGGGGAGGGGGATGAAGGAGGATGGGGGGCAGGATGGGAGGGGGCCAGGGGTTGCACTGAGGGGCATGGGGCAATGCAGGGGATCAGGCTGGGGGGGGGGGAGAACATGGCGCTGAGGGGAGCAATGCTGGAGCAGAGGGAAGATGTGAGGGGGGGATACAATTTTCCTTTGCAGAAGCTGTACTTTCCTTCACTCTCCATTTTTTTACCTCCCTCTCTAACTAGTTAGTCAGCTGCATTCTCACACTTTCAACTTTTTTGCATTACTCTTCCAACCCCCTCCCACCTCAAAACTGTCTCACCCACACCCTCTCCTGCAGCCAAACTCTCATTCCAGACCCTGCCCTTCTCACCCCGTCCTGTACCGCACCTCCTGCCCAGATTCTGCATCCTTATTCCACTTACTGGCAGCGCTACTCCTCACATTGAACCTTTCATTTTTGTTCCTATCCCACAGCCTTAGGGGCCCACAAAATCCACTAATTCTGGAACCCCAGGAAAGTAAATCTGGCCTATGGGAAGCCCTGACCCTCAGTCCTACCTGTCTTTTCCCCTCACCCTGTGTGGCTGGAGAGCCAGAAGAGTGAAGTGTCGCAGTTGGGGGCCACAGTGAGGGTTGGGGGTTTTTGGAGGCTTTTTTTCTTCTCACTTGTGTGGCCCTGTCGGGGGGCTCCCCCCTCAATTAGGGTTGCTACCCTCGTCTGGGGCATAGTTCAGCCCACTTGGGCCTAGCCCCTGTACTAGGGAGAATGCAGCCTCCTGGCCTAGTCCGCAGGCCCTGAAGACTCATCCCAAAGTACGATGCCCCTGTAGTAGGGGAAATACGGCCTCCTGGCCTAGTGCTCCGTACACTGGCTCTGCGGCCTAGTCCTCTGGCCGAGCTCCCCGCTTGCCGGGGTTCAGAGCAGGAGGGGTAGGGGGGCCCGGGCCCTCCCTCTCCACCAGCCCCGACCCAGGGCCCTATCAGTGGCGAGTGGCTCCCACCACTGGCTCCCTGCCCTGGGTTGCTTCCTACCCCCTTTCCCCGGCCCGTCACGGCCCCACCTGTTGGCGTTGGTCGGGTGGCTGTAGCGGCACCTCCCCAGTCAGTGTCGGGGTTGGCAGTGTCCGGTCCGGTGCCTGGGTCACGGGGGAGGGGTCGGCCGGCAGCTCCGTCGTTGGGAGTGAGCTCGGCTTGGGCCTGGCACCTCCCTTTCTGGCAGTTGGGAGCTAGCTCCAGCTCGGGCCACGGTCTGCCCCTTCTGAGCAGGCCTGCAGTCTTTTATACCTCGGCTCCCCTCCAAGCATGCCCAGTAGGGCTGTGTGGGTGGGGCCCTCTCGGCCCCTGGCGCCAGGTGGTTTCCTGGGGCTTGACTGTGGGGCGGGGCCACCCATCACAGGCCCCAACTAATTTTTATGTGGGTCAATGGCCCCCAGCCCAAAAATGTTCCCCAGTCCTGCCATAAATAAAGAAAACATTGAAACCTTTTGTGCTGGACATAAATTAATATTTTACTTTATTTAAAATGAAGTTTGATAAACATGAGAGAGTTAAAACTCTTAATCTGTTCAATAATTTAAATTAAACCATTCTCCCTAGGTGCCGCACTAGCAAAATGGCTCAGGCATAATTATGTAATTAACAGTGAATTTTCATTAGCAACTGGTGATCCACAGAAAAGTTTTCATTGACCTAGGTGGTCCATGGGGTGCGTGGTGGAGAGAGCCCCTCCTCCCTCCCAAGAGAGTGGTACAGCCCATGGCAAGAGGGCTAAATCTTGGCACGCCACTTTGGAAAGGTTTCTGACCCCTGATACAAGTTACAGAATGTGTGTGTGGGGGGTACTCTATCCTGGGATGCAGTATCTCTGAGAGATATTTGGGAGTTGTGGTGGATAATCAGGGAACATGAGTTTCCAGCACAATACTGTGGCCAAAAGAGCTAATGAACCCCTACTCTTTCAAAGCAGTGGGAATTATCTGACATTTGAGCTGCTCAGTGTAGGGAACAAAGAAAGAACAAATCATTGGAACGCTCCTGTTCTCCCCTGAAACACAGTGGCAGGCAGACTGCTGCTGTGTGGAAGGGAGACAGATGCTGTGCTTCTAGACATTCCTCCTCACAGAGAGCTCCCAGAGCTACTAATAATGCTGCTCCCAGTAGCTGAGGAGTCTGTGGGAGAGCGATGAGGGAATCCCAAGATGCGCAGGGATCAATTCTGCCTTCCCACAATATTATATAGTGGGATACATATGCAGAATGCATTGCTTACACTGTTGAGGGTGCCCCCAACGTGGACATGGTCTGTTGACAGAGCAAGTCTGAACATTCTCTGGTGATTTTTGTTTTGTCGCTTTTGGGTGTCAACATAAGTTTGGCCAACAAATTTTGTACAAAATCTCATTCTGAAAAGTTAATCACAAAAGTCAACACAATCCCAATTGCTTTGCGAGGTACTGTAGAGTAGTGATTCTGCTCTGTTTTTCTTTCAGATAATTAAAAGTGTAATTCTGTATTTTAAAAGGTTATTTTTACAATTCATTTCAGGCAATAATCACATGAAGGAAGAAAATTACGTTGCTGCAGTGGATTGTTATACTCAAGCTATAGAGTTGGATCCAAATAATGCAGTATATTATTGTAACAGGTAAAAACAGCAATAAAAATCCCTTGAACTTCCTAGAGATTTTTAAAAAGAAAAACTGAACTTGATCAAAACAAGGTGAAGTAAAAAGGCTTCTCTTTCAGCAAGTAAAAACTTGATTTATACCAGTTTGATTATGCGTGTTTTAAAATGTATCATTTCAACTACACTTGGATGTTTTGTCTTCATTATACTTGCAGTGTGCATTTTAACTTTGTTTCAAGATTGTATTTAATGATTGTTGGCAAATCGAAGCACCTTTTATACTAGAAATTGGTAAAGGCCTGATTCAAAGCCTATTTGAGCTACTGGCAGCCCTTCTTTCACATTCTAATGGATCAGGCCTAATATGCATGAATTTTCCAGAGGAAAAAAAATTTAAGTGCTTTAAAGATGAAAAGGATTGTATAGGAACTAAATATTTTTATGTCAGGATTATTGCAAAAGTAATAGTTCTACATAATGCATTTCTAATACAGATTATTCTCCCTAGATACTAAGACCTGGTCTACACTGGGCATTTAGCTGTGTTAGGTCGATTTTCTAAACAATGAATCCACTCTACCAAGCCCATTTTGTTGACATTAGGGTGGTTAAAGTCGATTTCTGTACTCTTGCTTTCACGAGGAGTAACTACTAAATTCGCTCTTGCATGGTCATGCAGATGCAGTACTGTGAAATTCGACATTCTTGGCCTCCAGGAGGTGTCCCACAGTGCCCTGTGCTGTCTGGTTTGGCCATGGTTTGAACTGTGCTGCTCTCCAGGAGAACAGGAAAAGCCCCAGGAAAATCTGAATTTCATTTCCTGTGTGGACAGCGTGGTGAGCAGATCCAAGAGCATGCAGCACATCTGAGCAGCACACCTGACCATGAATTCCATGAGTTCATGTTCCATGAGCTCCATTAGTCCCTAGGGTCACAGAAGAGCACCAGCATGGAGAACACAAGAGGTATTGGACCTCATTGCTGAGTGGGGAGAGGAATCTGTTCTTGCAGAACTACAAACCAGCAAAAGAAATGCAGATATCTATGCCAAAGGGCATGGATGAAGGAGAAAGAATATGCATAGATGCCCAGCGGTGCCAAGTGAAAATAAAGGAGCTGAGGCAAGCGTACCAAAAGACAAAGAGGCAAATGGATGGTCTGGAGCATCATTGCTAACATGCTTCTATAAACAGCTTCCCTAGCCAGTCCATAGATTCCTCCCAACACACTTAGGCAGCCTCAGGCAGCAGTGTGGAGAACGGCATGATGCAAGAGGAGGAGGAAGAGAATGATCAGCAGGCAAGTGGGGCAACTGATGTCACCGAGAGCCAACAACTTTTTATAAC
The DNA here is from genome assembly GCF_052426305.1 of Pelodiscus sinensis. Classification (NCBI taxonomy): domain Eukaryota; kingdom Metazoa; phylum Chordata; order Testudines; family Trionychidae; genus Pelodiscus; species Pelodiscus sinensis. The sequence goes on from NC_143057.1 coordinate 91,165,757, forward strand.
CTTGAAGACAATCCCCTTCTCCCAGGACATCTCATTTGGGCACTGATCCCAGGCAGGGCACTTCCGGTGAGTTTAAATTTTTATTTTGTTAGCTCACTTTTAAGGCAATCGAGTGTGATCTGTGGCATCCACTGTGCCTACACAGTGGGGGTCCCCGGAACAGCTTGTTAACACGTCTGGAGATGGAACGGGAATCCTCACTGCACATCTCCATAAAGCTATCCTAGAGGAACTCTTTGATCCTTCTCACAAGGTTTCTGGGTAGGCTGCCTTGTTCCATCCTCCACAGTAGGATACCTTTCTATGCCAAGCCAGCAGTAAGTGGTCTGGCATCATTGCAGCACAGATGATGGCAGCATAAGGTCCAGGTTTCTGACCACATTCAGTCAGCATCTGTTTCCTATCACTCCTTGTGATTTGAAGAAGGCTGGTATCTCTCATGGCAACCTGGATGAAGCAGGGGAAGCTATTAGCTGATGCCTCTGCAGTAAACCTCCGTTTGTTCGTCCCCAGTGAAGCATGACTTGAGTCCCTGCTGCCAGGCCCAAACTCTCTCCCGTCCCTCCCACCCACCCACTCTTGCAAGAAGAGACAGATGCATTTTCCTAGCAAATGAGGGATGGGTGCTGAACACATAAGTCACACATGAGCCCCTACCCTGATGCCATGGCTGGACCCCATCCCCCACTCCCTCCTGCTTGCTCCTGTTGGTAGCAAAAGTTGCGCTTTTCTGGCAAATATGGGGGGTGGGGTGCCAAACACCTGGGTGCTGTGTAAGCCCCTTCCCTGCCCTGAACTGCTCATCTAAGAACTCTGTGTATGAAGGATGTAAAATCCCATTTAATTGGCTGATCGTTTAACTGATTAAAGGGGGAGTAAATGCAGGAACAGTCCCTGTCTGTGAGATGCCTGGGCCTGCAGCGGATAGAGATTGCTGTGGCTGGCTGCAGGCAACGGCTGTTCTGGCATCCTAGCTGGAGCAGCCCTTGTCCATGGCGGGCCCGTTGCAGATTTGGAGCAGCCCCCTTTGGCTTCCACCAGTTAACCATTTAAACCTTCACATCCCTAATGTGTAACTGCTGCAAAATAGCTGCTTAAAAGCATAACTGTGGCCTTATACATAACACATCCCTATTGTCTTTAGACAAACCTTCCTTTTATTCTAATCGATTAGGATTTACACTCTACAAAATATCTCCTGTAAAGTCTGCCCTTCGCTTTTCACTACATCAGGAATATGAGTCAGCCTGCTGTGCATTCTCCTGGTCCCACCAGCTGTCTGCCTGGCACAGATCCACAGACTAAAATGGACTAGGGAAGAGATGTTCAAGGAGCAAATGCAATCTGCCTGTTAAGACAGGGGAATATGTAAGTGAGTGGAGAAATATGCTGTTGGAAGAGATGAGCATGGAGTGTAAGGAAAGGAAAACATGCAAGAAAGGGATGTGAAGCACCAGGAGAGAGTGTTGTCATCCATGGCTGTTGTGATGGATCATATGACAGCTTTCCAGGATGTTTACCTGAACAGGCACCTGCTTTAGCCCTTGCAGACCAAAGTTCCCTCTTCTCTGAGTTCCATAGCCTCCCCTCCCAAGCCCCTAGAATGCAGGTGTGGGGCGGGAAGGGGTAGTTAAAGGCAGCCTCACTCTCAATCTCCAGTGACATGTCATGAAGCAAAAGACTGTCTTTCTCGCAATTGTGATTGCCCTCCTCCCCAAAGCTCCCACTCTAGGCTCCTTTTCTGTCCCTGCTGTATTCCCTAAATAAAAGTGAATGATTTCTGAACAATAGTCTCTTTATTACTTGTATTAAGAGATTGGGGGTTACAGGTTATGACACTGAATTGCAGGGACACCTTGTTGAGAGCAACATGCATGACTCTCAAAATTGGTGATTCATAAAACTGTCTTTTCAAGCTTTTCTGACTTGTACTACCCCTTGCTGTGCTCCTTTTATTATCCTGGTGTCTGTTCAAAATCTCTGTCTAGGAGCTGGTCTTTGGCACTCCACCCTGATAGATACATTCCTCTTTACTCTCACAAATATTATAGAGCACACAGCAGGCTGCCACCACAATGGGAATGTTGCATTTGCTGAGGTCTAACCTAGGCAGTAGACTGAAGAATCTTCCCTTTAAATGCCCCAAAGCACTTTCTACCACCAGTCTGCAATTGCTCAGGCTATAGTTGAACAGCTTCTTACTGCAGTAAAGGCTGCCCATGTACGGTTTCAGGAGCCACGGAAACAAGGGGTAGGCTGGGTCACCAAGTATCGCTATTGGCATTTCAACATCTCCAGTTCTAATTTTCAGGTCTGCAGAAAAAGTTCTAGCTTGCAGCTTGCTGAAGAGGCAGGAGTTCCTAAATATGTGTGTCATGCACTTTTCCCAACCATCCCACATTGATGTCAGTGAAAGGGCCCTTATGATCCATCAGCCCGTGCAGCACCATCAAGAAGTACCCATTGCTTTGATTCACAACAGGATCCATCATGGGTTCCAGGCTTAGGTTGTTATGGTGTCTGCACAGATAATCAACAAGAGAGAAAAGACTGTTTGTCATTGGTCTTAAGCATGGAGGGAGGGAGAAAATGAGTGCATAAGGGGCCACTGATGACATGTACCCAGACTAACCTACTGCACAGTTTTGGTGCCATCTTGCATTGGGAGCATAACCCAGAATTCAAAGGGGCTCAGGTACTGTAGGATAGCTGCCCACAGTGCATGGCTCTCAAAGTCAACAGTAGCCACCCTGCTGGCAACTTACTAATTTGAACTATGTGGAATTCTTGCACACTGTGGGAACATGTACCCTCAACTTAACAAAATCAGGTGCTAAAACTTCAACCTTAATAAATTTGACCTTGTCTCTCAGTGTAGACATGGTGTAGACATGGCCTAAGAGGAATTATATAGTAAAGTATTTAATGGAGTGGTTTAGAGGTTGAACCATACCTTTTCTCTTACAACATACCAGTGCCATAAATTCTCTCTAGATGTAAACTGGTCATGTAGCCCATTGAAGTCAATTGAAAGACTCCCATTAACTCCAGTAGGCTTTGAATGAGCTAAAAAAAGTGTGTAGTTAGCAACACAAAACAACTATTTAATGACTGTGTAAAACATGTGCAACTTGCAATGATCTGACATTGTAAAACAGACCAAATTCAGCTCTGGCATACCACCACTTGAAATAATTTAAAACTAGGAATGAATTTTGCTCTAGAAGTTTTGAAAATGGTGCAACAGACATAAGTTGAAATAGAAGATGGGTTTGTTTTACCTTAAGAAAAAGGGAGAGAAGAATGAGGACAATTCCCTATTTGGGCTACTGAGTCTTTCCCTAAATATGAAAAAAAATTGAAGTGCATGTAGAGCTAAATACTGCTGCTGATTACACTCATGCAACTATATTGGCCTCAGTTGAGGTTGCACAGGTGTAAAGCAGTTCATAAAGTTAAAGACAATGAATACTTCCCAAAAGGAAGCAAAGTAACTTATCCCATCAAATCTAGACAAATAATATAATTCAGAAGGCATATTAGCAGTAAGACTTAAATTACAAAAATATTTTATACAGAATTGTTCATAGAAAGCTAGCATAAAATACATTCAGAATTACTTATTCTGAAAAGTAGAATTTTAACTGTGAAAAGATTGAAACTTTTTTTTTTCTGAGTACCCTCAAATTGTTGGAAAATTGAATTTGAATACTGATCTGAACTCTTTGGCTTGGCCACTCTATTATCCAGATTTATAAATTAGATGTAAAAATAATTAGTGTTTCCCTGTTTAAAGTTCAGGAATTATTCAGAAATTATTGGGTCTCTTTATCCAGATTTCTCTACTAGCATGAGTGGTATTATACCCACAACTGTATTTCTACAGAGATTTTGAAAAAATAAGTATAGCTTCCTTACATGGGAAGAGTAGAAATTCTAGTTCCTCTAGGAATTCTCCTGGAGTCAGGCACCTGAGGGATAGATGCCTTCAACAGAAGGATTGTCACTGTGATATGAGACTGACAAGTATATGAGTAAAGGGCAGGGAGTATCCTTTAAATCTTGTGGAGTGGAAACAAAAAGTATTATTGTTGCAAAAGGTGACTGTACAAAATACTTGTTTTCTTAGACAGTCATTATAGATTACCCAATCTCCCATATGACAGTTTGATTTGTTATAATTGATTTAATTATATATTTTGTGTATATCCATTTTCTGGTTCTCAGACTCTTTCCCTCGCTCTTATATTTTTATAAGATATGAGTCTATATTCTTTTGTATGCTAAGTCAGTAAGGCTTAACTTTACTTAGTTACACATGTTTAACTTTATGCACTTGTACAGTTTCAAAAGCAATTGAGCAAATTTTCTATATTGTAACTGAGAAATCAATAGGATTAAACATGTTCTTATAGTGAAATGTGGTTTTAAGTTTTATAGAATTGGGGCCTAAATCTGGATTTGCTTAGACTTTTCGTAAATAAGTGTTTTTTCTTCCCCTTCTTTAGGGCTGCTGCTCAAAGTAAGCTCAGCAACTACAATGAAGCAATAAAAGACTGCGAGAGAGCAATAGCAATAGATCCAAAATACAGCAAAGCATATGGGAGAATGGGGTAAGATAATCCAGAATTATGTAAGCATGAAGGGACAGATTTTTGGAAGGTGTAAATCATTGTAGCTCTACTTAAATCAGTGGGGTTGTCAAGGCTGTCTCCATCCTAGCATTTTGAGTCCGGAAGATGGAGGCCCGAAAGAGACTTTAAAATATCCTGCCACTAAAGGCTTCTGTTTAAAAACTCCCCATAGTCACAGATTCCGTGGCCTTGGATTGGTATTGCTGCCACCACCCAAATGCAAAAAAAACCCCTTTGAGAATCCAGGAAGATGCATTTGGGAATTTATTCCTGTGGGATACCTCACGCTCTTTAACCCTTCCTCTGGAGAGATCTTGAAAAAACTGTGACTTTTCTTAATAGTTGACTTCGCAATCTTAGGCATGTGCACACAGAACCTTCTCCTTTTTAGGACACAGGAATCAGATAATCTTTTAAAGGATGATTTTTATCAACAAGACAAGGAAAACATACTTGGTGAAAAATCAGTTGGTTGCTAGGTGTTACACAGCAACTAAAAAAAAGATTAAAACAAAGAGAATTGCTTCCTGGGATCCAGTTTGGACAGTTACAGGGTAAGGCGTGTTGTATGTGCTCAGAATAGAGAAGTCCAAAAAAACCCAAAATAAAGAAAATCAATTTGATCATGTCTGACTAAACAGTCCCTGTTCTGTTCACATATCGGTTGTTCCAAGATAGTCCTTCCCTAGGCATGGATATCACTACATACTCCATGCCCTGCTTCCTGGCTTAGTTCATGTCTCCCAGCTCTCCTTTGGTCACATCAAGACTAGAACAGGAAGGTCACTGCTTTCAAATAAAAAAAAACACACTCTGTTTTCATTGGCTCTCCTCGCTTCCTGCCAACTCACTTCTTGTTTCCCTAGCATTCCTGGAAACTCTCTAGGACCCACTTTCTATGGTTTTAACCCTTACAGGCAGTTTAGTTAACTGAATGTCTGGAATGTCCAGAAAAGGTATTACCCCTCCCTTTCATCAGAGGGGAATTCCAGTTTGTGTTGACTGGTGCTAAAAAATGTAGTTGTTTTGTGACTAAAGCTGGCATGAAGTTCTATGTCCATGATCTCTCCTAGTGACTTTCTGTCATATTTGTTCTGTTTATACCATATATTGTTTTCTTCAGTTTATCAACACTGCAAACTCAGGCTGTGTTCTTTTTTGCTCCTGTATAATCACCAGTAGTCATTCTGTAACTGGAACAATGACTATTCTGTTAATGATAATTGATACAGAATAGAACCCAGATCCCTCTCTCAAAAGTGATGGGCTGCAGAGCTATGGGGAATACAGACTTATTTTTCTCAGTTACATGCAGCCAGGACGCAGATCTTTGGAGGTGAAAATGTTATTTATTCTTTCGGACCATAACATGGTACTCTAAAGTACACACTGTTATGAATTCACATCTTCACGTGTCTGACTTTTTTCAGTTCCCTCTGCAGAGGCACTTTTGTGTTAGAGATATTCCCAAGGGTGCCCATGCAGTTGCTTTGTGATTTCTTTGTGCTGTCATAACTGGGCAGGGCAATCTATCATTGCATGCTTAGTGTGTGGGAGTTAGAATGTAGGACCCTCGATACCAGAAATACAAGCCTTTACCACTTAAGTTACAAGCCTCTCTGGCTGATGTTGTAATAGTAACTTACAGGCAAGACACTGTGACGTATAAATGCTAAAGTAGGCCCGACATTCCATGCAATTATATGCATAAAGAGAATCAGTCCCTCTAACTAATAAAAAATTAAGTTCACCTGGTAAATCTTTTTAAAGAAATGTTAATAATAAAACAAATATCTAGTGCCAAATTCTTCCCCCAGAGGCACTTATATGGCTCTTGTTGAAATCAGTGAGCTCCGTATATGTGCATGCTAATGCTGACTTTGGTCCTTAGCATGAATTTTAATCCTGAAGATTGAATGAATACTAATGGTTTAATCTTGCGAAAAATGTGAATACAGCACATTGTGAACTATCCGGAAAGATCAAATGGAATCATGCATCTTTACTACCTAAAGTTTTATGAATCTCTCCATGTTTGAACGGGCTCTTGGCCCTAATCTAGAGGGAGAAGTATGGCCAGCATAGTATAAGCTTCTGTAAATGTGTTTGTGCCAAAGTGTGTGATCTGAAGTGCAATGGAGTCTCTTGGGTACATCTATACCATGATAAAAAAAAACCCCTAAGATTTAGAGGCTTAGTTGAGAGAAACTCTGCTTCAAGGTGTGTACAGAGCTCGAAGAAGCACCCTTTCATATTTCATTAGTTGCTATCCTATGAATGCATGGCCTAGAACAGCCAGAATCATTTGGCATTTTCCTTGTGGCAAAGAATCCTTGATAAGGCTTGCCTGAATGTGGATCATCTGTGCTGCAGAAAGTTATGTGACAAAAGAAAATGCCATCGCCAGTGAATATACATCAGTACTTTGATTCTGGTAGTAAACTTCTGTATGTATTTCAGTGTGATCAGGATCTAAGTTAATTGTGAGATTCCCTCACTTACTCCTATGCTAATTAGATCTGAGACTGCTAGTATCGTTACTACTTTTATATGCTCAGACAGGATTTCTTTATTTCCCACTAGGTTGGCCTTGACCTCTATGAATAAATACCAAGAAGCAATTACCAGTTACCAAAAAGCACTGGTTCTTGATCCAGAAAATGACTCTTACAAATCAAATATGAAAATAGCTGAACAGAAACTAAGAGATCTCTCCAGTCCTGTAAGTTAGCTTAATTAGTTTGTATTTTCAGTGGGTTTTTAAATAACTCAAATGGCAGATTATTAGATATAGTAATCTTCAGATACTATTTGTTTTCAGACTGGAACAGGACTGAGTTTTGACATGGCAAGCTTGATAAACAATCCAGCATTCATTAGTATGGTGAGTATATTAAGTATTTGCTTTTAATTAAGAAACAGATTGTAAAATGTTTAAACATTGCTCTTGCTTTACCAAAGAGTATGGTTTTAATGCTTGCCATAACTTGTTTATACATCCAAAGCCCAGGACTTGGTAGTGATGGTAGATTTCAACTATTTAGACATCTGTTGGGAAAATAATACAGCAGGAGTGTACAGAATATTCAACAAATTCTTGGAATGTCTTGGAGACAATTTTTTTATTTCAGAAAGTGGAGAAAGCCAATAGGGAAGAGGCTTCTAGGTTTGATTTGACAAACTGAAAGGAATTGTTGAAGACATTATTAAAGGTATAAGAACAAAGTGTATCACTGTGTAGGCAATATAGGAAGTATGGCAAGACACCACCCTCTCAGAACCTGGAGAACTTCAATAACCTGAAACTTAGAAGAGTGTCCTACAAAAAGTGGAAACAAAGGCTGAATATAAACAATTAACCCAAGTGTGTAGGGACAATTAGAATAGACAAGGTATAACATGAGATTAAACTAGCTAGAGAAATAAATGGTAGCAAGAAAACAGTCTACACATGCATTCAAAGTGAGGAGATTACCAGTTACTCAATGGAGGACAGAAAATGTGGAAATGGTAGAAGTGCCGGAACATTTTTTTTGTTTCAGTTTTTACCAAGAAGTTGAGTAACAACTAGACATGTAACTTAATGAATGCCAGTGAAAATGAGGAATGTTCAGAGGCTAAAATAGGGAAAGAGCAAGTTAAAACTTACTTAAACAAGGTAGATGACTTCAAGCTGCAAAGGCACCCTGAACCATTAGTGATTATCTCTGAAAAGTCATGGCATATGGGAGAGATTCCAGCAAACTAGAAAAGGGCAAATATAGTATCCATCTATAAAAAGGGGAATACGGACAACGTGGAGAATTAGTCCAATCAACTTTAGTACCCAGAAAAATAATAGAGCAAAAATTAAATTCTCAATTTGCAAATACCTAGAATATAATAAGTAACAGCATGGACTTGTCAAGAACAAATTGTGTGAAACTAATGTAATAGCTTTCTTTGGCAGTGGAACAAGCCTTATGGATATGTGGGAAGTAATAGATGTGGTACATCTTGACTTTAGTAGGGCATTTAATATAGTCTTACATGATCTCATTAACTAGGGAAATGCAACTTAGATGAAGCTTCTGTAAGGTGAGTCTGTAACAGGTTAGAAAACTGTTTGCAGAGAGTAGTTAGTGGTTCACAGTCAAGCCACTGAAATGGTATATTGAGTGGGGTCTCACAGGAATCAGTTGTTGGACCAATTCTGTTAAGTATCTTCATCAATAATGTAGGTAATAGCGTAGATAGTACACCTATGAAGTTTGCAGACAAGACCAATCTGGGAGGCATTGAAAGTGCTCTGGAGTATAGGGTTATAATTCAAAGTGATCTGGACAAACTGGAGAAAAGGTCTGAAATAAGATGAAATTCAGTAAGAACAAATGCCAAGTAGTCTACTTAGGAAGGAGTGCAATGCGTCAGTTACACACATAAATGGGAAATGACTGCATAGGACAGGGGTCTCAGCCCCTGGGTCATCCCTGGCTGCAACAACTGTGCAGTGGGGCTTGGGACACCTGGTGGGCTGGGGTGGGGAGTTATCCATTACTGGTTCCCCAAACCCTGCCACTTCCCACTATCTCCCCACCTTCACTTCTCTATGGCATCCTGTCCCCAAGGATGTGGCTTCAAGGAGTCATGGGTGGGAGGGGCTCCTGCCCTCCCCATCTCCAAAGCCACATGCTTGAGAATGGGGTGTCATTGGGGGAGAGGGAGGGAACGATGGCAGGAAGGGGCAGGGTTTGGGAGCCAGTAACAGACAGCCCCCTCCGAGCCCACCAGGAATTCCAGGCCAGATTGCGCAATTGCTTCAGCCGGGGATAGCCCATGGGCTGGGAGTTTGAGACTCCTGTCCTAGGAAAGGGGATGGGAGTCATAGTGGATCACAAGCTAAATGTGAGTCAACAGTATAACATTATTGCAAACATCATCTTGGGATGTATTAGCAGTAATGTTGTAAGAAAGTCATGAGAAGTCTGCTCTACTCCACACTGATGAGGCCTTAACTGAGTATTGTCCTGTTATGGACACAGCATTTCAGGAAGGATGTAGACAAATTGGAGAAAGTCCAGAGAAGAGCAACAAAAATGACTAAAGGTCTAGAAAACATGAGCTATAAGGAAAGATTGAAAATGCTAGGTTTCTTTAGCCTGGAAAACAGAAGACTGAATGGGACATCAGTTTTCAACTACATAAAAGATTATTACAAGGAGGAGAGAGAACAATTGTTCCTTTTAAGCTCTGAGAATAGTACAAGAAGCAATGAGGTTAAATTGCAGCAAGGGTAGTTTAGGTTGGACATTAGTTAAACACTTCCTATCTGTCAGGGTGGCTTAGCACTGGAATAAATAGCCTAGGGGAGTTGTAAATTCTCCATTGTTTGAGATTTTTAAGAGCAGGCTAGCCAAGCACCTGTCAGGGATTATCTAGATGGATGTTTTTCGAATGTGGTCATTGTGGCTGATTGTGGCTAACAAGGGCTTTTCTTGTAGCCATAGCTCCGTGAATGGTAATGAGAGGCATAGCAACGGCTCCTCCCCTCCCCAGGACCACCAGCAGGAATTGGGCCCTGCTCCTCTCTGGAGCCACAAATGGCAGAGGGGCAGGTAGCTGCTGTGAGTTCACCCTTATTGTGGGCAGTGGGGCTCAGACTTCTGACTTCAACTCTGAGGTGGCAGATGACAGGCTCTAGCTCTAGGGTTTTGAGTCTGGGATCACCACCTTGTCTTCCTGCTTTGCCCTGGGTCTCCACATCCTCTGGCCACAGAGCTTCTGGATCTGGCCTTCAGTCATCTGTCCCCATGACCACTGGTCTTCACTGCCTCCTCCAGCCCTGGGCTTCAGCTGCACAGTGGCGATCTCCAGAGTGTGGGGCCCCAGGATCTAGCCATGGCACTTTGGGCTCCAGTTTCAGTCCCTGGCTATGGGTGTCAACCCTGGGCTCAGTACCCTCCCAATTGTTCCTGGCCCCTATCTGTGTCCTATAAGGCTGAGTCTGCTGAGTGAGACCAGCTGCAGCTGTGCCATGGCTCTTTTATAGTGGTGTAGACTTACCTCAGAGACTCCACTGCCTTCCTTCCAGGTGAAGACCTGGCCACTTCATGCAGCTTCAGAAATTTTCTAAGAGAATTGATTAAAATGTAGGTTAAAGAATGTGTTTTCTGCACATGTGCATAAACCTACACTTAATCATACAGGGTTTGCTACTCTGCTTTTTTCTAACCTTTGTCCAATTTGTTCATTTTTTTTCTACTTGGGTCCAGAACTGAATGCACTATTTCAGATGCAGTTGCAAAGCAATCCAGAGAGAAAAACGTTTACTTCCTTACTCATACTTGTGTGTGCACGTGGATGGGGCAGTGCCCAAAATTACATTTGATCTATTTTGCTGCCATATCTTATTACTAACTTGTTTCTAATGTCTGTCTATTACTACTTTTCAGGTTCCTTGTTTGTTTTGAGAATCCATGTTTGAGATTGTTTTCTACCAGGTGGACAGTACTAGTTTTTACTTCCTCCATCTCATTTAGTTATTTCTTACTCATATTTCTAAACACTAGGGACCAGATCCAGAAAAGGATTTAAGTGGTGCAGCACCTAACTGTTAGGTATCTAGAAAAGTCAGTGGAACAGTCATCAGATTTGTAAAGCACCATGCTATGGTGTCTAACATACTAGCCACCAGCCACATGTGGCTGTTTGAGCGTGGCTAGTTAGCTTGAACAATAAAACTCATTTTCAGAATAATGTGGCTATTTCGCTATAGCAGTGGCTGCTATATTGACTACTGCTTCAGAACTGGTTGGACACCATGTCACTTAAACCCTAGCTGCAGGATCTATACACCAAAGGAAGACACAGTTTGCTCACTGATCTTCCTTCCCTGCCAGACCCAATCTGATAAGTGTGCTTAAAGCATGCCCACTGGAACTGGTCTCATTCAAAATGCAGGAAGTGGTGCCCAACAAATGGGCTATGGGATATTGTGGTGTGGGTCCCTTTTAATCTGTCCTGTTGAAGCATTCCAAATAGAGTCACTGAAGCAGGAGTACCACTGGCTCCTAGGTCTCTCACCTTATGAATAGGTACCCTTGACACTTCTCTGCATAGGTGCTAGAATCGTTTTATAATGGGGGTGGGGGTGCTGAGAGCCATTGGACAGAACTGCAAACCCTGTAAATGATGGAAATCACTGCCAGGGGGTGCTGCCACACTCAGAGCACCCCTAATTCCAGAACCCACCTTTTTGTGTGGCCTTCTGACTATTTAATTATCCAGACTGAGCACAACCCAAAAATATCCCATCTCCCAATGGTTAGAACAGTCTCCTGAGATGTGGAGGAGCACTGTTTAAATCCTCTCCCCCCATCAGGCAAAAGGGAAATTTAACCTAAATCTTCAACATCCCAAGTGAGTGCTCTAACCACTGGCCTAAATGTTGTAAGGTGGGTACACGACCACTCCCATTTTGTGTGGAAAGAGGTGTACACTTAAATCATTCTTACAAGAAATGGCTTGGGTATTGTCAGAAGGTAGCGAACCCTTTGAGTCAGGTGCTCAGTCTATTTCTGACAAGCTCCACAAAGGGGAAAGTGAGGCAATTCAGGTGCACCTGGTGCTAATTAACTGAGAGTAATTGGGAGGCAGTTAATTAGGCAGGGAAGCTCCAGCCATGATAAAAAGGAAGTTACTCCTAGTAGACACCACTAAAGAACAGAGACTTTTTGGGAAAAGAGCAGAACCCAGAACAAGGAAGCTTCCGATGGGATGTTTTTTTATGGGGTGCTATTATGGAAGCTCACTGGAAAAGGAAACCAAGTTACGTGTAAGATTGCTCCAAAGAAAGGAAGGAAGGAAGGCCAAGTATAAGCAGAACCTGGTCTTCATGGAAAGATTTAATCAAGTAGCAAAAGCCCCAGCTTGGAAGAATTCTATGTTGATATGAGAAAGGGTCTCACAATTTGACCTCTGGTGGGATCTTAACCCAAGAGGAGAGATCCTCTCTCAGAAGATGACAAGAGTCCCTGGCTGCAGAAGAGGTTCTGCATCGAGGTCCCATTTTTCATATTCCTTATCAGAAGTGGAGTTGATGGACTAAGGTTAATTCAGCCCTTTTACCCTTCAGCTGGAGATGCTGGGGTAAAGGCCTATTTGTAGCATTCCACCTTCAGGTTATATAGATCACAGCTTTGACAGATGTAATTGCACTGCTGTGGTAGGCAGCCTGGAAATGTGCCAGGGGAAGGGTCCCTAAGCTGCTTGATTCCAGAAGAGGTGTTCTCTGCCATTGACTGCACATGAAGTTAGGCATCTCCTTACAACCTGGATTTAAGTGCCATGGGAGGAGCATAAAACAACACTTACACCTCACCCCCAACAGCATCTGTCAATTGCTAGCTTAGGCGGCTCTCTACCCAGCTTGCTGGCTTTTGTGGGTTGCGTTTTAATCTCCTCATTCACTTACAGGCTGTGTCTACACTGGTGTGATCTTGTGCCAAAGCGGACGCTCTTGCACAAAAACTTGCTGCCTGTCTATAGTGGCCGTGTGTTCCTGCGCAAGTAAACTGACGTTCTACTGTATAAAATCAGGGCTTTTTGCGCAAGAACTATGATGCTCCCACTCAGGAATAAGCCCTTTTGCGCAACTGTTCTTGCCCAAGAGGCCAGTGTAGATATGCAACATGAATTTCTTGCGCAAGAAAGCCCTATGGTTAAAATGGCCATCAGAGCTTTCTTGCGTGACAGAGCGTCTGCGCTGGCATGGATGCTCTTGCGCAGAAGCACATCTCTTGTGCAAAAGCACGTCAGTGTAGACGCTCTCTCCTGGGAGAGTTTTTGCACAAAAACTCTTCCGCAAAAGAGTTCTTCTGCAAGAAGCTGCCAGTGTAGACGTAGCCATAGAGTTGTAATGTCCAACCAGTTCTGAAGCAGTAACCACTATAATAGCTCCTGCTATAGCAAACTAGCCACACCGAACTTTCCAAATAGCTACATGTAGCTAGCGAGTTGGACATTATGGGTTTAAGCACTTCTTTCACTTGAAGATCAGACCAGACAGAATGCTGAAAAGTGACATCTCGACACAACTCTGTATTTTTTTCATTATCTTTTATTTTTTGCCCTTCAGTAAACCTTCAGTCTACATAGTGCTCTTAACCAAACTGATTTGAATTAATTTTGGAGCATAGATCAGGAGACTAAATTTCATATATTCATCTCTGTGTTCTGCAATAAGTTTGTTGCATTCCTCTGAGTTCTTAAAACAGTTCAAGCTGGTGGATTGCAGCATTACTGGCAGCCCACAACATTAAACTTAACATCTGTGTGCTTAAGGTTAAACAGTGAAGTTTGGAGTACATAGCCCCAGAGCATGCAATAACCTCTGACTCAGTAGTCCCCAATGCGGTGCCCGCGGGCGCCCGCCAGGCCATTTCTGTGCGCCTGCCGAGTGATCAGGGCCAGCCCCACCCCCAGATGTGCAGCGCATGGGCGGTGCCAGCCGCTGGGCGCATTGGTGGCACCAGGTGTGCAGCGCGAAGTCTGTGCCAGCCTCGGGCGTGCAGCGTATGGGCAGTGCCGTCCCAGGCACGCAGCATATGGGAGGCTCCGCCCCCGGGTGAGCGGCGCAAGGGCTGTGCGGGCCCCGGGCTTGCAGCGTATGGATGGCGCCGAACTGGGCGTGTGGCATAGGGGCGGCGCCAGCCCCGGGCGCGCAGCACATGGGTGGCCCCACTACTGGGCGCGTGATGCATGGGCACTGCCAGCTCCTGGGCGCATAGCACAGGTGCTGGCCCTGGGTGCGCAGTGTATGGGCGGCTCCACCCCTGGGCATCCAGCACAGTTGCGGTGCCAGCCCTGGGAGTGTGGCACATGGGTGGTGCAAGCTCCGGGCACACAGTGTATGGGTGGCCCCGCCCCTGGGCATGTGCACGGCCCCGCCTCCTGGTGCCCGGCGTGTAAGCGCCTCTGCTACCGGGCGCCCGGCAGCCCCAAAAGGTTGGGGACCACAGACTTAAAAGAGATGCCAGTTTGGTCACATCCCAAAGTTTTCTAGGGTAGAAATGGTCTGTGAGGAAGGAGTAGATGAATTTTCTACATGGCTTAGTTTATTAAGTTGCACAGGAAGCCTATGTTGGGCAATTGCATTCTTCAGCAATCTCCATCTGCTTTGAGTTTAAAATGTTCTCTTCCGTCTTTATCTAACAACATGAAATGGATTTTTTGTAGTGTTTCCAGAGGTTGACTGATAACTGAAGTGGATTGAACCCAGAACTGGGAGCCAGAAACTCCCAAGATCTCTTTTTGCTTTTTACCACTGTCTAACCTTGAACAAGTTGCTTGTGACTCAAGTTTCAGGCCTTTGATCTCCTGGACCAAATTCATGCTGAGATAAATTAATACAATTTCATTAATATGAAGGAGTTGCAATCAGTTTGGCTTTTTATATGTCATTCCCTAACTGTAAAACTGATACGTATTGTGATCAACATTCCTTCTAATCATCTCCATCCATGTGCAGAATGAATTTTTGTGTGTACCAAAGCATCTGCAAATGTGCACCACCAGGAGAAAAAAACCTAGTTGTGGGTGTTTTGCTAATCAGCTGGGCAGCATTTGAATCTCTCGTGAGGAGCAGCACAAGTGCACAACTTACAAGGAACACTGGTTGTGAGGATAAATCAATTAAAATGTTTTTTGTTAAAATGTTTTTAGCAGAAAAGTGCCAAGTATTTGTATTTAATTGAATAGATAATATCAATAAGTAAGTGAATATGCAGAACATTTTATATAGAGAAAATGTTCTTTATAGGATCTTTTTATGTATGTACTTCGGATTCCCATCAATTTTTTGACGGAAACTTATAGAAATACAACACAAACATGTAAATGATCCCATACACAGAAGACTACCCTTTCTGCTTAGATATTTTTACCCAATATAATAACAATAACAACCCCAGCCATCCCAAAACTAACTGTTCCCTCTCATGTCCTAGAAGCCATAAGCCTTTTCAGGTTCCTGACAATAGGCATTACCAGGTAGAAAGCTTTTAATTTGTTCTCTTTCAATATATCATATCTAGCAGAAAACATGAGACAGGATTCCAAGCTTTCTCCAATTCGAATGATGGAAGCTTAATATTAAAAAATACATAATTGAGAGCTGTTTTTTTTTTAAACCATTAAGATGATTGCCGAAATATCTGGTGCATTTTAACTTCTAATTTCCAAGGCATTAGGTTAGAGTACCTAGAGATACACAGGCTTCCTTTTTCTTCATGGTTGATTACCCTGAATAGTAATAGTACATTGTAACTGATAAGCATGGTGTGTAGAGTATAATGAATTATATTATCTTCCTGTCCTTGAAATATATTCCTGTAATGAGTCCTTTTATTGAGGATCATGTGTTTTTAGAGTCCTTAACTTAGTTTGTGTATTGTAATACAAGAAGATATGTATTGTGCTTCTCATTATTCCCCCAGTGATAACTAAATATTTTACTGTATTATGACTTGCAGTACATCTAATCTCTTCCAGGCAGCAAGTTTAATGCAGAATCCTCAAGTTCAACAACTGTAAGTATTAACATGGAGTATGAGCAAAAAGATGTGTTAGTGGTGTCTGAGTGGGTTAGCAAAACAAATGCAAATGGCAATGGATTACTAAAATGTGTATTATGTTCTTGCTATTATTGACTTTACAGCTGTATCCTTTGTAACTAGTGCTACCACAGTTTAGTTTCCCCTACAACTCACTAAGGCTACTGCATGATTATTTCGGAATAAGCTATTCGGAAGAAATACTTTGAAATAGATTATTTAAAAATAGCACGTCTACACTACAGGAAAGCCTGGAAATTAGTCTGAGGCAGGCTCCCCTAATGTGGATGTGCTATCTCGATTTAGAGCCCCAAGAAGCACTGGGGTGTAATTACTTTGAATGGCCTGGGGGAGGAGCTATTTCGAAATAGCAGTAGTAGAGCATCCACACTACTGCTATTCCGAAATAGCTAATTCAGCAGAGGTGTTATTCCTCGGAATGAGGTTTACAAATGCCAAAATAAGCTGTCAGTTATTTTGAAATTATTTAGATATACGGGCTAGTTGTGTAGATGCTCACATATTGATTTTGGAATAATGGACAGAATAACGGAATAATAGACGGAATAACGGAATAATAATCCAGCAAAGAACTGCTGGATAATAACAGATAATAACATCACAATACTAATGCTGTGTTTACTGTTCTAGAATGTCGGGGATGATGTCTAATGCCATTGGTGGCCCTGCTGCTGGTGTTGGTGGCCTAACTGATCTGTCAAGCCTCATACATGCGTAAGTGTTGTGAAGATTTACGTATTACCTCATATTTGTAAAAACTGCTCTCAACTTTTGTTTAAAAGAGATAGTGTCAAGCTGAGTTTTGGCCTTTGTATTCCTAATAACCTTAGATTATTAAACATTTTACTTTACATTTTACTCTTCACTATTTTTGTTTAACTTATTTTGTACATTTCATTCATTCAGTTTGAACAAGCAAACTAACAAGTTGATTTCTCTGCCACACCAGCTTCCTCCCATTTAAACGGGAATGGGTTGCTACTTCAAGCAACGTGAATGCAGTATCACATGAGGAGGGAGGTGGTTTCTACAGTAGCTCAGATGCAAACCAGTTAGGGTTTGATAGGCCATCAATCAAATAAAAGCCAGTGTACAACAGAGCACCATGTAATATGCTCATATGCCAAGCACGTAGTTGGACTGTACACATTTAGACATTTCCAAATAGTTTTTAGATGCAGTCCCACAAAGAGTCTGTTTTAATAGTTCACATTATTGGAAACAATAGTGTGAGTAATTTTGGCAAGGACCCCCATTCCTTCCTGCCCAGTGCACATCATATTAAAGGAGTATTGGTAACTACTGCTATCTGAGCAAAATTGTGAAGCCGCAGCTGATTCCTCGAGAGGTTATTCATGGAGTAACGGATTTCTTCCAGTTGTTTTTCCCAGTGATAAACTATTTCATGTGTCTCGCCTGAGGTTAATTTTAGCCAGTTAGCTGAATATAAGCCTAGCAGGTAAATGTAGATCAGTGATTGTTGGGGTGGAGTGAAGTCCAATTATAGAGATTGGGTACTGTGAGCATATTGGAGATAAAATTACTTTGCATTTTGCCTATGGCCTCACTTACATGTGTACAAAATGGGTAGCAGAATACATCTTGGAAACCCCACATCAGATTGTTGCTAGGCTAGAGCAAAAATTGCTTGATGGCATCTCTTAGAAGGAAAGGAGCAGAACCATTCAAGAGCACCTTTACTTACCTATGTTAGTGTCTGCAGGTTAGTCAACTGTAGTTCTCATCAAAAGCAGCTGGATAGGTCTAAAGACACATGTCCATCTGTCATCACAACAGAATTCAAATACACACCCTGATTATCATTTTAATACTTACCATCCCAGTCATGCTTGCTTTTGCCTTCATTTACATAACATAACTTTCAGCTCTCATAAAACTTGCTGTTTTCTTACGAGGGCTGCATGTCAATTACTTGCCTGTTGATTTACAAAGAAAAAACCAACAACTGTTCAACACAGGGGGCAGCAGTTTGCACAGCAGATACAGCAGCAGAATCCAGAACTCATAGAACAACTGAGAAATCATGTCCGGAGCAGATCTTTCAGTGGCAGCACTGAAGAGCATTCCTGATTTAAAGGAGGCATGTGTTTGTAGAACTGGAAATGTGAATGGTGTATAATCCCAAAATGCATATTGTAGCTAATAGCAAAAGCATCATTGTAACTACTCTGCTTGGACATGAGACAGAAAATCCTTTGTCTGTTCGTGAAACAAGAATAAATCTGTTAAAACAGATCTGTTGCACACAAGTTTAAACATATCATGTATGCGTAGTGAATCCTTTGTAAATTTATAGATATATAAAATAGATTCATTGACTCATTAAAATTCCCAAATATAAGTTACCATGTTTAAGTCTTTCACATTAATGAAAACAATATGTTAATGGATGTTAAAACTTGCCTTTTCTTTTAAGAGAGGCTACTTACTGTGCACCAAGGCTGCAATTTGGAGTGATTTCAAGGGCTGCTGAGAGGGGAAGCGAGTCTAATGCTTTCAAACGTGCTGGCATGCCTGTGTATAAGAATTGTTTTTAAAAAAATACCTTGTAAAAGGCCTGTTGTTCAGTAGCAAAGGGTTGCTTCTTGCCAGATCAGCTATGAAACAGTAGATCTGATTAGCAGTCTGCTCCTTGTGATGAGCCCAAGTGTGTGATGGAGAGTGCAGTGTGGATTTAAAATGTGTCCGAGGATAAGCCCTGTGGCTTCATAGCACTGAATTTTCAGTGCTTGTTGAGAGGCTTCTGGTGTCAGCATCACATGCCTTTCAACTTTACCTGGTGGGTAGTAGAGACTTAGGAGGATTAAGAGTTGAGTGTATAGAGGATGATAAAACTGAGCTAGGAGGAAGATGTACAGAAATCCGAGAACAAGACCAGGACAAGAGAGAAGGAAATAGGAATTTCTACTGGCACGTGTCCCCAAATCATATTAGTAGCTCTGGAGGTCTCCATTATGCCACTAATAGCATAGACATGGAAAGCTGTGCCTCATTCCTGTGTTTATATAGTATACAACCTGAGTTTAAAAATCTTTAATGGTGATTAGCTAAACTACACAAGTTATTAGCACTGAAAACTTAGGGAATTGCTTTAGAAAAAATAAATCAATATGTACCACAGTGCAGCAAATCACTGACTTATGGGAAAAAACACAGTTAAGGATTTTTGAAGTTTAACTATACCATAAATGTGTACATTTTAAATGAGTGATGAATAATGAAAAGGCCATGAAATAGTTTTTCTAGTCTACAGTGTTCCTCTTTCCAGCTCTCCTAAGCTTACCTTTTTGTACCCTCTGGATTTTCTATACTTTTAAAAAAATATTTTTGTGCCCTGTTTCCCTTCAGCTGTTTGTTGATGCCATCTACTACTGCTGGATACACTTAGGCTGTGTCTACACTGGCACGATCTCACGCAAAAGCGGCCACTCTTGTGCAAAAACTTGCTGCCTGTCTACACTGTCCGCGTGTTCTTGCGCAAGTACACTGACATTCTAATGTATGAAATCAGGGCTTCTTGCGCAAGAACTCGGATGCTCCCGCTCAGGAATAAGCCCTTTTGAGCACTTGTTCTTGTGCAAGAGGCCAGTGTAGACAGGCAACATGAATTTCTTGCGCAAGAAAGCCCTATGGTTAAAATGGCCATCAGAGCTTTCTTGCGCAAGAGAGTGTCTATACTGGCATGGATGCTCTTGCGTAAAAGTACATGCCAGTGTAGATGCTCTCTTTTGGAAGAGTTTTTGCACAAGAACTCTTCCACAAAAGAGTTCTTACGCAAGAAGCTGCCAGTTTAGATGTAGCCTTTGTCTTGGTCTATTTCAGTGTTTCTCAACAATCGGTCCATGCACTGGCACCATTCTCTGAGATCTCCTTGACACAGTTTAGGAAGGCAGCAAGTTGGTCCCTGGTATCAAAAAGGTTGAGACACACTGACCTATACTACAAACTTTTTTCAGTGTAACTACATAGCTCACATCTCTGAGTGAAGTAGCTATATGGACCTAACTTCTCATGTAGACAGCACTATTCTCCCATTAATGTAGGTACTGCCTCTTGGGAAGATTGAGTATCTATGCTGATGGGGGAAGCTCTCTTATTGGCATACAAAGTGTCTTCACTTAGAGCTAATGAGGGGACACTGCCCAGAATGTAAGCTAGGTCAGAATTTGGAACTAAAGCAGGATCCTCTTTTGTGATGGGAAGAGGAAAATGTCCCAATTTTGTCAGGCTGCATATTGCCTGGGGTAAATTTTCAGCTGTGTCCCCAGTGAGATGAGGTGAAAAGTTGTCTTCAAATCCAGACAAGAATCTCAGATTAACATCCATTGCATAGAACACTTTACATTTTATTCATTAAATAACTACTACATCATGAATTAGAATATTAGTTTTTTTGTAAAAATAATGCTATTTAAAATTGCACTACATGCTCATTAATGATTGGAGTTCGTTGGAAGCATTAGGCAACCACATCACTGTTCTAAATTGAATAATTGCTAATCTGTTTTATTGGCCTAACCACATGAAAAGAAGTGCCTAGACTGGCTGTCTAAATTGGGAAGAACTAGCTAATGTATATTGCTTTTTTCAGTTATAGTTCAGGTAATTAATAAACTGCCATGTGGGCAGATTGATTTTACTAAAAAGATTATTGCTTTTATTAAAAAATATTGAAAATTGATTAAGTTCCAAGCAATATACAGGTTGAACCACTCTAATCTGGCACCCTCAGGACCTTCCTGGTGTCAAACCAGAGAATTTGCTGGACTATGAAAGGTCAATATTGTCTAGTAGCATTACCAACACTTCCACTGCTTACTGGGCTCTTAGAAGACATTTGGGCTAAATTAGAACTAAATAACAGTACAGCACGCTGGTGGCTATAAACAAACTTTATGGGACCACAGGAAACTTGGCCACAGCCATCAGTGGATATCCGCCTAACTAAAATCATGCCGGACCATGGATGTTTGCTGAACCAGTGTGCGCCAGACTAGATTGGTTCAACCTGTAGTTACATTAAGAATCTACACACATGGAAAAATCAGTTGGCAGATTTTTTATATAAAACGCACTTTAAACTGTCCCTGTACCCATAGTGTATTTTCTACTATATTTCACCCCTTCAGATTTCAGCATCTCCACAGTCGAATTCCAGTCTTTTTTACACTAAATTTAATTTGATTTTTCTTACCCTTTCCTACTAAAGCCTTTTGTAGCTGAGTTTCTGTTATGATTGTTAACTGTGGCTAAGGGATAGCTCAGTGGTTTGAACATTGGCCTGCTAAACCCAGGGTTGTGAGTTCAATCATTGAGGGGCCATTTAGGGGTCTGGGGCAAATCTGTCAGGGATGGTACTTGGTCTTGCTGTGAGGGAAGGGACTGGACTTGATGACCTCTCAAGGTCCCTTCTAGTTCCATGAGATGATATATCTCCATATTAACAATTATACAAACAAAGGTTGGCTGTAGGGGTTCAAAAAGCCACTCTTTCTGCATGTGGTTATATGTACATATAGCTACTGAGTATTCTGTATTCTATTAGAGCTAGACATGTCATAAACTGTTCCTAAGTAATCATCACTAATGCTATGAACTGTACTCTTGGAACTGTGCTTATTAGGAGTCATAACTTCCATTTCACAGATTGCACTATTTAGAATGTGAGTCTTATTCCAGCAGCTGGAACAAAAATGCTTGTTTTTACAGTTTTGATTACATTACCTAATGCAGAAACATGCTATAATTGACCGTACAAAACTTGCAGTAGTCTATTATGTTTTGCAGCTGGGACTTCATAGCTTAATAAAGTACAACACTGAAATGCCCATCCAGGAAGTTTTGCTTCGTGCTAAAATGTATTTTGTCACTCTGTAGAGTACACTGTTCACATTGTTTTAATCAGTGATTGAGGAAAGAGCTTGTGTACTGTGAAAAAAAATCATACTGTTAAGTGGTAAATCACAATCTAAAAATATTGCTTTCATTTTACACCAATTACAGTTTATTGGTGAGCTAAATAAAACTACTTAAAACTTATTTGATTTTGTGTCACTATTGGTGCAGCAGCAAATTCATGTGGTAAGCAGTGGGAAATGGAAAGTATCTTGCAAAATGAACAGCTGACTTGACTCACTTTCTTAAAAGATATGTCCAAAAAACAGGTTGGTGTGGAAATGTATTTTCATCTGATTTCCTTTTCTAAAAAAACACAATTAAAGTTGCACTTCAGCATAAAGCAAATTCTTAAGTTGGGTGCTGTAACTAAAGTGCAATTTTGGGTTTGTATTTCAAGAGAGGGAAGCCCCTCCATTATCAAGATTGCAGCAAGCTCCTCTTATAAAGCTATTTCCACCTGCCTATTTCAATCTGGTAATTGCACATTCCTGTTTAAGGCAAAGAAGAATTGTAACTGCAATTTGAGAAAACTTATCACTTCTGAAGAACACCAGTTAATTACCACAGTTTCACAATTTGATTTCTCTAAGGACTTGTTGATGTGGGAAGTTAGACATAAGATTCTAACAAACACATTTATAGTGTTGTAACTTGCCATATGAACACTACTATAGCGCAATGAGAGACTCTGAATACAGTCACAGGCACATCCTGGCTTGTCATACTGTAACTTGCTGTGTAGACAAGCCCTATCATTTCTGTATCTGATACCTAAGTTACATTTTACAAGATCAATTTAAAGGTATTTAGATTCTAATTTTGGAGGTGGCCGGGGGTTAAGTAGTTTTGGTGGATGACATGAGAGCATGTTACCCTCTATTAACTAACTAAAATTTATGAAGCACATAATAGTATTTAACTGCTGTTGTTTAGCTTTTGCTAAAGTGAGAGATCAATGTTGCTTATATATGGGGGGAGGGGAAGCTGAGTGAATTTAAGGGTCAAAGGTCCAGACTTGGCTCTCTATGTTTAGAAGGTATCAGTAATTACAGTGGGGCTAAGACTGGAAGCACAGTCCCACTATACTGGTTTGGCTGATTGTGTAACAAGATGAAATTCTCATGGTTTTCCATTGTTGATTAAAAATGAATTTTTAAGGTTAGATATTTTGACCCTTCACATTACTCCATCTGTGCCAACCTTTATCAACAGGATTAGTGAAATAAGGAACGATTAGACAGGAAAGTTTGTAAAATTTGAAGAGGTGACTAAGGGGGAATATGATTAGTCTATAAATCATGACTGAAGAAAGTAAATAAGCATTTATTCATAACAAAATTAATAGGCAACAGGTTTAAAACACACAAAACAGTCAAGCTGTGGAACTGTTTGCCAGAGGATGTTGTGAAGCCAAGCCTAATAGCTATTTTTAAAAAAAAAATCCTAAGTTGAGGATATGACCATCAATAGCTAGTAAGTAGGGCTCTACCAAATTCAGTAAATTTTGGTCAATTTCATGGGCATAGGCGTTTGAAATGTCATGGTATTGTAATTATAGCAGCCCTGATCCAAAAAGGAGTTGTGGAAGATTTTTTTTTTTTTTAAAAAGGTTATTGTAGCGGAGGCTGCAATATTGCTACCCTTATTCCTGCACTGCTACCATCAAAGCTGTTCTGTTTATTCCCTCTAAAGCACCTGACATTGGCCACTGTTGGGATACTGGGCTGAGTGGACAACTGCTCTGACCCAATATGGCTGCTGCATGTGATTTTAAGTGCCCAACTTGGCCTGCCTTAAACAAGACGTTATACATGATTAGTGTGCCCTGCAATTTGCATTCTTTCTTCTGAAACTCTCCCCTCCCCCACCAGTGCATCCGTATCCTTACTGACTTTCTAACCAACATGTAGAGTGAAGATGTGCAGGAACAGTACAGCCTACATGTTAAATCTTAGAAACTTCTAATAGACATGTCAAACTAGGCAAGGTTGCTAGTTGATAAGCCTGGGGAAAATTGTAGAAACCCAGAGAGAAGGTCTTTTCTTTATTTAGGAATAGTCTTG
Organism: Pelodiscus sinensis; assembly: GCF_052426305.1. Taxonomy (NCBI): domain Eukaryota; kingdom Metazoa; phylum Chordata; order Testudines; family Trionychidae; genus Pelodiscus; species Pelodiscus sinensis. The sequence continues at coordinate 91,189,985 of NC_143057.1, forward strand.
ACCCACTTAAGGTAAACCAGAAATTGTCACTCAAGACAAGGCCCTGGGGAAAAATAAGTTTACTGTACAAATACAAGTTTCCAATATCCATTAGGGAAAGAATTCTAATAGTTCATTCTAGTTGTGTATCAAAGGTAGCAGGTACTGTCAGATTTTTACATATAAATCATGCTATCAAATTTATTGAGCTTAAATGCGAATCACAGTGAGACAGGCTCATTGGTGCCAGCCCTATTGTCAGCATTTCTTAAGACGCAACCATCTCACTATACCCAGTACACAGATTTTATGATATTTATCAATAAACAGCAATAGGGGGAGGTTTCAAATGAAAGCTGGTGACACATTGGTCATAAGTACTGCAAAAATTTATGTATGTATGGTGTAAGGAATTTTGTACCTACTAAAAATGTAGTAAGATTTGACAAACAGGGTTTCCTGCCAAAGACTGTCCAGTCACCTGATATCCCCATCTGATATCAAGTATTGTAAGCCAAAACACAACAGATGCTACATCTGCATTCCAAGTCTTCATGAGGCTCAGCATACTAAAGATCAAACAGAAGGGCATTTCAAAAGCTTAGTTGGCTAGAACGGGGGGACAAGTAAAACTTATCCATTTATGGAGGAAACCCCTTGAAGAGCAGGGGATATTCATGAAAGTTTGCATTCTGCTTGTGGCTGAAAACCAGCAGCTCTGTCAGACAATCCTTGGGAGAAAAAAAAAAAAAATCTACTTTCTTACATAGGAAAGGTAACACTTAAGTGTCAATTTAGGATTCTCTCTTATATGTATAGCCAGTTGTTTCCACTTACATCCTTGATATCTCTAAAACAAACAATCAAAAGTTTATTACTAAGGCCTCAGTATAAATAAACCTTGGTACTGTAATGTTGTTTTGGGTACACTGTCTCTTTGGAAACCCCTTCCCAGGTAATTTCCAAGAGTATCCAATGATTTGGGTTGGTGTGTGTATCATTATCCTGCACAAAGAGACTGAAGTCTGCGGAGTGTGTGAGTTCCAGCAGGCAGTAGATAAAACTGCTGCTTACTAACAGCACATAGTGAAAAAGTGCCTCATCCTAGGATACCAAGGGGGTATAGCAGAGTCATGTGCAGGGAGTCTTGGAAAGGGAGATTGGAGGTGGGTGGTCCCTGCATGCTAGAGTTCAAGTACAAATCCTCAAGGGTAAAAGTCCTAACAGGAGAAGGGTGAAACGTGAGAAATGGATTCTAACCCCCATCCAAAACCTTGCCATTTAAAGCAGAGGCAGAGAAGCTTTTTTGTATCAGGGTCTACTGATCTACAGAAAAAATATCGATTGTGGGCCATTCACAGATCCAGGCCCATGAAGGAATGAGGCGGCGCAGGGTAGGGCCAGAAATTAAGGGTTTAGGTTATAGGAGGGAACTCCAGGCTTGAGCAGGAGGTTGGGTGTAGGAAGGGTTGAGGACTGCAGATGAGGGTGGATGGTGCAGGCTGGGGCCATGGGGTTTGGAGTCCTGAGTTTAGGGATGCAGGGTCTGGGAGGGAGTAAGGGTGTGGAAAAGGATACTGACCTGGAGTAGGTGGTTAGAGGGGGATTCAGATTCTGGACCAATGGCACTTAACTGAATTGTCTCCCTGTCAGCAGTGTAGTGGAGCAAAAACAGGCTCTATACCTACTATGGCCCCACACCACTCCCAAAAGTGGCTGCCGTCTCAAAGTGGAGGAGCCAGGCAGATCTGTGCGATTCCTGGCCAATGGGAGTTGTAAAGCTGGTGCTAGAAACAGTACATTGAGTTTCCTTGATTGCCTCTGCACCTAGTGACCATAAGGACATACTGCGGGCTTCTGACCTGCAGTGCAGAGATTTGCCACAGGCTGGATTAAATTAAGTGGAAGCTCTCCAATCCTGATATTAGAGGCTTAGTCCTTTCAATTTAAAGCAGCTCTGTAATCAATGTTGCAATAGGTTGCCATTTTAAGCTATGAGGAAATGGATAACTTCATTCTTACATGACTACATATTCAATACGATAGTGTAAGAAATATCAACAGTTCCATTTTCAGACTATGAAGATTTTATTTTCAAATAGATAAAATATGTATAGTTCTCTTTTTAAAAGATTTTAAAACATTCCAAAAATGCTTACAGAACAAACAAATAAATAAACACACTTATACTGATTGCGAATATTTTAAACATGATTTTGCTATTGTTCAGATGTAAAATTTAGGAAGTTGGTCCAAGAAACCCAAGAAAAATTGTTAAAAGATTTTTCTTCAATGTTCTTCTTTTACTTTTGAAGAAATTACACAGACTTGTGCAATATCATCATACTCATATGTTCTCTTCAAAAACGTGTCTGTTAGTCTTAAGCCAGAGACACTCTAATGGGAAAAAGATATGTACAAAGTTTAGTAAGTACAGAAGAATAAATTTTACACTATTGAGATTATAAAATAACCACTATGTATCACATTTTATTTGGTTCAAGTGTGATGACTCTTACTTGTAATCCCTGTACTGAAGACAACAGAGTAAGTGCAAGATGCAGGGATGAACTGGGGTGTAGCTTTCCAAGCTGCCTTCCTGAAACTCCACACCAGTGAATGGAATTAGTATTGCACATTTCCAAAACCAGATCCATAGTTCTTTCACTGCTAGATGAAAGTAAACAATAAAGAATACATCTAATTATTTAACATTCAAGAAAGCCTGGAGAAGTACAATAGCTTGATGTTTCTGTTAGCACGCATTAGAAACTCCTGATATAAATGGTTTATTACTGAAGTTAAGGTGAGCCATTACAAGTCATTAAGTCTCAAAGTTTCTCAGTTACACAATATATTTTCTGCAACTTTGTAAGAATTGTGCAGTGAGGCTACATCTACACTGCTGGTTTTGCCGGCAGTGAGTATGCAAATGAGGTGCAGAGTAGCATATCACTGCCTCATTTGCATAATTTATGCAAGCCTTTTTGTGCAAAGGGTTTTTGCAGGAAAAAAGTAGTGTGGACGTTTTATTTTTGCGCAAAAATCCCTTTTCCCGCCAGATCCTTATGCTCCAAAATAGGTGGTTTACCAATCTGGCGGGAAAAGGGGTTTTTGCTCAAAAAGAAAACGTCCATACTCCCCCGCAAAAACCCTTTGCACAAAAACAGCTTGCATAAGTTATGCAAATGAAGCATGGTGATATGCTAATCCATGCCTCATTTGTATACTCACTGCCAGCAAAGCTGGCAGTGTAGATGTAGCCTGAGACTAACTATGCTGGAATGCCATAATAGCATTTACACGTGGGACAAGAACAAAATGACTACTAAAAAAGGTGAATGCAGAATAATGGTTTCCCTTTAGTTCCTGGCCTGAGTTACTGCTTAGAATTACATAATTTAAATAATGGTACTAATACAATCCTATTATAGCATGACTACTACTCATTATGTCAAGTGGCTACTTGATATTCAAGTTTTGGATACATTTGATTAAAACATCTGAACAATGCTTCTGGAAAATTGCAGAGTAAGTGACAATTCAAGTCTTTATGAATTGTCTTTATTCTTCAGGAAAGTAGTTGGTGAAGTAGTTTAACTTAGTGTTTATATTTATGCTAATAATGTAAGTTGTTTTGTAACTTAACTCTTATATCCGTATAAAATTGCAGTTACAGACCTCCATCACAGAATTCTGGCACCATTCCAGTAGTGTCACCAGCACGCTTTGGTGGAATTTTAACTTTATGATCACTTTACTGTAAACATTATTTCAAACAACAAAGAGTAGCAATGTGGTGTACACACACACACACAAAACTGATTTTAGTAGCAGGTGTTAAAGAAACCAAACTTCTCCTATCAATCAGAAAAGCTCAAAAACCAATTGATATTACCTGCAATTTGTTATTTTACATGTAATGTCAAAAGGCTCTTCCAGATTCACAGTATCTGGTATTGTCTCCAAAGAAAGTCTTACGTCACCATAACCTGGGGCCTGCAGAGGTATAAGAACAGTTAGCTTTTCAAATGATTGTTAAAGCTCAAGTATTACACTGAGTTTTCATTTAATCTAGTTAAGTTTAGACTAAGGTCATGTTTACATTTACAGGGGCATAGCTGTATCCATACAACTGTGCTGCTGTAGGATTGCTAATGTGGCCAAGTTAGGGTGACCAGTGAGAGCTCTCACATCAACAATCAAACCAGCTCAATAAGTGGTGGTAGTTATGCCTGTGGAAGAACATCTCCCACTGACATAGCACTTGCATAAAAGTGCTGATGCTGGAAAAAAAACATGTCACTCCAGGTAGTGATGCAAGTGACTAGTTGACTATCCAATAAGCTAGTTGCTTATCAACTAGTCGCTCCCCCCCCCCCCCACACTTTCTGCCTTTATCAGAAAGAGGCAGCAAGGGGCAGGGGAAAAGAGGAGGGAGTGCTGGGGGGAGCTCCTTTGAAACGTACAAGAGCCCCAGCTGGGGCTCTTCTGCATTTCAAAGACTGAAACACCGCATGGAGTCCACGGCCAGCGGAGGCTCTTGTATATTTCAAAGTGGAAGCGCTGCATGGAGCCCAAAGTCAGCGAAGGATTTCCCGCTGGCCCCAGCCTCCATGTGGTGTTTCAATCTCTGCTACATTTCAAAGGGGGAATGCCATGTGGCACTTCTGCCTTTGAAATGTAGCAACAGTTGGGCAGGCTCTTGCTACATTTCAACATGCCAGCACCCTTATCGACTAATCAAATAGTCGATGGAAATTCCATCAACTTTTTGATTAATTTTAACATCGCTAGCTCCAGGAATGTTTTTTCCACACATCTGGACAATCATTTTGCCAACGTAAATGCTAGTGTAGATGTGGCCTAAGAAATCTAAAAAAAAAAAATTATTTTCATTTTTCTTTCTAAGTTAGGATGGGTGAAAACTATTAGGGAAAAAAAACCATCTTAAGTATACACTTTATAATTAAGTTTTCCAATTTCTTAATTTAAGTTTTGAACGTGAACATACGATTTTGGAAAGGAGTCATTTTACTTTGAGACTGAATATCTTTGTTGTGCTCAAAAGCAAGTAAGGGAGAGTGAGCAATGGAAATATACACTTCCCCACGCTATCCCATTAACACAGTTGATCCAGCTAGGCTGGCATTTGATGTTGATACTTGTTCATTACCATTTGGATTGAGACCCAAGACATTTTAGCATAGCTCACTGACTACACATCATATGGCAGAGGCTTTGGTTACTACCTGTTTGGTCTGAATTCAAGCCAGAAATCTGGAAATAAAGAACTCTATGCTCTATTTCCAAAAGCCTTAACTATCCATTCCTACCTCCTTTTCTCCTCCCTCTCCCAAAGCTCAGAGATGAAGCACTTAAATAAATTGGACTGTGTAGCACAGTCCTGTTTTTTGTTTCAGCTGCACCAGATTAACACGGCTACATTTCTACCACTATTTTAAATAAATTGGTAGGTTTATTCTAAGTTTTCCCATATGAAATGTAACTTTTCATATGGCATCCTTCATACAGTACCACAGAACATTTTACCGATAAATAATGAAAAAAGAATGATTCACAGAGCAGGGAATGCCTACTTCCTGGAAGGCTGAAAGGCCTACGTAACGAAAAGAAGGAGAATTCATTTAAAAAGTGCAGATGTGCAAGGAAAGCTAGTCTTGAACAAAGTAGCACTCAAGCAGCTGTGTTTTGGCTCTTTAAAGAGTTAAGGGAGAATTCCAAATCAATGAAGCAGCTGTGAAAAAGGGCAATCTCTAACTTACATGATTTGAGGGGAAGAGGTGTAAAAGGCAAAAGAGAGGAAAGAAGGATGAAATGATTCATCAAATGTTTTCATTTGGGTTAGGAGATAGGAATCTAGTGAAGGTGAGGAAGGAAAGAATCTGATCCTATTTCATAAAATAGGCAGGTTGGCCATAGAACTGTGTCATAAATCAAGGAGGAGGTAGTGTGTCCTATTGGCTAGAGCAGAATCAGACGGCAAAGCTGGAGTTGTAGTCAGGTGATAAGCCAACAGTCAGAGCCAGGAGTTAGGAATGTAAAGTTTATAGGTAAGCAGAGTCAAGGAACGGAGTTAAACAGGTTAGAGATAGAGGAAGGGTTAGATAGGAAGGGTTAGATAGCAATCAGGTCTGATGCAGCTGTGGGTTTGGAACGCATTAAGCAGTCACTATACTGCTGTTTTTAAAAGCTTACATGATCATCCTTTGGTTCTCCTGACCAAGTAGAGAGCGCAGTCACTTAGTGAGGATATATTGGGTTCACTCAAGCTAATTTGGTTGCTAGCCCCAAATTAGCAGAGTTCCTGACAGTATTCTAGCCTCTCAATAACAGAGACTAAGAAAAACAGCAGTTATTCAGCAAGAGAATGTTAAAGTCTAGCAGTATTTTACAAAATTAAGACTGGAACACAAATTTGATGTGTGAGTGAGTGAGAGTGAGAGAAAGACAGAGATCACACACAAAACATCTAAAGTTGAAGTGAACAATGAGACATTCCAGAATGAGAACAGGCCACAAGTAAAGGCTTAGGATACAAGATAATGGAAGGGAAGATTTCCCTTTCAGAAATTAAAGTACCATTAAGTACGTGAATTCAGTTAGTCACCAGTTTTCTGCTTGAGGTACTTTTGTATTCTGTAAAGCCACACAGAAATTGGAACATCATTCACCACCCAGAGAAGGGCAATGTAAGTACCGTGACAGAGAGCAAAGCCAAACTGTTCTACAACAGGGCACCAAGAAGAGAAAACACTAGCCTTTCTAGAACCTTATTTGGAAAATCATATGTCTACGTAAGACTATTTAGCAAGCAAGAAAGGTTAAATAAATATTTACAGAAGGGGATTAAAAACAGTGGCTAAGAATTAAGGTGAAAACCAGCAGATATTGATAGAAATCTTGGACCCACTGGAGTCAATGGCAAAACTCTCATTAAGTGATGACAGGAGTAAGAAAGAATAAAATTAGGTTAGAAGGAGAAAACTAATGATTGAAGAGGAATCTAGCAAAGTAGTAGTTTGATGGGACAAAAGGTCAAAGGAGAGAAGCGTGGGAGTCAGGTTCTAATGAGAGAGAAAAATGAGACATTTGGGAGCCAAGCAGCATGTACATTTGAAATAGCTAAGTGCAGAAAACGCCTCACAGCTATCATTAGAAAGAGGGGTACTGTGAACCACTGGCTTACAATGATGAAATAGAAGCAAGTCAGTCTCCAAAATGTCAAGATTTATTAAATAGTCAGCTTTGGTTTCCATATGCTCACTGAAGAGCAAAGTGAGCAGTACCACTGGATTTTCAAGTACAAGCAGCTGGAGTTAAGATACTGTAGGTAATCTGATTACCAAAGTAAGTCTCCAATGAGGCAGGAGAGAAAAATAAAAGAATCCTGACTTTAGGTGGGTAAAGTCTGTTTTATGGGAAAAGAGTCTGTCTTAAAGAGAAATTAGCAACAAGGTAGGCTAAGAGTGGGGAGAGTTTGTTGACTAACACAAGAAGATATAGCAGACAAGCTAGAGTTTCATCAGTATACCCATGACATTCTAGTGATGAGACATATCAACATCTATGAAATACTGGCACACAGTTATTAGACAAAAAGAGCGTACAGATGGGACAATTTCCAGCTGGATGGAGGGGGGAAGAAATGCTTGATGTAACTGTACATTGAGGTTACAATGAAAAGAACAAACAAACAAAACAAACAAAACAAAACAAAACAAAAATTCAGTGTGAATTTCTAAGTGACTCAAAAAGGTAATGCTATATTTCAGGTCTGTCCCCCATTGATTCCGTATCAGATGTATTTGGTTTACAACGAGGCAAGTTAGGTGAGGTAACCTTCTATTGCAGTGGTTTAAAATTTTTTTTACCTCATGACCCAGCTGAAGAAAATTATTCATGCTTGCAACCCAATATAGTTTGACTAAAGTGTGGACTTCAGAGTGGGGTTGAGGATGAGAGCTTTGGAAAGGGGGCAGAGCTAGGGAAGAAGGGGCTTACCTTGATTGGCTCCTGGTCAGCAGTGCTGCTGGGATGTTAAAGCAGGCTTCCTGCTTCTCCTGGCACCGCAGACCATGCTGCACCTCGGAAGTGGCTGGCAGCAGGTTCTGAGCCAATTGGAGTGCAGAGCTAGAACTCAGGGCAGGGGCAATGTGCGGAGCCCTGTGCCCTCCTCTCCCCTCCCCCCCCAACCTAGGAGCTGGGCCTGTTGCCAGCCACTTCAGGGGTGCAGCACACTCTGTGGTGCCAGGATATGCAGGTAGCCTGCCTTAGCACCCCCACTGATCACCCTGCAGCAATGAGACCCAGTGCCTGACATTCTATGACCTAGTATTGGGTCGCTACCCATAGTTTGCAAACCCCTCTTCTATTGGACCATCTTTTGGTGACGGAAGGTACAAGCTTTTAAGTTTAAGAACTCTGTGGGCCTCAAAAGCTTGCATTGTCGAGTAACAGAAGATATTACCTCACCTACCTTGTCTCGTTCATATCTTGAGGCCAGCATAGCTACAGCACCACTGCAAACAACTGGTCACAAAGAAACTTTTTTTCCTGACACCTAGTTCTGCAAAGTGCAGCCTATGATGCAAGTTGGTATGTAGGTAAGGAAGAACCCACCACCTTCAATAATGTGCTGCTGCAAGACAAATTTAACTCTTTGTGTTGCCTAGTAAACACACAGTGAGGTGGCACAGCTGGCTGATTGGTCCTGTAATAAGAACTTGTAAGCAACTGTTGATGAACCACCAGATGGAAAAGAATCCACTCCTTTTTGAAGTGTTGGCTACAATGGCCAAGAAGAGTAAAATATAAAAACTATTTTTATTAAAATTGTTGATTATTTTCTGCTTAAGGAAACAGACGAGTCCAATGCACACACCGAGTAGATCTGAGAGATAAGAGGAGCCATATTTAAAGACAAGAACTATTCTTAAATACATTGGCAAATTCCAATCAAGGGACTAATTTTTCTTCACTCTCTGGTACTTTGGTAAATTAAATGCTTTGTTCTTGCAATTCTAACTTCATGATCTGTTGTGTGGTTCGATGTATCAAAAATGGGCATGTTTTATACTATTGATATACAAGTAAAACATCAAGTGAAAGGAATTTTGCCTCTTCTATACCAACAGGTCAGAAAACCTAGTATTATTATTTAGTTTCTCTATTTCAGGGAACATGATTTTTTCACACTTCACAGAGCAATTCTTCCCTGAAAATGTATATGAGAGTTTTCCAAAAATGTGTGTGAAGTATAAACACACAAGTTGAATTCAGAATAAGTTCAGTTAGCGTGCAAGCACTTGAACTCTTTTCTTTCATGGTTTAAGTCTTCAGTTCATCACTCAGTCATTTTGAAAATGAATTTTATGATTGTAAAAGACCTACCATTCTCTGAAGCTGGCTGGTCTGCAACCTTCCCCGTTCTCCTAAGTTCGTCTTCCATACAATATCTAGTTTTCCAATTACTGTTACACCTTTAATCACTCCAGCTTTCTCTGCAAATTCCTGCTTGGGTTTTAAGCAATATAAATACTGACGAGTATCCATAGGTTGTAAATATGTCCTTGAACCAAATGTGGAGACACTAGAAAAACGAACACTGTTTAGAATTCTTGATTTTATCTTTAGTAATAAATCAATAAAATCCTCTTTGCTTTGTGTGTGGTTTCTTATTCAAAATTGAAACCTTACAGAAAACTGTTCTTACAGAAACATGGAAAATAAACCAAGCTGAGATAGTAATCATGCCAAACATGGCAACACAAAGCATACAGAGAATTCAGAATCAAAGAACTGAAAATATATGAAATATAACCACCATGAAGAATATATTTACATGTAGGGAACAATACTGTTCTGGAATGTTTTGCTAAAATTATAACTCATATTGTCCATTAGTTTTTGGTATATATTATAGTCTTCTGATGACACTTTTCTTTTTTCAACAGGGTAATCTAGATTAGACGGTTTGTACACAAACTTTGAAAAACGAGAGCACTATGAAAACTTTAAATATAATTTTAGACCAGCATATTAAAACTTCGGCTTAATTTTAAATTCCAACAGAGAGCCATAATACAGCTTCATTTCTTACATGTATCAAATCAAGTAAGAGATACAATTTGTACTATACTCAAGTCTGGGTTTAGGGTGGGTGGGAGAGGGAGAGAGGTAAATATGATTTGTGACAACCTAACATGCAAAAATATAAACATCTGTATTTCATCCAATAATATTTGTCTTAATCTGAGAAAGGTGTTCTACCTACAGGAATGGAGCAGACCTCAAAACCTTAAAGGATGCTCATCAGAATTGGTGAGATTTGAATAAAGAACATTAAGGAGGCCTGCTTAGTCTTTAAATCTGTTTAAAATTAATATAAACAGAGAAAAGTGGAATGTGGATAAATTTTCTAATCATCAGTAGTATTTCTAGTAGGAATGTAATAGTGTAGTCGATTAACTGATAAGCAAAAGCTTATAGGTTAATGCTATAGACTACGTGCACTTCCCCCCTCCGCCCCGCTAGGACATTTTTTAGCAGACTGGCCAGCAGCCTGTCTCAGCCCTGGCTTGCAATGGGTCTAGGATCCAACCCCGGCGTGGGTCTACATTTAAAGTGTTATTAAGAAGTGGACGGGCAGGCAGCCCAGTTCAGTTCTGGCTCACACTGAATCCAGGACCTCAGTCCCACCCCCCAACAGGGGCTGCTGTCACCCCTGTATCAGAGGTAGCAGCACAGGGTGACAGGCATCCAGACCGTGAAGGGAGCTGATTTTTAAATTGGCTCTCTTCATGGATCAGCTCCCACCTGGCACCCCACGCTGCCCAGCACGGAGTGGAAGGGGGCTCCTTGGGAGTAGGGCTGGAGTGCACTGGCTGCCAGCTCCACCCTCCAGGGACTATAGACTAGTTGAGTAACCAATAAGAATTTGTGCAGTTACTCGACTATTCAGTTAACCGATATTTAACATCTCTAATTTCTAGAAAAAACATTTATGTTAAAAATAGTTGAAATGAGGCTCCCTATACTCCCATTTAAGGAAAAAAACGTACACTGTAGTGTACATATAAGCAATTCTAAGGTCTGTTGAAAGAGACTTCATAGTGAAAGGGAGAAGGATAAGAAGTCTATTTTGGTAGACTGGATTCACTCATTAGAACCATCTAACCAAGTTCTTATATGTTCTAAGGTGCATTAAATACAATGCACAAATCTGATAACTTTATAGAGCTAAGAACCTAGCAGTTCAATTCTCTAGTCTAGGGCAACATAATATACTCTAATATTAGAAAATTCAAGAGCAAATTAAGCTAACCATCAGCCAGTAGCACTGAATAATTGAACTAATTAACACTACAAAAGCTTCCTGAGGTGTTTTTCCAAAGCTTCCTGAGGTGTTACTGGAACTTGTTCCACCAGAAACTTCTTCTGTTTGGAAGCTAGCAGAACAAGTATTTTACCCAAGACAGAGCTGCAGTGGAAAAAAAACCCTGAACAGGTCATCTGAAGAAGTGGGTTTTGCCCACAAAAGCTCATGATACTATATATTTTTTTATTATTCTCTAAGGCAGGAGTCCGCAACCTTTTCAAACCAAAGAACCAAACTACAGGCAGTCCCCAGGTTACGCGGATCTGACTTATGTCGGATCCGTACTTACGAACGGGGCTTTTCTCGCCCCGGAGGATGCGGGCGGCGGGACCGCCCAGACGCGCCACGGTCCCGCCGCCCACGTCCTCTGGGGCGAGAAAAGCTGCTCCGCGTCTCCCTGGTCTGCTGCGGAGGGGGATGGGGGTCCAGCAGACCAGGGAGATGCGGAGCAAAGCCGCGGAGGACGCGGGCGGCGGGACAGCGGTGCATCTCGGTCCCACCGCCCGCGTCTCCCTGGTCTGCTGGGGGGGCGGGGGGCGCGCAGCTAGTGCAGCCCCCCGCCCCCAGCAGACCAGGCTCCTTGGCGCTACTGGACCTACCCGGCAGCGCCCCAGCTGCTCTGTCCCAGGCGTCCAGATTCAGCTGCCGTTGAAACTGATCAGCGGCTGATTCCAGGAAGTCTGGGGCAGAGAAACTCTGCCTCAGGATTCCTGTAGTCAGCCGCTGGTCAGTTTCAGCAGCGGCTGAATCTGGATGCCAGTTCTGACTTAAGTACGAATTCAACTTAAGAACAAACCTACAGTCCCTATCTTGTACGTAACCCGGGGACTGCCTGTACATCAAAATTCAGAACAAGTGGTCAACGAAGAGCTGTATAAGAATGCTCATTTGCATGACAAAAATATACAACTTAATATTATTGATAATTGGCATGATGATTAATAATAGCATAAATGAAATATTGTACTCACAGACTTTATTTAATGGGACTGCTACTGCTGCATCTTTTCACACATTATTTTGAAGTTCACATTATAATTTGTCAAATCCAGCTTCATGCACGCATCTGTCAATCTTATGGCAAGAAGTTTGGAATGTGGGGGTGCAGGAGTCTGGGAATGTGGGGGTTTTAGGAACTCATGGAAGGCTATTGAGGTATATGATGGGCTCAGGGTTCGTGTGTGGGGAGGAGAGGTGCAGGAGTGTTATGGTAGGAGACTAGAGATGTGTGAGGTGCAGGAGTTTGCGGATGTGCATATGAGGGGCTCAGGGCAGGGGGTTCAGGTATATGATGGGCTCAGGGTTGGGGTGCAGGAGTGTTATGATACTGTGGCCAGATGGGGGCTGGGTCCCACTTGGTGACTTGTTGTCCAGGCTTCATTTTTAAATAAAGGAAAATATTATATCCAACACAAAAGGTTTCAACACCATCTTTATATATGGCATGGATGGGGAACCTTTTTAGGGTCAGAGTTTGGGTGAAAGAGGCAGTTGTGACCCAAGGGACAGGATTGGGGTGCAGATGTAACCTAGGGCAAGGGATTACAGTGCAGGGGTTTGTGAAGTGACCTAGTGCAGAGGTTTACATTGTGACCCAAGGCAAGAGGGGATTGTGATCTCGGGCAGAGGATTGGGATACAGTATGTGGGAGGGGGTATAGACTCAGGAGGGGGCAGAGGGTTTGGGTTATGTTGGGTAGGGGAGTAGGAGTGGAGGGGACAGATTGGGATGCCAGATGCAGGGTCTGGCCAGGACACTTATCAGTAATACTTCAGGCCAGTAGCCCAGCATGTTTCTGGGGAGCCTGCCCCCTGCCTCCCCACAAGCTGCATGGCCATGTTCTTAGTGACTAAGAGCCTGAGGGGAGGAGGGATTGGTGCTTTGCGCACTGCCTATTTTAGAAACAGGTAGCTTCCATTGGCCAGAAGCGGCCAACAGGATTGTGCTAGGGACTGGAGCCGTCATAAGGCACCACTCCCCCCTCCCTGCTCACAATTTGTGAAAAACAATGCCCCACAGCCACTTTTCTGCTCAGTGTGCAGGAGCAGGTCAAGCAGGAGAGACTGCCTGGGGGTTCCCTGCTGCGTCCACAGACAGATTGTTTTGCCTAGGCCTGCTGTAGCGCCAGCACTTCATGCTGCTAGTGAAGAAACATGTTATTCCCTTACTACAACTTCAGTACCGGGCAAATTAGTCGAAACAATAGTAAAGAATAAAATTGTGAAGCATATAGAAGAACATAATTTGTTGGACAAGAGTCAACATGGTTTCTGTAAAGGGAAATCCTGTCTTACTAATCTGTTAGAGTTCTTTGAAGGGGTTCACAAACATGCGGACAAGGGGGATCCAGTAGATGTAGTATACTTGGATTTTCAGAAAGCCTTTGACAAGGTCCCTCACCAAAGGCTCTTGTGTAAATTACATGGCCATGGAATAAGTGGGAAGGTCCTTTCTTGGATTGAGAACTGGTTAAAAGACAGGAAACAAAGGGTAGGAATAAATGGTAAATTTTCCGATTGGAGAGGGGTAACTAGTGGTGTACCCCAAGAGTCAGTCCTGGGACCAATCCTTTTCAACTTATTCATAAATGATCTGGAGAAAGGGGTAAGCAGTGAGGTAGTAAAGTTTACAGAGGATACAAAACTGTTTAGGATAGTCAAGACAGAAGCAGACTGTGAGGGACTCCAAGAAGATCTCACCAAACTAAGAGACTGGGCAACAAAATGGCAAATGAAATTTAATGTGGATAAGTGTAAAGTAATGCACATCGGGGAAAAATAACACCAACTATAGGTACAGTATGATGGGGGCTAATTTGGCTACGACAAATCAGGAAAGAGATCTTGGAGTTATCATGGACAGTTCTCTGAAAACTTCCACACAGAGTGCAGCGGTGGTCAAAAAGGCAAATAGGATGCTAGGAATTATTAAAAAAGGGATAGAAAATAAGACCCAGAATATCTTACTGCCCCTGTATAAAACTATGGTATGCCCACATCTCGAATACTGTGTACAGATGTGGTCTCCTCACCTCAAAAAAGATATTTTGGCCTTGGAAAGGGTTCAGAAAAGGGCAACTAAAATGATTAGGGGTTTGGAACGAGTCCCATATGAGGAGAGGTTAAAGAGACTGGGACTTTTCAGTTTAGAAAAGAGGAGACTGAGCAGGGATATGATAGAGGTCTATAAAATCATGAGTGGTGTGGAGAGGGCCGATAAAGAAAAGTTATTTATTAGTTCCCTAAATAGAAGAACTAGAGGACACCAAATGAAATTAATGGGTAGCAGGTTTAAAACTAATAAAAGAAAGTTCTTCTTCACACAGCGTGTAGTCAACCTGTGGAACTCCTTGCCAGAGGAGGCTGCGAAGGCTAGGACTATAATAGAATTTAAAGAGAAGCTAGATAATTTCATGGAGGTTAGGTCCATAAAAGGCTATTAGCCAGGGGATAAAATGGTGTCCTTGGCCTCTGTTTGTCAGAGGCTGGAGAGGGATGGCAGGAGACAAATTGCTTGATCATTGTCTTCGGTCCACCCTCTCTGGGGCACTTGGTGCTGGCCACTAATGGTAGACAGGATACTGGGCTAGATGGACCTTTAGTCTGACCCAGTACGGCCGTTCTTATGTACAAGAGCAAACAATATGAAAAGAAATTTGGCTTGAAAGGGCACATTTTTGTTTGATGTACCAAATTACTTTCCCAGCAGTGGGCACGTCTCACCTTTCTATTTTCCTCTCCACTGGCTCACCTCACTATATCAATTTTACATCTGAACAACTCTGTCTCCACTCTCCTTCCCCCACAAAAATCTCAGATCATCTTGTTTTTCTTTGTATTGATTCTTAGGCTCCACCTTTTTACCACTGCTACCAATCTGGATACCCCATTATTCAGCTTTTCATGCTGTACTTGGTGTGTACAGACTTGAGCTGCTCTGCTATACCATTTAAATGCCATGCTATAGCACTGCTCAACTGGAAGAGCTTGATCCTGAAGTGGAGAACAAGAATGCACCTGGTGGGTTACATCATGCTGAAAACTATTTAAAACAACAGTGGCTCAATTCTTACCCTTCTCTCTGCTTCTGCTACCATCTGTCCCCTTTCTACCCAATCGCAAAGCATTTCTTCTACTCTCCCTTCCCTGCATATAATTCTGCCTTAGGCCCAAGGGGAACACCACTGCATGGAGAACTGAAGCAGGTTCGACAACCCATACAAACAATGCTTCCTCTGCTCTGGAGCCAAGCCTGTACAGGTGAGAAGTCCACTACCCCCACACCAGCACCACAGTCTCTACTCTACTCACACTATTAGATCTGACATGCCTAGTGACCAAAAAGGTATCCATTACTTAAGTCCCACAATCTTTTGTACCTGAAGTATTGTGGGATATGGTGAGTCACAGGATGATTTTTCAGTCATTTTGCGGTTCAGTCCATTGACCAGAAAAGGTTGAAAACTCCTGCTATCACTTACATTAAAATAAATATTACATTTTCTAGGATCTTGCAGGACTGTTCTACTGACCTAACGTGGCAGCTGGCTGGATCTAATGAGTCTTATTAGTTCCAACTGATAAGTATTACAGTTAAAGCTCTCTGAAAAGCAGAAAGCAGTAGGGGCAATCAAAGGGTCTTGCACGGAGAAATTCTAGAAAGTGGCAAGGTTAGAAGGAGCTTAGGCTAAAGTTTGTGTTTAAGAAAATAAGGAAGAAAGAAGTACATTTTCCACATATCTAGCTTGTGCTTATCACATAAGGAGCAGATTAGCAAGAGCATCTGCTTTTAATATGACATTCAAAATAGCATCTATAAAAAGAAAATTGTTGCACTTTTTCCCCCACTCCTTGCTCTACATGTCAGAGCAGGGGCTCAATTGTTTAGTTCCTCAGAGTTTAGTGCTGCTAACCAAGCTATAGGCTACTAACATTAGGTTACTTTAGTAAAACCATCACGCTCAAGGATTAGGGCGTTCTGGTTATCTAAAAATTTCAGTTATCTGAGGCTCCCATCAACCCAGGAAAAACCAATGGACAATAATAGTAAAACTCAAGTTTTTAATATTGCTAGTTTTGATGTGAGGCAGTTGGTCTCACATTTCTATTTTGAGTTAAAGGTGATTAGTACTTCTTAAATAAAAAAGTACTAAGCCAATCAGGGTAAACCAAGCCAGGTCTGTGCACCTGAAGATGAGACAATATTGTGGTTGGGGGCAATGCCAGTTAAACTTTTCGGGTTAACAGAGTGCCGGATAACAAAGCTTGCACTGTACTTTTATCTTAAGAAAATGTTATTTAATAGAGTAGTTTGAGTCTACTCTGAATATTTCCTTACCTTTCCCCAGCATTGTTGATAGTATTTAGTTCTGCTACATTGTACATAATAGATGGCTCTAATGAAACCTTCTCCATAAACATAGGAGAGGTTGTAATATTCTGAATCTGAGCTTCCAGAAATACTTCGTCTGTCTGAAAAAGCAGAGGACCAAATATATAAAGATGTTACTTGAATTGCAAATGAAGTGTATTATCTTATTGTTTGAAAAATATTAAATCACAAAGTCATTAGTTCATGCCTGCAAATCAAAGCTACAGTATTAATGCAAGAAAAAAAATCTCCATCCCAATATTATTAATGGAAGCAAAAGCGTTAGTTAATTTATTTTGCCAAACAATGGATGTGGGATAGCTGTGCTACATTCTATCACCTATTCTTTTAAAAGGTTTTGATTGATAAAGTCTCAATTTTTTTCCTCAAGTCAGCAGCAACTTAATTTTTGAAGTAACGGAACAAAAGATAGGGAATTGCACTGCACATTTAAGACATGATATGCCAGATTACTGGTGCATCAAGCTAAATACAAGAAAAATAAATATTACAAGAATATTTAAAACAGGTGGCTTATTTACTGAGCTGAAATACAACAGATTAGATATATGCGCTGAGCTTCTAGTATTACTTCAAAGGACAATGAAATGTACTAGTTACAACACAGTCTGGTTTCTTCCCTTCTTCAGCTAGATCATGCAACAGTTCATAGTATATAACTCCATAATTTCATTGGCACTATCGCCAAAATTTCAATGAGAAACATCAGGTCTCCTTTAAGGTTCATATCCAGGAATGGTACATGTAAGAGGTTCTAGAATGGGAACCAGGCTACACACTGTTTCAACTGTGTGAATGCAGATGGAAGTTGCCTGTAACCAAAGAAAGACTGGATTTACCCTTCAGCACAGAAAGCAAGGTACTGGGAGTGTGTAGTATATTATGGCTCCTCTAGAGTCCCATTTAGGATTTCTAAAAATCTTAAGACTAAAATAATTGATAGAATGTCCAGGTTATCACAGACAAAAAGCATTGGGAGAACTGAAAAATTCCTTTCACACTTAGTTAAGGACCAAACCTGCACCAACTAAAGTCAATGGGATTTGTTGCTGATTTCGGTAGGAACTAAACTGTGCCACTGGTTAAGATTAGAGAAATATATATTTTCTCTCCATCTTCATAAGCTTTGTTTGTTTTCACTGTTCTATTATATGCAAATAAATCTCATTTTATGTTATGCTTATAGAGTCTTGCATGTAAACTGAAGCGGACAAAATGGGATAAACCTATACTGTGATTTACCCTCAAAAGATGTTGTATTAAAAAGCAGAAGCATAGAAAGGGTTTTGAAGACCACCTTTAGCTCCTAAAAATGTAAAAAATGTGAACTGAGTAACAGTAACAGCATACATACAGTAATGAAAGCCCTCCAAATGAACACGTTACAGACTAAGGATGTTAACTAACAGTTAATTGCCTAGTCGATGGAATTTCCATTGACTAACTCAACTAGTCAATAGGAATTCTGCATGCGGCCTGGGGCTAGCTGGGTCCGGGAAGTCCTTGGCACCTGCACAGCTGATCCCCAACTTACTTGTGTGGCGCTGTCCCTTTCAAATGCCGAGGTGGCGTATCAAAGAGACAGTGCTGCACAGCTGATTCCTCTCTCCCCCTTTGCTGTTTCTATTGATAGAGGCAGCAAAGGGGAGGGAGGACATCAACTAGTCGACTGATTATCCAATAATCGACTAGTCCTCAACATCCCAATTACAGACAGGTCCTACATTTGTGGGAGAAGGTAGAGAGAGATGCAAGTAAAATGCTATCTTAGTAACTAACATTTCTCAATTAATATGATGTGCGTCAATTTAATGGTTAAAACTATCCAAGTATCTCTAAAAGCTTGCTTAAACTGATACTGTTGGAAACCATCTATCTATATCCCATAAATCCATTGCTTAAGATCTTCATCTACCCAAATTTCATATCAGTTATTTTTTAAATGCAGCAACCATCAGCAAAAATTTAGAAAAAACTAAATTGAAGGGGATAAGAAAAAAAAGCATAATGAAAAAGCAAGTTAGTTTTATAAAGCCAAGGCTGATTAGTTTTAATAATATGGTTAAACCTTAACCCTTGAAGTAAAATAATACTTTAGAAGTACCATACTAAATCATCAGTGCATGCAATCAAACGTTTGAAAGCATAGTTCTAAAGCAAATTTTGTGCTCTCTCCTCAAACCCACTGTCTCCACCTGCTGCAAATAAGAAAGGCTCTATTACAGATTAAACAATCAGAGACTGTAGATAAATCCAGATATTGGAAGTAGTTGTTTACTATTGTTCTACATTCTCCCAAAAGAGAAAATGTAAAAAGGAACTAAATTCTGTTTCCCCAAACATGAAAGAACCCATTACAAATCTCTTTATCTAGTTGAAAAATAAAATTAAAGAAAATGAGAAATACATATGCCTGCTAAAATTATGGTAAGATTATATATAGTATGATCATCACAGACAAACAGTCTAAACTTTTAGTTTCAACAATGGGTATTAAAGAAAGAGCTAACATTTTAAAAAGATTATATATAGCTGCATATATTAAAAAAGAATGGAACATTGCTTTTCCATTGTGTTTTTAAAATAACCTTAACAAGCACAGAAACAATGAGAAAAGACAATTTTAAAAAGCACACATTTATTAAAAAAATAAATAAAAATTACCACGGAACTGAGGTCACTCTAATGGGAAAATAAAAAAAAAAAAAAGAAAAAGACAGCATTAGAGAAATTAGGGTTAAATGTTAAAGAAAAAGGAGAATAACTAACTTTCAAACAAAATGCATTTCTGCATTTTTTTGTTCCTTCTAAATAAGACAGCATTAGTAAGAGAGAGGAATGTAAATAAAAACAGACACAAACATATGACAATTATATGTAACAAGTAGTATTGTTAAATAGTTAACTAGCATCGTTTGTAATCATGCCTCTTAATTTTTCTGAATGCTGAAATACAAACTCAATATGGGTTGGGTATGGAGTATAACGTTAGTGAGCTACAGATAAGGGTATGGTGGGATAAGCTAACAAAAAAACAAAGATGGCTAGTACTTGGGCAACACTGAATGGGGCAAGTTTATCCCTAATGTAAATCCATACTACTTTTTTCCCCTGAGACAGACAATGACCCTTGTGATCTTTCCAGAAGACTTGAATTGTTCATATATAAGGCCAGGAAAAAAGTGACATATACTAGCAAAATACTGATTGCTTACTGTTAGCAATGGCAAAACTAAGAATAGCAAGGTTCCAGGAAAAGCTTGTTACTACAGACAGGTTCCTCAAGGCTAGTTAAACTTTTTTTTTAAATCCAGTGCAGCACACACTGAGGCAAGAGTATTTTTTTTTCATGTAACTGTAATGTTTGCAGGACCAGGACTCTTTAAACCTTATCCAAAGCTTATAAGAACTTCACTGGGTGCTCATTCAGGCTCTTACATTCCAAGGGATACTGTTTTCCTATTCAATGCTATAGCACGTAAATACTGTTTCCAATCCTGATTTGGACTCTAAGTGCTACTGCAATATAAACAAATCTCTCACATTTGACCTTTTCTTTTGTCTCGATAGGGAACAATGTTTTTTTAATCGAAGAGTGGCAATCCATTCGCTTGAGAGGGAGACTTTATGAATAGACAATATCCAATTTACCTAATTTAGCCCGTTAGTCACCCTTTAAAACCTTTAGTTACTAGACCTTAATATATACACATTATATTTAAATTACCCCATTTGTAGCTTCTTATACTCAAGGATGATTTTCCTTTCTTCACAATGAGAAAGTTTCAGATTTCATCCTTCTAATAACATTGCTATTAACATAAATATTACATGGAACTTTCAACCAAAGAACTGCTTTTGATAGCTCTTCAATTTGTTTTGGCTTTCCAATTATCACAAACATTAGACCCAATCATACTTTAATAAATCAAAGAACAGAATATAGTATAGCAGCCTTGCAAAACAAATACACCAGCTCAAGCACTAATTCTACTTGGCCACCGTTTACATGATTATATGGATGGATAGATAAATAAATAGTGGAATGAGGGGAAAAGGAAGAATTTTCCCTCACATGTTAACATTTTCCCCCCTGCCCCAGGGAAGTGCACTGATAGAATTTTGGAAGGTGCTAATAGTTATTCCATCATACGGTAATTAATTATTTTTGTAGACTCATTTTCAGCAACTGTTAGAGGACCTTAAAAATAACTGGTGCCAGCTAACACATGGTACACAGCAGAAATTGGGAACTTTTTTTTGGGTCAGGGGCTGCTTACCCAAAGAAAAATCCATCAGGGACCACACACAAGAAAGAAGCAAAAAGAAAAAACAAAACAAAAAATAAAAAAGTCCAAACCCTCACTGATGTGGACCACGACTGAAGTAGAAAGACACTCCCCACATTCTCCTCACATGCCAGAGCTTAATGGGGCCCAGGCTAGTAGATTGTGTGTTCCAGCCCCACAGGTGTACAGTAGTACCAGTGTGGGCTCCCCAATGCTGGGGTGGGGGAGGGAAGCCCTAATCCTCATGGGCCAGATCTGGCCCCTGGTCCTTAGGTTCCCACCCTTGCTATAAGAGTGCAGATTTAAGAATTTGTTTACATTTTCCTATTTTTATATTTTGTTATATCTATATTGTAATTCAGAAAAAAGTCTACTCTTTACTGAAGATAATTGTTTTCCATTTTTCACAAGGGTAATTCAGGACAAAAAATATTCCACTTATGGAATTAGAGGACACTTGTGCACAGGAGATCCATGGCTTACGCCTGTGCTTCTTCCAGGAGGAATACTGCTGATGAAGCAATAATACATCCATGATACAAAGCAGAAGCACTTGTGCCCCAGAGAACTGCCTATCATCTTGAGGTTATGTTTTACTAATGGTACAAATATACAGTTAAAATACTCCTGTCACAGAAAATTAAAAGATAAAGAAAGTTTTCTGATACTGTTTAAATACTTCACTCCTAAAGAGCTTCGGTAAAGTAGAAGGACTCAGTCTTGCAAGAATAGATTAAATTTAATCATATGCTTTGGGAAGATTTCCCTTCCCATGTCACTGTATTTTTTTTGTTTTTTTGTTTTTTAAATATTGCCAGGTCTCCTGGACAAGGACAGTCTCCTACCATGTGTCTATACAGTGCCTGCCACAATGGAGCTCTGATCTTGTTTGCAACTTTTATGTACCAGTGTAATAAAAGTGCATGATTACACCTCTAGAAAGTCTATAGTTTTCTATAATCAAATCCATTCATAGCACATACGAATATATTTCATGCAGAGGGGTTTTAATTTGGGGGGGGAGGGAGAGAAGAGGGGCAGTGGTGACGGGATAGGAAGAGAGGAAATGCTCTCCAGCTCTGTATGTCAGTTCCTCTCATCTCCTTCCTTCATTCCTATGCCGAGGTTCTAAAATGAGCAAAGTATCTTCAACTTTAGTCCTGTAGAATTCTCTTTCAAAATGACTCCCCTCAGACTAGACCAGACCCAAGGCAAGCTCCCCAGCTAGCCCCATATGCTGTGCAGAAATGCAGCTGCAGGGCTCAGTTTCTGTTCTAAAAATGGAGGGAAGGGGGGAAGTTTTAGGAGTTGTCCCACCTCCTAGCACATTCCCATTGGCCAGTTTCTGGCAGAAACCAGCCAATGGAAGCTGCTTGTTGGAGTAACAGGTAGCTAAGAAGAATCACTCCCCCTCTCCTGGGCTCAGTTATTCATGAAGCACATGGTCAGGCAGGCAGGTTGGGAAACATTTTAACCTCTGCATGCAGGCAAGTTCAGCAGCTAACAAATCTCTTGTCCACAGCCTGCTTCTGGCACCCCAGCCCTTTCCTGCCCCAACTCTCAGTCCCCCCCACTCAACATACCCAGACCCCCCTCTCAGATCTGGCATGCCAATCATAATCCCCTCCTACCTCAAGTCACATCCCAACCGCCTGCTTCATCCCAACTCCCTCCCAGACTCCAGGCTCTCTCCTGCCCCCCCAATCCCTTACCCCAAGCTCCCTTCTGCACCCAACCCCCATCCCAGACACCACATCTCCTCCATTAATATCATGGAAGAGTGCGGCGCTCAACCTCTCAACAAAATTTTCCTGAAGCCAGCCAAATTAGTACTTTAATATTGAGCCCAAGTAATCCTCTTTACGGCAGTTTCTCCCACTCAGCCTCCCAGTATTTATTACAAAACAGAAACACAGGCAATTGTGATTGCACCTACTAAACTTAATAAGAAGGCAGTACAACATATGCATATTGCTACTGGATCAAAAATAAATGTAATCCTTAAATCTGAACTTATTTCTCCCCTTGTCACCTCAACATTGAAAATGGATGATGAAATGGATGTTTCATGTCTAGTTTGAACAAAAGAATAAAAATCTAAGTAAATTAATTTTTCTTCATATAAGATACAAATAAGGCTGGTACAACTAGCACCACAAAGGACATTTAAAAGAACCTTTTCATATTTAATGGAACACTATTTACTATGTAGTAAGTAAAAATTAAAAACCTCACTTACCTCAGCATTATAGAACTTAGTTTTCACATCTAGTGGTTTGAGAACCTGATTGAAAAAAAAGAATACAGATTAAATTAAAAAAAAAAAAAACCCTTGAAAAACGAGTACTCCTGTAGCACCTTGGAGACTAACAAAAAAATGTCTCTGCCATTATTAAAAAGATACCGACTTAAACTGTTATTATTTAAATTCTTAAATATTGAGATATCTACTCAAATCATAAAAGCACTTTTCTTTCTGATTTGCAGGAAAACAACATATGTTAATGTAATGTGTAAGAGCTAGCTCCCGGGAGTCTTTCAGTTAAGAAGTGCAGCACTACGACTGTGCACAATTGCTTCATCTTAGCTATATACTTCTCTGCTTTGCTAAATGCATGAATAGTTTGACAAGATGTTGGCAAATACTTTCATATAAGTCCTCTTACACTAGGAGAAAAATCTTGTTCACACAGTTCATCAGTCTCTTTAAAATAATGATACATTCCTTCACTATTCAAAAAGGTTTGTTGTTTTGAAGAAGGAACAAAAACATTAAAGATCTGCACCAAATTTTCCACAGAGTTTTACAGCAAATGCATATTTTCTAGACAGAGGCTCAAAATGCTAACTATAAACAAAGCGATGAAATACCAGCTGTATGCAATTAACTAACTTCTGACTCACTTTTAATTTAAACATACAACCGTTACACCTGCAGTGGTAAATATTAAAGATAAGGTAACTAGCATTTTAATCACATCTGATTAGCCATTATATACACAATCAGAAGACACACTCCTCAAAGAAAAAAAAAAGATACAAATTAATGATGCTGAAATCCATAAACATTACATTATGTGAATTTATCATCAAGCCACACAGTTTGCTTGTGAAGTTGTATTTCCTAAGTTATATTTCACATCAGTTTATAAATTCAAGCTTAGAGTTTATATTTGCTCTCCAATCGAGGCCAAAGAGAGCAAGGAAGAGATTTACTTCTTTTGAGCAGAATTTTGAACATTTTGTATTATATAAAATGTTTGACACAATACACCTCCCAATTAAATCAGCTACAAATCTTGAATTTGTTCAGAAAATGGTCATGGACTTATACATAATGGTGTTGGCAAAGTATTAACTGGTTTGAAATGATTCTCTTTTTCAAAAATATTACTCAATTACCCCAGGACTATCATCTCTCTCAGTACCCATAAAATCTTCCACTATGGGGGATAGCAGTATCTTACTATTTTTATTTTTCTTACCATTTTACTTATTCAGTTTTCAGAACAGAGAGTGGTGACCACCAAGAGTCCATACTGTGACCAATCCTATTTAACCTATTTATAAATTATTTAGAGCAGTGGTTCCCAAACTTTTCTGCATCTCGCGCCCCACCCCAATAGCAGCAACACTTGTTGGGGGGGGGGGGGGGGGAGAGAAGAGGGAAGGGGAAAAAAAAGGAACTGACCAGGGCTGAAAACCAAAAATAGCAGCAAAACTTGGGCAGGGGGTGGAGGGGGGATTGACCCGGGAGAAGCGGGGAGGAGGGGGGCTAGGTAGCCTCCCCACATCCGGAATTTCTTAACGCCCCCAGGGCCCTCTCTCCAGTTTGGGAACCCATGACCTAGAGAAAGGAGTAAACAGGTGGCAAAATTTGCAGAGGATACTAAACTGCTCAAGATAGTTAAGAATGAAGCAGACTAAAGAGCTTCAAAATGACCTCACAAAACCAGGTGATTGGGCAACAAAATGTCAAATTAATTTTAATGTTGATAAACGCATATTGGAAAAATAATCCCGACTATACATGTAAAATGATGGGGACTAATTTAGCTATCACTCAAAGATATATCTTGTAGTCATTGTGGATAGTTCTCTGAAAGTATTGTCCTGCATGTTTATTGCCCTGCATTTGTTAAGTGTCTTATTAGCAAGTTCTACAACACTATTTACCAGCTCTAAAGACATAGAACTGTCATTATAACAAAATAAGTCTATTATTAATAAAAAAAACCAACCAAACAAGCTAATATATATTTTTAGTTTGCAAATGTTCAAGTAAACAGATAGCACCTAAAGCTACAAACATGGCATATTCTTATACACAATACCTGGAATTTGAAGAACTTTCTGAAGTACATCTTCTCTCCTGTCTGTGTTGTATAACTTACTGCACATACTAATCTGAAAAAGATAGGCACTTAAGTAGTTCTGAACAATTTTAAATCCTTTGTTTCTATTTAAGAAGAACCAGAACAATGCATGCAATGATTCCATGTAAACTTTACCATACTTGCTATTGTTAAAAATAGAGGTAATTTAGATTTCAGTCAGTGACATACTAGCCTTATATTTCATGGATATGTGTAAGAAAATGCATAACTCAGGAGGAGATGTAAAACCTTACATATGTGTTCCTATTTCCTTCACTTCGTGGTGAATAACATCATCAATGCAACAGTCAGATTTAAGTTCTGCCACTGCAGCACTGGAAGCTGAAAGGTTTAACCGCTGAGAGCTTGTCTGGAGGTCAGCCTGGGAATTGAAAAAGAACAGGTTAAACTGCTTTCAAGTCATGGGTGTCTAAAGACCAAAGCATAAACCACACAGCTTGTGAAGCACTACATTTGATTCAAATAATTGACGGATACCATGAAAGGTAGATGACCAGAAATGCATATACTTAAAAAAAAAATTATGTGTTTACAGATACAAGCACATATTATATTTTTTTAAATTAAATGGAATGCAGAAGATAACTCATATTTGCAGTAGGGATGTTAAAAAGTGGGGGGGTTTGTAAACATGTAACCACTGAAAATTTCAACAGTTACACATTTACATACAGGAGAGGGAGGAGTGCTCTATGGGAGTCAGTGCGCATGGGAATCCCACTTAACTGGCCCCTCTCTCCCCACTCCCACGCTGCTGTCTCAGTATCAGAGGCGGCAACAGCAGCGCAGGGGGACAAGAGCTGGTGCTCGTTGGGAACTGGCTTTTGTGCAAGCTCCCCACAAGCACTGACTTCTGTGAAGCTTCCTCCCCCTCTCCCCCCGACATCCCTGTAACTATCTGAACCAGTGCTCGCAGGGAAACTGCTTAAAACTAGCTCCCCACAAGCACCTACTCCTGCCTCCCCATCCCTGCACTGTTGCCTCTGACATGAAGGCAGCAGCACAGGAGAGGGGGGAGGGCGGGACAGCACTTGCATGTAACTGTGAACGTTAACCAATGAACCCATGGCTCATCAGTTAACCCAGGGGTTCTCAAACTTTCTGATACCGTAACCCCTCCCCCCCACACCAAGTTGCTCATGATCCCCTCTAAGTTGCTCGCCACCTCCCTGGGTGTCAGGCCCCACAATTTGAGAAATGCAGAGTTAACCATTTAAGCTATCACATCCCTAATTTGCAGCAACATTAATGCGTGAGAATGAACCGTGGAGCCTGCAATTTTGCATAGCAGATACTGGATTATGGGTAACTTATTCAAGCCCTCGTGAATAAATCCTATGTTATATATTTGACCTGTTTGATAGTTTGTCTAATAAGTGCTCTATTGAAAAGGGACCACAAATGTTAAGGAGCAAGAGAAGAATACTAAGTTACCATTTTTATATATGGCCTGGTTTTTGCTTTGCAGCTTAATTAGATCTTTGATATGAGTAATGTTATGGTACAGGAGGTTCCCTCTCCCGCCCCCTTAAATATACTGCCACTGATTTCATAGAGTTCCAGATGTAGAGGGCTTCCTGATTCCAGATTTTAGCCTATTTTTGTTCAGTATGACACCAGTTATTACTTGAAGTTATACTCGCTTAAAGTGGATTTTCCACTTGACATATAGATTTACGGATTGCAAGGCCAGAAGAAACCATTGTGAACATCTAATCTGATCTCTGATGTAGCACAGGCTACAGAACTTCTCCAAAGTAGTTTCCAGATGATGTCCTCTACAGTGAGAGAGATTCAATTTTGATTAAAAAGAATAGCTAGTAATGAATGGACAACCAGCACAACCTTTGCTAAGAGTGTATTGTTGCCCCCTCTGACCAGAGCAGCTGGTCAAATATTGAGACTCTAGTATGCTGCTTTAATTAGGAAGATAAATTGGTGACAAGTCAAGTATTTCTTTGATGCAGTTTTCTTTATTAACAAAGAACTTACAAAGTCATGGTCTCTGAATCCAGAACCAATTTAATAGAAGTAAACAGTTGCTTTTGCTCAAACCACCAGAGCACTCTTCAAAACCCCACCCAAACCCTAAAGCCTCTTCCAAGTCTCTTCAAGGGTCTGTGCTAGTGCTCCAGACAGTTGTATTCCCCTCTTGTCTTTTGTCTGTTCTGCCCCCTAGCCTCCCACACCTCTGAAAATACTCAGCAAAAACTCTGTGGTGGATTCACTTACTCTTGTCTCTGGCAGGAGCTTATGTTTACAGACTTGTAAACTGAAGTGTGAGTTCACACCTATCAATTTCAATGGAGGTTTTAATTCGACCTACAATAAGGTTTCATCCAGCTAATTATTGCACACATTAAGATTAAAGACATGTATCTTAATAATTTTGAACCATTTTCAAGCTTTGAAGAAACAGAATAATGCAATATTTCCATTTCAAGTTTACCATACTTGCTATGGTGGCAAATACAGGAGATCCCCAGGATTCGCAGAATTGCTATTTGCAGTTCTGAGTATTCGCAAAAATCTCCTGTCCTGACTTTAGTGGTGGGGACACCAGGGGCTGGGAGTCATGCTTCCCAACTCCTGGTTCCTTGTAGCTGCCAGGAGCCGCAGGGAGCTCACCCCCGCTCCTGGCAGCTGTGATGAGTTCCCGGCCTCCATGATGAATTCCTCCCAGCTCCCTGGCTCTGCGGTGAGTTCAGGAGTTGTGGGGAGCGCACTACAGGCCAAGAACCACTGCTCCCAGTATTTGCAAATTTTGCCATTTGCAGTGGTGCTACAAATACATCAACTGTGAATGGTGAGAGTTTCTTGTACAGACAGTTTAGATTTCAGTCAGTGGCATACCAGCTTCTTGCTATGTAAATAATTTCAGAGTTTATTGGTATCAGAGGGGTGGCCATGTTTGTCTGAAACTGCATCAACAACTAAAAGTCCTGTGGCACTATATAGACCAACAGACTTATTGGAGCATAAGCTTTCGTGGGCAAAGACCCACTTCATCAGATGCATGTGAAACTGGTCTTTGCCCACGAAAGCTTATGCTCCAAAAAATCTGTTGTCCTGTGGTGCCTTATAGACTTCCCTATTGTTTATTCAGAGTTTTTGTACGCTTTCATTGGCACAGTCTTTGAAGATCACTTTGAAGTTAGAGCTAGTGTAGAATACAATTCCTGCTTATGTTAGTTGTAAAAATCATGCTACACAAATTTTCTTCCTATTTGCTTCTGGATGCAATCCTAACTATTGATTTTGTCTTATGATTTCATTCCAGATACTGAGGATTATTTTCTGTACTTAGAAACTTTTTAATGGTTATTTCTTAATACATGCTGTGTTGTATTATATGTTAAGAATGCACCAGATACTTTGATTTGACACTTTTTGAAAGATTTATAAGAGAGATATTTTCACGTACCTTTACCAATATGTCCTTGACAACCTGGTTACTGTCATTATGTACGCTAATGTAACTGGAAAAAGTCTCCCCCAGAAATATATTTCTGTTCAAAGAAAACAGGATTTTTTTAACCAAGTGATTCTCAACAAGGCAACCAATTGAAATCAGAGACCATCTTTAATTATTGTAATAATGTATTTCAAATTCTACAGTGATCTTGTCTTGACCAGTTCAGTTCCATCAGTGCTAGCAATATAAAGAGTCTGATCACAATTTTTAAAATGCCAGTGGCACATCTGTCTTACCTAACCATGGTCAGAGCATGTCTCATTGACATTTTGTTGTAATTACTGGCAACAACCCCTCTCTAACCCTAAGAATCCCCCAACGTTAGCACTAGCAGAGATGAATCAGATGCAGTAATAGTGGAAAGTCTTCAAGTATCTATTGCAATTGAAGCCAGTGGGAGGGAACATGTGAATAGTTACTCAGATGTGTAAGTATCTGGAAAATCACGCCTTAAGAGAAATAGCAATTTCCTATTCTACACAATATTATTTTAAATGTTAACAATCAGAAAAAGTAAAAAAAGTGATCAAGTGAGATTCCTACTTGAAAGTAACAATCTCAGAGATAGCTGTTAAACTATCAATCCTGCAATGAGATATACAGAAGTGGGGCCTTAAAATTCTAAATGTGTGCGCTGCACCAGTGTAAAAGTGAGGCTTATGCCCGTGAAACTTAATATACAGGCAGTCCCCGGGTTACGTACAAGATAGGGACTGTAGGTTTGTTCTTAAGTTGAATCTGTATGTAAGTCGGAACTGGCGTCCAGATTCAGCCGCTGCTGAAACTGATCAGCAGCTGATTCCAGGAAGCCCGGGGCAGGGGCTTCCTGTAGTCAGCCACTGGTCAATTTCAGCAGCGGCTGACTTGGGGACACCTGAGGCAAAGCAGCTGGGTTGGTCCAGTAGTGCCGCTGCTCCTTGGCGCTACTGGACCAACCCAGCAGCACCCAAGCTGCTCTGCCCCAGGCGTCCTGATTCAGCCGCTACTGAAACTGACCAGCAGTGGCTGAATCAGGACGCCTGGGGCAGAGCAGCTGGGGTGCTGCCGGGTTGGTCCAGTAGCATCCAGAGCATTGCTACAGGACCAACCGGCAGCGCCCCAGCTGCTGTACCACAGGTGTCCGGAGCAAGCCGTGGAGCACAGGGGCAGCGGGACAGCCCAGACGCGCCGTGGCTGTCCTGCTGCCCTCTGGCTCCGCGGCTTTGCTCTGCTTTGCTCCCCGTCTCCCTGGTCTGCAGACCAGGGGGATGGGGAGCAAAGCCGCGGAACACGCGGGCAGCGGACAGCCCAGACACGTCTGGGCTGTCCGCTGCCCGCGTGTTCCGCTGCTTTGCTTCCTCTCCCTGGTCTGCTGGAGACCAGGGAGACGGGTCCCGTTCGTAACTGCGGATCCGACATAAGTCGGATCCGCGTAACTCGGGGACTGCCTGTAATAAATCACCGGAGTAAACTGTGTTGGCATAAATCCTGCTTTTTACTGGTGCAACCTATCTTCATTAACCTATTTTACATAAGTGTTCTCTAATGCAGGCACATTACTAAGGAACTGTCTGCTATAAAGGGTTATATAATGCACTGCAATATGTACAGCAATTTTAACCCAGAAGTTAAAATTGCTGCACATACTGCAGGAAACTATGAAGTGCCATGCTGTCTATTGTCTCTCCCAGACCTTATTACACACAGAGGGCGGATACATGCTGCAGAGACAGACACTGAATGCAGTCAGACTATATTACAGCAGTCTTCATACTGTGTGATTATTCTGCATAACTAATTTCCTGTTAATGAAATAAACAAGTTATTCCCAGCCATAGATTAATTATACATAAATATATATATTTATTGCAGTTTTAAACAAAGGGAAAGGAAGTTAATAAGCCCAAATAATCTCTGTTCCAGGATTTGTGTAGCAATAATGTTCACAATTTACAACTGCATATTTGATTCTTACCCAAAGTTCTGAGGCAAAGTCAGCATTTCTCCTAGCATTAAAGTTTCTGCTCCCTTTACAGTGGAAGGGTCATCTTTCATGAGTTGATTAAACAGCTCTCCTGTAATAATATAGAATGGTATAGGTTAAAAACATTTGCATAAATAGATCCTTGTCTTCATACAAATGACACAAAATCCCAAATACATGGAAGGCAAAAAATGCAACGCTGCTTTGGGATGTTATTGATATTGTATCTGAACTACAGGTTTTGCTGTTGCCAAAGCTATCATACACATCACATTCTGAACTTAAAACTGCTCAGTGTTTCATAGTAGATGTAAGCAACAATTTTCCTTGTATATGTATTTCAGCAAAGAGATAACCTTTCAATCTTACATATCTTCCTTCCTTAAAGGATGAAAAAGAAACAAAACTGGATTTGTTGAATAGCTATAGATCAGGAACTTATTGGATAATTTGTGCCCCGCTATGTTAGTTTCTCAGCATATATCAGCATATCAGAAATAGCTGACCCATTTATCCCATTTTATTTGCACTCTGATAGCAATTATCTTTGTCTTTTTATCCTGATGCATGTTTTTTGAAGACAAGTTGCCATTGCACTGGACGGAAATAAGGGAAAGGAGAATGTGTTGCTGAGGTGGAAAAGGAAGAAAAATCTTTAGGCTGCAGCTCTTTCTTCATGTTGGCTGGCCTCTAGAATGTAGTCATATGTGGAGAACCGAGCTATTTCAAAGGGAGAACTTTGAAGACTGCGATGGCACCAAGACAAGGGAATTCATCAGGCAGTAAGTCTCACAAAAATAATTCTCAATTGCCCATTAAATTAAGGTGCTGGATAAACTAATGGCTATAATGAGGGAATAATATAGAATGGGATGTCTCCAGATGGGATAGTAACTCCATGCTTCTATTTTCTCTCCAGTGTGCACTTGGTCCTCTGAAACCTTCCCTCCACATACAGCCATCCCAAAACAACAAAAATAGTTTTCATTGGGTGTTATGATTGTCCTAATTGCTCACATTTTAGGGCACAAGTATATAGGTTGTCCACCTAGCTTTCAAAGCCTGGGGATGAAATATGCTAATTTTTCATGGCCACTACAGAAGGAATGTTTAACTCACATAAAACACTGTAGCTTCTGTAACGCAAAGCATACAATATCATGGATAGTCTCTGGAGTAGAAGGCTCAGATGTTCATTTTGGGTTGCTTTAATCCTTTTGTATGCCACAACCAAACTCCCACTTATGTTGATTATTAAATCAGTCTAACATTCCCAGATATTCTTGCCTTTCTAGCGCCATCCAGCTTTTTTCATCTTTGTGTTATATGCGCATTAGGTTGCAACTACTCAGGAGATGAAACTGCTTTTCTGTTTAAAAATGTGTTAGGCAGAACACACTGAACACCTTGGGAATATATAAATAATAATTAATTAATTAGCAAGATATCATTATATACCTGGCAAGTCTCGCTCTTCACAAGTCACTGGAATATTGGTGAATAATGTAGGCTTGGTTAATCTCATCACTGTGAATTCAGAAAAGAAAGGAAACCATGTTACTCAAATTATGTAGTTTCATCTATATCATGGAGCCTGGGATTTATCCTCAAGAGAG
The DNA here is from genome assembly GCF_052426305.1 of Pelodiscus sinensis. NCBI lineage: Eukaryota > Metazoa > Chordata > Testudines > Trionychidae > Pelodiscus > Pelodiscus sinensis. Next base: position 91,222,496 of record NC_143057.1, read on the forward strand.
ATTATTTTCCAAATGCAGAATTGAAAAACACTCCTGAAGAAACACCCACTTCCCATATAATAGGAACCTCTCCCCCCAAAAAACCAAGACACTGGTCATGATTCTGCAAATATTTACACAGGACAGTAATCCCAGAGAGTTCAATGGGAATAGTTGTATAAATAAAATTACACACACAAATGTTTACAAGATTAGGACCACTGTCTGCAAACTGCTTTGAAGATGTAAAATTCAAGACAAATGCTCAATATTTTTCAACACTTAATGCATAAAATTATTTGCTAGAACCAACTTTTGCAGTTGCTCTGCAAATCAGTATTCCTCTCATTTACAATATTTTTGGCTAAGTGTTACCTCCAATATTCAACAAATACAATAGCTCTGTTGAATTTTACACTGTAAGTAGGTAATAGAGTCTCAGGAAAAGTAATTTAAGAATGCATGAGTTCCAAAAATACATTGAATAAAGTCAAGGAATATTCCTTGATTATACAATTTAAAAAGGGAACAATTTACATGGAGCAGATAAAAGCAACATTCAGTTCAGGATCTCTTCAGGTTATAGAAAAAATTAACCAAACAGGTTTTCATTGAAAGTTGAGGGGGTCAGCTAGCATGTGGACAAGAAGATCCAGTTGATATAGCAGAGGTGGACACTAATTTTTGATGCAGGGGCCACTCCAAGAATTTGGTAAATGATCGAGGCCACAATCTTCTATATTAATAGAGGAGATGTGGGGTCTGGGATGGAGGTTAGATGAAGGTTGTGACCTGGGGCACAGGATTGGGATACAGGAGGGGATGCAAGGTCTAGAAGGAGGTATGGGTGCAGGAGAAGTTTCTGGCAAGGAGGTTAGTTGTTGGGAGGGTATACAGAGGGTTTGGATTGTGACCTGGGGCAGGAGTTGGGGTGCAGGAGTAAGTGAGGTGCTAGTGCAGGCTCTGGCTGGGAGATGCTTACTTTAAGCAGCTCCTGGCCAGCAGATTAGCAGGAACCTTGGGCAGGCTCTCCGCCTGCTGCATCCCCTGGGGTCAGCCTGGGAGTCTGTGCCACACACCCCTTAGGAATGGGGGGAGGGCTTCATGTGCTGTCTGCTAATGGAAGCTGCAAGGACTTTTCTTGGAGTGGGGGAAAGCGTGTGGGGTACAATGTATGGCACACATGGACATGATCCGAGCAGCCAGCCACTTTGAGTGGCGTGCGGGGACATGGTGGGCAGCTATCATGCTCATGGATTTCACTGGCCACTGGGTACTCCGAGTATCATGGCAGGCTGCATTTGAAGGTTTGGTGGACCAGAGACGGCACATGGGCTATTTTTTGCTTGCCTCTAGGGTACAGCCTCATCAAAGGCTCTTAAGCAAAGTAAGCTGTTGTGGGATAAGAAGGAAGGTCTTCTCAATTGAGTAGAAACTGGCTAAAAGACAGGAACGTGGTTGGTATAAATGGTTAGTTTTCAAAATGGAAATAGGTAAATAGTGGTGTCCCCCAGGATTCCACTCTGGGACCAATCCTATTCTACATATTCATAAATGGTGCAGAAAAAGGGGGAAAAAGTTAGGTGCTACATTTGTAGATACAAAAACTACTCAAGATAGTTAAGTGCCAGGCAGATCGTGAATAGCTACAACACAATCTCTCAGAATGAGGTGACTAAGCAACAATATGGCAAATGAAATTCAATGTTGATAAACGCAAGTTAATGCACATTAGACAACATTCCCAACTGTACATCTAAAATTATGAGGTCTAAATTAGCTGTAACCACTCAAGAGAGATATTGCAGTTGTTGTGGATAGTTCTAGGAAAACATCCATTCAATGTGCAGCAGCACTCAACCCCCCCCCCCCCCCGCCACCCGATAAAAAACGAAACAGAATGTGGAGCATAATTAAGGAAAGAATAGCTTAGAAGGCAAAAAATGTATTGCCACTATATAAATCTAAGGTATGCGTACATCTGGAATACTGCATGCAGAGGTGGGTGCCCCATTTTTAAAAAAAAAAAAAAGATGTATTTGATTTGAAAAGGTTCAGAAAAGGGCAACAAAAATGAATAGGGGTATGAAAACAACATCTATTTGAGGAGAGGCTAATAAATCTGAGATTTTTCAGCTTGGAAAAGAAATGAGTAAGGGGGGAATATGACAGAAGTCTATAAAATCATGACTGGTGTGGAGAAAGTAAATAAGGAAAAATTATTTACTTGTTCCCCGAGCACAACAACTGGGGGTCCAAATGAAATGAATAGGTAGCAGGTTTAAAACAAACAAAAAAAGGTACTTCTTCACATAATGCACAATCAACCTGTGGAATTCTTTGCCAGAGTATGTTGAGAAGGCCAAGACTATAACAGGGTTGAAAAAAAGAACTAGGTAAGGATAATGAAGGATAGGTCCAATGATGGCTATTAACCTGGATGGGCAGTAATAGCGTAACTAGCCTCTTTTTGCCAGAAGCCGGAAATGAACAACAGGGAATTGATCATTTGATGATTACCTGTTGTGTTTCAGGGGTGGTTGAGATTCTGTGGCCTGCACTGTGCAGGGGGTCAGACTAGATGATCATAATGGTCCCTTCTGACCTTAAAGTCTATGAATCTATGAGAAGACAGGATATTCAGCAAGATGGACCTTTAGTCTGACCAAGTAAGGCTGCTTTTATGTTCTTAAATTCATGGGACATTATCCCTTCAATACTCAATGATATTTTGCCTCCTGGCCTCTTTATGCCACTGTAGCATAAAGCAGTGGTAAATTGCTCCTGAAAAATACCCTAGCTCTTTCAACCTCTAGTATAGAATTACTTTAACAGCTGTATGCTGATACTTCTCACTTCTCACCACATACACAGAACATACCATGGAAAAGATGGGATGAATCTGGAAAGTTAGTGAGCTCTGGCTATTGTCCATTTCCCAAGGAACATTAAGGGCCACAGGAATGAAGAATCAGTTAAAGTAGTTCTAACTCTCAGGGCTACTCTAATTTCACTATTGCTCTCAAACTAGTGAGATTTTAAACACAATATTTGGTATTTTCCTTAAAAAAAAAATGGAGTACCTGAATTATGCAACTATGTGGAAACCTCAGCTTCCATTTTAAAAAGTTTCTACCTCTTATTGTGGCGAAGAGCTGAAAAACATGAATTCTAAAAGCTCAAAAACAAGAAGGCAAATAAAAAGATCCAAAAAGTATTATTTAAAAAGTATTGCATTAATTTTAATATAATCTTATGACATTCAGGGAGCATATGGAAATGCACATGTGGCTTAAAGTCATCTTTACCCTGCCAATATGCAGTTAATTGGCTAACTGAGCAGTTGATATAATTTTTATAAGGGAAGGTAGCTTGGCTCAGTCCCAGTTTGCACTGGATCCAGGACCTGCCCCATCTGCAGCTTAAATGTAATAGCAGCCAGACTGCCTGCCTGCCCAGTTCTTAGTACATTTAAACTAGGGATGTAATATTACAGTCGATTAACCGATTTATCGATAAGCAAAAGCTTATCAGTTAATACTATCGACTACTCACATTTCTCCCCCTCCCCTGCCAGTATATGTTTTAGCAGACCGGCCAGCAGCCCAACTAATTTCCAGCTTGTGCTGGGTCCAAGAGCTCACCCCCACCCCCCGAGACAAGGGCTGGTTTTTAAGCTGGAAGAGCTGGGTTCGGGCGATCTGCGTATGTGCAGATTGCTGGACAGCGCAGCTGGCGAGCAGGGCTCGCCGCGGTTCAGTGAGCCTTGGCTATTTGTATCACTATTACTAATTTTGTTATCAGGAATGGAAAATTAAGCAATGCAATTCAGCCATACAACCTTTTAAATTAATACAGACCTGAGGTTAACCTATGAAACTCTCAATATAGTTGTACTAAATGTGAAAACCTTCACATCTAAATAGAAAACACTGAGCACTCAGGGAAGAGCATGTGGTACATGTGGAGAATCAGAAATTATACTGCTGAGTTGGACATCTGTTCTGCCAGTGTGGTGGCAAATAGTAATGCCTGGTGATTCATTAATTTGTTTATAGAGGTGAGAGACACCAAAAGAACTGCAATGAGATTACATTAGTCTTACAATGAAGCTTAATATTTAAGTGGAGGCAGGATACAAGTATCAGGCCAAATACAGACATTTTCCATGTAAACTATTATTTTACCAAAAAAATCAAGTACTTGCTCATTTTCAGATTTTTGCTTTAGATAGCAACTTGTGCTTTTATTGAAAATAAGATTAGAAACTGAGTTGTAGACACATCTTTTCCAATTGATTTTGCAATGTAAAATTACTACTTACACTTCTGACATGGGAAACAATAATTGCCCATAGTTAAAAATGATTAATTTTTCCAACAGTTGGGTCTCCTCAGAAATACTCTGTACGTCAATCTGAAGTATTGGCCTTTGGGATATCATGCAACAACCTGGAATCCCCATTCACTATTTTCTCACCTTCCCTCATTGCTACAGGCTACTGTAACAATTCACCTCTAGATAGGATACAGATTCTTCCAAGACAGTTAGCAATAACTGTAAACTTCCTAGCAGAGGTCCCCTGTATATGCCCATGCATTCTTACAGGTTCTCAAGGTACCTGCTCTACAGTTAATAAGAAACCCTTTGAAGAGAAAGGGAATATACTCAACATTCATACTGAAGATGGATCTCTTCTCTCATGTCACTGCAAGCCATGCTGCTTTCCAACCTGCTTTCCAACAGTGTAACCTATCAATACATCCTGTGGGGCAGTTAAGTCATCAATATGTAAAATTTAACAAGTCAGACAGACTAATTTTACAAGATGCTGATGGTTCAATAACTATTAACCTAGCACTTTTTTAAATAGCTATAATTATAAGCTACTGAAGCTCAAATGTAGGAAGAGATCCAAAAGCAGGGACACCAGAAAAATATAATTTGAAAAAGCATAAAATAATGGAGATGAAAGAACTTACTACGTAATACAAATAACTTTTTCCTAATCTTTATTTTTATTATTATGAATTATTTTATCTAAAATACCAAATAAGTATGAGATGAGAAGGTGTGCATGGAATGTAACTCAATTTACATTTTAAACAAATTGTTCATCCTTATGAGAGTTATTGCTTGAAGTTAATTAACATCTTGGAGCTCTAGGAGAAAAACCAAAATCCATCATCGTGGCACTTCAAAAAAATACGAGTTGAAATCAGGGGAAGAGAAAAAGCAGTCAGTAAGTACAGGAAGGAAGTTCAGATTTCATTTTCTGAACACAGATCTGCAAGAGTCACTCAACAACGGACTTTGACTCTGTGCATGGAGAAGGAAAAAAGTGTTACACAAAAGCTATTATAATATTCGTAATAACTACAAAATACATTGATATAATTTACGGTCAAGCAGATTTATATATAAACAATTCTAATGTTCATAGAGTTTACTGATATTGAATTCATCAATTGTTTGCAAATATGCAATATATGCAGAAAGACTTTACATCTATTTAAAAAATACCCTAATACTTCAGCCAGTAATATTTTTTCTTTTGATTTTAAAAGTTACAAACTAAATATAATTCCGTACTTATGTACAAACAAGTTCATTCTCCCAGTAAGATTTAATCTTTCTCTAAGAAGATTGCCAACATATTCACTGTATAATATGTCACAGAAAACCCATATCTGGGCCAAGCATCTCTGGATTGTAGCATTGCAAGATGGCAATTCATTGTGTTTGATCATTGTGTTCAGTTTTATCCAAATGTCCTCTAAAGTTTGATTACTACAAATAGATTGCTCAATTGTCCACTTTGCTCTATAAAAAGCATGCAGCTTCAGTCTTTCTAAATTACTTTGCAGTTCTCTAGATAAGGGAAGAATTTTTTCTTTAAGTGCAGGATTAGGGACCGAGATACTCCAAGACCGTCTCAATTTTGGTTTTTCATTTGCTGATTGTATTTCCAGATTGCTTGAATAAATTTGTGCACGCACCATTTGTACCTCGATTAAACTTTGACCAGTTTTCAAATTAGACTGAAACTCCAGAAGGTCTACTGTACAGTCATAATACCGAGACCCAATAAAAGGCTCTGAAGCGTTAACAAGTTGTTTCACTTCTTCTGCTTTCTCATGAGAAATAACAGGTGGCTGTCTTTTAGGCTTGAGGGGAAGTTTGCGTGAGTCATTTGGAAACCAGGGAAGAAATCTTGGAAGTTGCCGAATCGGAAACTCTTTCAGTGTTTCTTCTGCACGTTTCTTCAATTTTGTGAGGTCATTCTGAAATGGTCGATAGTGCAAAACAACTTCCATGTTGGCACTGTAGGAATCCAGTTATTCTTAATAAAAGATTTAGTCTCTTGATTAGGATCCTCAACTCTAAAGTATAATGCATCTTATTTACAAAAATCTTTTCTTGCATGTGGTGCACAGATCAGAAGAAAACAGCACCTAAAGCAGAAGTATTGTAAAAAATAAGATACTACCATATTTAGCCATATATTGCTAGAACATTCTGTAGTAAAACAAAATGCTGTAAAGATAAACTAGCAATATTTGTATGTATGCATCACAATACCACAGTGATTATTTACTGGTGTTCCATCATTGCTACTGTTATTTTAAAACACCAGATACATATATTTCAAACTTTAACAAAATGTACACAAACTTGAATTATCGACTTTTCATGGGAAAAGCCCACACTGCCACCTTCTTCTCCAACACTGTTCTATGCTTTTCACCCCAAACATTTCTATAATCATGAAACTGATGTGAAAAAGCTTTTCCCAGTTGAGCATGCATCAATGGAACCCTCAGATTGTATGCTACTATGTTTACCCACAAATTGCCATGCATCAATGGCACTATGTCCTTAAATATATTTAATCCTGTCCACTAAAAGAAACATGATTTCATTAAAAAAATTAACAGCCAAAATTACCAACACCTTGATGCTAAAATCTATTCTCTCATATTATCAGGCCAAAAAAAGAAGGAAAAAAATATTAATTTTAAATACAAATCCAAAACAGTATCTTTCTTCTACTCCATGCAATAAATTGAGTAACATACTGCAGTTTTCAATTATCCATGGAAAAAATGCTCTGAAATAAGATTGTGTATTTTCATCAATCCTAAGTGAAAAATTAGCCAGGAAAGATGTTCTGGACTCTAAGTATGCCAGACAATATATAATAAAGATTTTCTTATTTCCATTCTATAGTATCACCCCATATCACCCCAGTCTTAATTCCAAGGTTCTGAGCTATACATTGTAGAGAGGTTATTACAAAAACTTTAAATTTCATACTCCTTAATTTCAACAATTCAACATTTCTCTCTCAGATGAAAGTTAAATTGCATTGTAAGTATTAGTAGCGCTGCTTATGCCCATTTCTGGAATAAATTCATATAATCCTTTACTCTCTGCTTTCTTCAAAATTTTCAGTCATTTGTGCGTGTTCTAACAGATAAACAATTAAACTACCAACACTAGATTCTGATTATATAGCTACTGCACTGCAGTGACTGAATTCTGGGAGTTGAAAGGGACACACAGAAAACTCAAAACACAAGCCTAAATTCCTCTTCCCCTTCTAATTGCTAACTTTATGGTATTGATCAAACAGGGATTTCTATTCAGGCCCAGGCATCTACTTCTCTCTCTTATCCTGTCTCCTATGCCCCAAATAAGATTAAAAGAAGAAAAATATTTTTCTCTGAATCAGTTGTTACAGCAGCAGAACTATTGATTTTTGTTATGGAAATGCAGCTTGACATTGTCATTCAGAACCTCAGCAATAAGCTAATATCATTAAAACCAATATATTGTCTTCTGCAGTATTTTAAAAGTGAGCATATTAACATGAGGTGGACTCAGCTAATGCCATATCTTGATTACCACTTACGTAAGCAAAACTTATATTGCTCAGAGATGTGAAAATAACCATCCTCAAGTGCCATAAGTTTTGCCAGCATCCACAGTAGTGTGCACATTGCTACACTGGTAGGAGAGTTTCTCCCACTGACATGGTTATCACCACTTGTTGAGGAGGTGATTTTATGATGTCAATAGGAGAGCTCTCATCAGCATAGAATGGCTGCAGAAAAGCCATGTTACAATGGTGCAGTTGTACCGCTATTAGTTCGCTACTACAGATTTGTCTTAAACTTCCAGTTCTGCAATCGTTTATACCAGGGTGGGAGAAAATACAGACTGGGGCCGGATTCAGGCTACCAAGCCATCAGATCCGGCCCGCGGATCACCCCCCAGGGACCCTCAGGCATACGCAGCTTCCGCAGTATAAAACACAGTCCCTGTGGCTCTCTGCTCTGCAGGGAGGGGGAGGCTTCCTGCAATCTCCTCACTCTCAGCGGAATCCTTAGTTCCTTTTGTCCAGAAACAACCAGTCAATAAGAACTGACCTCAGCCAATCTCTCAGCTCCTATTGGCTGTAAACAGCCAGTCAACTGGAGCTGAAAGATTGGCCTGAGAGACTGGAACAGTGGTGGGAGCAGCCTGTATTTTCAAGCGGGCTGGGGCTGCAACAGGCAGAGAGCCCAGCCTGCTTTGGGGGTGCTGCAGCCTGCTGGCCAGGAGACATTTAGCTAAACTCCTCCCAGCCAGTGCCTGCTTCTGGCACCCCACACCTTCTTGCACCCTCAACACCCTCCCCCAGAACACCAAACCCTCTGTACCCTCTCTTACACTTCTCCAGGGTCAAAATCCTCTCCTGCACCCACACCTCCTCCCTGACACTACACCCCAATCCCCTGACCCAGGTCACAACCCTCCTTCACTCAAACACCCTCTCAGACCCTCCCCCCCACAGTCTCATGTGCCCTTCTGCACCCAGCCTCCAACCTAGACTCTGCACCCCCTCCACAGAAAAGTGCGGTCCTTGGCCAGTTAGCAAAACCTTGAAGTGGGCCCCCACCAAAAATTATTGCCCACCCCTGATTTACACAGATGTATAAATTAAATAAGGTCCTACAAAAGTAAGGGTTAACACCACCAATTTCACAACCACAGGGTTTTAAAATGGATCAATTTCACAAAGATAGGTTTTTTTCCATCTGAAATTTTATGATGTTGTAAAACTTGGCGGTCCTGATCCAAAAAGGAGATGGGGAGAGAAGAGGGGTTCCAAAGCTGTTGTAGGGCAGTCCAGTGTTGCAGGATTTCCATTCTCACTTTGCCTTCAGAGCTCAGCTGCAATGACTCCCAGAGGGGGAAGCAAGTCCTATCTCCCCTGGGCTGCTGGGAGGACTCAAGCAGGGGAAGCTTCTAGTTGTTAGTCAGGGGCCCAAGCCCTGGAACCCCAGACGATTTGATGAAAGTGTCTCCCAGGTCTGGCAGGAACCATGAGGTAGAAGTCCCAAACCCAAGCTTGGGGGGGGGGGGCGCAAAGAGGGGACTGAAGGCCCAAACTTGTTTGGCCCAGATCCCAGGCAGGAGCCATGTGGGGAGGCAGCATCACTGAGTCTGGGTACCCCAAACCCCATCTGTAGCTATGGGGGGGGGGGTGTCAGAAGCCAGGAGCTCAGGCAGGAGCTATGGGGCATGAAAGCTCCAAGTCCTTGCAGGAGCTGGGGGAGGAAGAGGAGAGCCAGACAGGACCACAGGGCAAGAGGCATAGCCCTGAGTCTGTCAGGAGCTGTGAGGGCTGGAGTTGAAGAGGGTGGCAGCCCCCACCCAAGTCCTTGAGCTTAGACAAGAGCTATAGGGGGTAAAAGCTCAAAGTCCCAGCTGGAGCAGCAGGGGGCAGCCCACAGCCTAGGACCTGGGCAGGAGCCAAAAGAGAGGGGGCAGCACTAAGCCTGGCAGGAGCTGTGGAGTCTAGAGTTGCATGGGGTGGCATGCTCCAACAAAGACTCCTAAGCCCCAGCTCGGGGTGGGGGAGGGCGGAAGGAGGGAAAGGAAGCAGAAGCCCCAGAGGTCAAGCACAAAGATCCCAGAAAGAGGCCACAGGGAGGCTGGGGAAGGCCTGAGCTGGGCAAGAGCTGCAGAGGGTGGCAGCCTACTAGACAGGTCTCCTGAGTCTGAGCAGGAGCTACAGCTAGAGCCTGGGTGGCCCCCAGACTAAGGAAGAGCTGAAGCAGAGAGGGGATAACAGCAGCCCAAAGCTGTGCCAGGAGTTGTGGGTGGCGGTGGCGGCAGCAGCAGCCAACCCAGCTTCCCCGAGCACTGTTCCCCAGGCCATCTGCCCTGAGCTCCAGCAAGAGGCAAAAAGGGTGGAAGCCAAGAGCCCATCTTCATTTTTGTGCTGCCTGTGGAAATAAATCTGATCTCCCTCTGTCATGCAGGGGACAGCTAAGTCTTGTCCCTCTGCAACATGGCTGACCTCAAAAAAGTCACATTTCATAGGAAAGAGTTTCACGATTCTTGACATGCATTTCATGGGTAGGGCCCTGCTTATGTACTTGAGTAGTCCCACTGAATTCAACTGTTACAGGATTGTGGACTTCATCTTAAATTACTCATTAGTGCTACTTAACATGAATGTGCAGGTACAATGATAAATGACAATGCCAAAAGCAATATCACCTTTATTCAGAGACAAAAAGGAAGACAGATTATTTAGTGCTCTGCTCTCATTGCTACAGGTTCCAATTCACTACTGACAAAAATTGTCATCACGGCACTATGGAGTTCATCTCCCTTGCATGTTTGACTTGAAGTACATAGAATAGAAAACTCATTAAATCAGTTATGGACTGTGGAGACGAAGAAATAATTAAGTATGCAGTTGTCTGTGGAGCAAAGAAGAGTTAGAAGACAAAAATACATATGGATATCAAATGCTATCGTCTTACGAACATGTAAATATTCTGCTGCACATGCTGAAACTCTTCTGCAAACTGAGGTTATTGCAGAACACAGAGTTTTCATCACCCTAAGTCAAAGTTGTTTACGTGCTCTGTGACTTCCACAAGCTTTCTAGCCTTTCCCTCTCCAATCCATGCAGAACAGTATCACTACAGTAGTCATCCTTTTCCCAACTAGATCTTCTCTCACCCTCACGCCTCTTCACCTGCAAAGCACTGCATAGCTTTCCCACCGCCCATAGCTTTGTGTTTCTTTCAATCTGACTGAGGTGTTTATAGGCTTGACCAATCTCCTATTAATAAAACAACATTCTTCACTTGTATATTTTTCCTTCAAAGAGTTTGAAGTACTTATTCCTGAGTGAAAAATTATGCACCAAACTCCCATACCTTCTGCAAATGCTGTTTGTTAATGAATAAATATGGAGGTTCCATCACGGCAGTGGAAAACACAGGTCACTGGCTGCATGGAGGTGGATGATCATCGTACAGCCCTATGCTCACCCTTATGGACTAGCTGCACCGAAGCCTAAAACAAGGGAAGAGCCAAGCCTGCTCCTAATATATCCCAGGATCCTGTCCCTCTACACCAAGCGCATCAGGTATGGGGAGGCAGGTCCAGATTGGCAAGATCCAAATGTAAAGGGGTTTAGTGTGTGGGTGGAGGGGATCCAGGTGTGGAGTGAGTTCTGTACGGGGCAATGTGGATGCAGGTGGACTAGTGGGGGCTTGAAGTATGGGAGTTCTGGATGCAGGAACAGTGGTTGGTACTCTGCATGAGAGGTCTGGATGTATGTGAATGGTTCTCAAAATGGGTTCTATTGTGTGTGTGTGTGAAGCTTGTTTGGATGGGGGCCCAGGTGCATATGTCTGGGGCTTAGAGAAGTAACAGGCTCAGTGGGGTAGTCCAGGTTAGGGATATAAGCAACTCATCTACTGCCCAATAAGCATATGTTTATTGGGTAGTCAAGTACTGACTCCATTAGTCACTTCCCTCTGTCCCCGACTTGCTGCCACCATGAGAGAGAAGCAGAAGTTGGGGGAAGCAGGAGCCAGTGCTGGGGGAAGACAGCTTAAAAGGGCCAGGAATCAGCTGTCCCGGCTCACGCCTTTTTCTCCCATTATGCCTCTGCCTTCTAGAGGTATTTAGAGCCTGGCAACTTTTAATACATTTAGAAGGCAGAGATGCAGCAGGGTTAGCTCCCAGCCAGTTTCCCTCTTATCAACGAATCGAGTAGTCGATGGAAAGTTCATTGACTACTCGACTAGCTGACTACCTGCAATTTAACATCCCTAGTCCAGGCAAAAGTGTATTAGGCTCTCTGTATTAGGCTGCACAGAAGCTGCACAGAAGCTTGGGGGTGGGTGGGGATTTGGCTCTGTATGGGATGGTTCTGTCTGGAGACACTCATTTGTTGAGTCATCTCTCTAACTGAGTTCCCTGAAGTCCGTCCAGTCAGGTTTTCTGGGCCCTGGAGCACAATACATGCTTAAGATTTAACCTCTTCTTGCCTGTGCTGTATCCAGGAGGAGGCTGGATTATGTTAGTAGCCAGCAGCAACCTTAAGGTGTTAGCTGCTTTTTGACAGTGGGCAGGGAGGCAGGGACAAAATAGTGGATGGTGGGGGAAAAGAGAGGAGTTCTGCAAGGATATGCTACTACCCACTGTGTAGTGTGCATGCATGCGTATGCATGTTTTCTCCCTGTGAGCTCTCAAACTTTAAAAAATAAGACAGATGGCCACTCACTTGAAAGTGAGTAATTTTTTCTGTCCTATATTCAGCATAGGGAGATATGGTCACCCTACACACAACCCACATCGTCTGATTACATAAGTGTTAATCTCTGCCCAAGTCCTACTGAAAACTAGCCTATGATGCAGTTCTTCCCCGTCTGCTACTGCACATTTCTGTGACACCTCCAGCAAGTGCAGCGGTAAGCAGGCAGCCCCCAGGACAACACCTGTGCGGTTGCTCTTTAGTACACGCAGGTCTTCACTCTTCCTCCAAAGGCGCTAGTCCCACCGGCCCGCTTCTCATGCCACCCCGCAGGGCAGGGCGGCGCCGCCTGAGCAATACAGCCACTGTCAGGGCTAAGGGGGAGGCAGGGGCCCACCCCCAGGAACCCGCGACATACCCCCGGCCCGCTTCCCTGCTCCACCCGGTGGCCCCTACCGACAGCCGGTGCCTGCGCCTCGCTTTCTGCCCCACCCCCGGCGGAGGGCCTGGGGCTGAGGCCTTCCAGGGACGCGCTTCACCTGCCGGCCCAGCCGGGGAACGGGCCGCCGCGGACGCAAAGGTTTGGGGGAGGGGCGTCGAGCTGCCGTCTCGGTACCTTTCAGAGCCAGCAGATGCTCCTGCTTCGGCTGATTCACATCCATGGTCTCGGGCACCCCACGCGGAGCCTTCGCCGCCCACACCCCGGCCAAGCGCCTGCCAATGGCGAAAGGAACACGACGCGGCTCCGCAACTTGAGCCCAACCGAGCGAGTCCGGGAAAACCCGGAGGTGAGTTTCCCGGCATGCAACGCGCCATTTGGGCCCCAGCAGGAGCGAGAAAGCACTACACCCCCCAGCATGCACTGCTCCCTTTGAGCCTTGGCACGCACAGAGGAGCACGAGGGACTTGCGCACGCCGAGCGGTGATAGGAGGAGTAGTCTTCTAGGGAACCTGGACTAATCGCGTTGCATGCTGGGAGTTTAAGTCTTCTCAAGGTGACTGAGCGGATGTCGGCGTATTATCTCCGAACCTGTAGTTTTCACGAGTTGAGAGCCATTGTATGATGGGAACTGTAGTCTTCCTACGTCTCACGCGGAATGAATGAGACGCATGCGCAGTGACGTTGTCGGCGGCCTCCGGAGAAAACCCCGGCAGGATTATTTTTCATTTCTGCGCGGATGTTTCGCGTAGTGACGTCACAGCGCAAGGCCGGTAGCGTCAGCGCGTGGCCCGTCCTCCTGTCTCTGCTGGCTTATTGGCTTGTTGATGCGGAGGTGGCTCGTTCCGCCTCCCTTTCCCAACATGGCGGCTATGAGTGTAAACAAGGCCGGGCCCGGAGCGGCGCTGGATACCGGCCCCCGGCACAGCGGTAGCCGGGGGCCGGCTGGGGCTGCTGTCAAGGTAAGAGGCACCGCGTCCGCGCGGGGGCTGCCCGCCTGGTTCGTGCCACAGCGCTTGTCGGAGCGTAGTGATGCTGCGCCCCTGCCCCGGGAAGGGGGCTGGGTGGTGACCCGCGCGGGGCTCGCAGCCTTTTCCCAACTGCGTCAAACAGCCCCTGTGCAGCTGCCGCCGCCGCCTCTTCCCGTGGCTTCCGCGCGGGCATGGAGAAGCCCGCCAGAGGGAGGACGAATGATTTGCTGCGGCTCCTGGGTCCCGTCGGCTCCCGCGAGTGCAGGCGGCAGCCCGCTGGGAGACGAGTGGGCTCCTAGCGTGGGGGCGGGGGTTGGCCCTACCGACTGCACGGTCCGTTTAAAATCTAGGGTGTCACAGCTTCAGATCTTTAAATCTGAAATTTCATGGTGGTGTAACTATGGGGATCCTGACCCAAAAGCGCGGGACAAAGCTGTTTTAGAAGGGTTGTGGTATTGCCACCTCTATTTCTGCACTGCCTCCACAGCTCGGTGTCTAGAGAGTGGTGGCTGCTGGACACCAAGAACCCAGCTCTGAAGGCAGTGTTGACAGTTGAAGTAGGGGTAGAGTAAGGGTGACAATAACATAGCATGTTACCCTTTTGCGCTGCTGTGCATAGCCTTGACCAGGAGCGGCCACCCAGCTCTTCAGGTAATGCAGAAATAAGGGTGCCAATGCTGCTATTGTCTTCTGATAGCCAGATTTCATTTACAAGACCATATTTCACAGTCCGCTAGAGAGTCTGGTGAGGAAAGTCAGGGGAGGGAGGCACCATTGGCCACGTGATTCTCCCCACCCCACCCCTGGCTGGAGGACGGCTTACACAATGCCTCTCTGCCTCAGGACCCACCTCTTCCTATCGCGGCTCCACCCCTGTCCCATCTCTTTCCCCAAGACCTTACCTAGGAGTTATGCAGCCTGCAGGACTAGCAGAAGTTTGATGCGGGTAGCAGGGTTCACAACCTCCCTGCACTCACCCACAACAGTGAAGAGAAGTGGAACAAAGCACTCCCCTAATTGCTGGCTGCTGTTGCTCTACTTCCCACCATTGAGTGCAGAGGAGGGTGGTCCTGCCCAAGCCCCAAATGGTTGGTAGCTGGGATGGAGGAGCAATGTTGCTCTGCACCCTTCCACCCTCTCTCACCCAGCCACTGCAGTTGAGTGCAGGGGCCAAACCCCTGCTGTGAGCACCATGCTCCCTAGCTAGTTTCTTGGGTTGTCCAGAATCTCTAGCCCTTTGCTCATCATGCCCATAGTATTAGGGGGATCGTGTGCACCCTCGGCCTTCTTTCATGCATTATCTCTGCAGTCCTAGCTGTGAATTTGGTAGGGCCCTAAATAGGGATAAAATACAGGACTATGTAGCACTTTAAAGACTAACAAGATGGTTTATTAGATGATGAGCTTTCGTGGGCCAGACCCACTTCCTCAGATCAAATAGTGGAAGAAAATTGTCACAACCATATATACCAAAGGATACAATTAAAAAAATGATGAACACATATGACAAGACCAAATCAAATTTCAGAACAGAGGGAGGATGCGGGCGGGGGGTGGGGGGGCGGAGGTAGATGTCTGTGAGTTAATGGTATTAGAGGTGATAATTGGGGAAGCTATCTTCGTAATGGGTGAGATAGCCAGAGTCTTTGTTGAGACTCAAGCGTAGAGTGTCTAATTTTAGCATGAATGACAGTTCAGAGGATTCCCTTTCAAGTGCAGATTTAAAAGGCTTTTGAAGCAGGATGCAAGTGATTAAGTCGTTGAGACAGTGTCCTTTCTGGTTGAAATGGCAAGAAACTGTTTTTTCTTTGTGATCCTGTCTAATATCTGTTTTGTGGGCATTGATCCTTTGGTGAAGTGTCTGAGACGTTTGTCCAACGTACAAAGCAGACGGACACTTTCGGCACATGATAGCATAAAATATATTTCTGGATGTGCAGGAATATGTGTTCTTGATCTTATAACTCACTTGGTTAGGTCCAATGATGGTATCAGCAGAGAGAATATGTGGACAAAGCTGGCACCGAGGTTTGTTGCAAGGGAAGGTACCAGGATTGGTATTAGTGTGGTATGTCCTGTGGTTGTTGGTAAGAATCATCCTGAGGTTAGGTGGTTGTCTATAGGAGACTATGGGTCTGTCTCCCAGAGTCTCTTGAAGTTTAGTGTCCTGTTCCAGTATGGGCTGTAGTTTATTGATAATGTGTTGGACAGATTTAAGTTGGGGGCTGTAGGTGATGACAAGTGATGTTCTATTGTTGGTTTTCTTGGGTCTGTCTTGAAGTAGATGGTTTCTAGGTATTCGTCTGGCTCTTTCAATTTGCTTTTTTATTTCTCCGGGTGGGTAGTTGAGGTTTATAAATGCTTGATAGAGATCCTGAAGTTTCTGGTCTCGTCAGTGGGATTAGAACAGTTGTATCGAAGAACGGTTGTATCGAAGGGCTTGGCTATAGATGATGGATTGTATGGTGTGTGCTGGATGGGAACTGGAAGCATGTAGGTAACTGTAT
This sequence comes from Pelodiscus sinensis, assembly GCF_052426305.1. NCBI lineage: Eukaryota > Metazoa > Chordata > Testudines > Trionychidae > Pelodiscus > Pelodiscus sinensis. Next base: position 91,238,945 of record NC_143057.1, read on the forward strand.
GAGTCGATGAGTTTTCTGTAGAGGGTGGTCTCTAATTTTCCATTGTTAATTTGTACTGTGGTATCCGGGAAATGGATCTCTCGTGTAGAATGGTCCAGGCTGAGGTTGATGGTGGGGTGTAGATTGTTGAAATCTCTGTGGAACGTCTCCAGTGTTTCTTGCCATGCGTCCAGATCATAAAGATGTCATCGATATAGCGTAAGTAGAGAAGGAGTAAAAGGGGACGGGAGTTGAGGAAACGTTGTTCTAGGTCAGCCATAAAGATATTAGCATACTGTGGGGCCATGCGTGTATCCATTGCTGTGCCGCTGATCTGGAGGTATAAGTTGTTCTCAAACTGGAAATAATTGTGGGTGAGAACAAAGTTACATAGGGTCTGGCCCATGAAAGCTCATCATCTAATAAACCATCTTGTTAGTCTTTAAAGTGCTACATAGTCCTATATTTTGTTTCAGCTACAACAGACTAACACGGCTACATCTCTATCACTATTCTAAATAGGGATGTAAGCAATTAGTCGCTTCCCCCCACTTGCTGCTTCTATCAGAGAGAGGCAGCAAGTGGGGTAGCATGAGCCGGTGCTGGGGGGAATTGTCTTAAAAGCTGGTTGTCTCCAGCACTGTCTCCACAGTGGACAAGGAAGGCAGAGGGCAGCGGGGAAATGATGCGAGCAGGAGTTGAAACAGTTCCTGTCGTGTGGGCTGGACTGCTGCTCCTCTCCCTTGGAAATGTATAAGAGCTGCCTGGGACTCTTGTGCATTTCAAAGGAAGAGGCGTGGAGGGGAACCTGCGCCAGTGGGCACTACTTTGGTCCCCACTGGCAGAAGTTCCCGCTGCCACTATCTCCTTGAAATGCACAAGAACTGCCCCGGCTCTTGTACGTTTCAAAGGGAAAAGACACAGAGGGATAATGAGTGCGCCCCTTATCAAGTAGTCGATGGAAATTCCATCGACTACTCGATTAGCTGATTAATCAAATTTTAGCCCTAGATCTGTGATGATGAGGTCTTGGGATGCAGTGAATTCTGATGGGCCATGCAGTGTCTATCCATCAAAAGTCCTAGTTTAGAGAGGCGAGGTGACTTCTGGTTCCTAACTTGAGGCTCACTGTAAGTGGATTCACACAGTGATGGACAATGCTCACATTTCATTTCGTTTACAGAGAGAAAGGGCTGTGAAAAAGGTATTTAAAAACAAAAGCAAATCATACTAATCCATGAAGGAAGAAATGTCCAACGGGACAGTTGCTGAGGTTAGAAGATTTAAGAGTGCAGCATACAAGTGCTATTAGTGTACTATGGGCCTCTTACCCCTTAATGTGTGATTGCTTCTGATGAGTTCAAAATGTTGTCTTGATTTATAGGTTCTTGAGTGTGGAGTCTGTGAAGATGTATTTTCTTTGCAAGGTGATAAAGTTCCCAGACTGCTTTTGTGTGGTCATACTGTCTGTCATGACTGTCTTACTCGGCTTCCTCTCCATGGCAGAGCAGTTCGTTGTCCTTTTGATAGGCAAGTTACTGAATTAGGTAAGCATGAAAATTCTATGTATATCTGTGTATATATCAAAAAGTAAATGTATTTAATTGGATTACTTACTGTAGACTTTGATTTCTTTTAGTAGGCTAGTAGGCTCGATTTCATGCTAGGCCTGTTTATAACCTACAGCAGCGTTTCCCAAACTATGGGCTGCGGCCCAGTACCGGGCCATGGGAAAAAAAATACCAGGCCTCAGCATGGTTGCCAGGGTGTTCCGGGCTTCCGGACTACCCGTGCAGCGCCGGGTTCCCCAAACCCTCAGCCGGGCTGGGCAGATGCAGCTGTATGTTTCAGGCTCCCGGCAGAGACATAGTGAGGGTTACCAGGTGAGCTCTTATTGCTGGCTGGGGAGAGGGAAGGGGGAGTTGGATATGGGCTGCAGGGAAGCAGGGTCAGGGCAATGGAGCTGCCCTGGGGAGATAGGGAGGGAAACCGACTGGCGGAAGCAGGGCTGGCTGGGGGGGGTCGGGAGCAGTGAGGCTGTGGGGGGTGGGCGGAGAGGGAAACGCCTGGTGGGGGCAGTGAGGCTGGCTGGGGGAGATCGTGGGGCTGGCTAGGGAACCGGCCCGTGGAAGCAGGGCTGGCGGGCACAGCAGGGCTTGCCAGGAGAGATCGAGAGAGAATTGGCCGGTGGGGACAGCGGGGCTGGCCCAGGGCGGGGGGAGGTAAAGGTGGGGGGAAGAGGGGAGAGAATAGGGCAGCGGGGAGCGGGACAGTTCAGGGCGCACGCAAATCCCAAATAAAAATGTAAAAGCAGTGCCTTTTAAATATCCCCACTACTGACAATGAGGTTTAAAGGCACTACAGTGTGTAAGAATGGAGAGAACCTGGTGCCTTCACCATCCAGAATGAGAATAAGGATAAAAAATTCCAAACATGGTGTCAGCTTTCTAAAAATAAATGAGCCCCTTTTCAATACACGATGTGGTGGTGCAGGGTTTTATTGGATTACGGTCCATTTTTCCAATCCATATTTCCTTAGCTTGCTGGTAAGAATATTGTGGGTGGCTGTATCAAAAGCTTTGCTAAAGCTGGCCCTGGGGGCTTTGGGAGGACCAAAACCAATGTATTTGCATATTCGTCATTTGCTTAATGAATATGCAAATGGATGTTACTGGTCCTCCGAATGCTCACGAATGCATTTACTGGTCCCCGTGTCAAAAAGTTTGGGAACTCCTGACCTACAGGATGAATCTAGCTGATTGAAAGTCCTGGAAGATGCAAGAGAGGCTAACAATGAATAGGATAATTAGATGATTGCATACAGTTAGATGATTCCAAAGCATTTAATACTCTCACGTAGAGGCTAACAGTGAAGGAAAAACATTAATACTACAATGGGTATGACAATTTGCTCTTTTTGGGTGACCCTCTTTTAAATATTATTTTAATAGTTATTCATATTTCAAGAACAGGAAGGCAGGTCATTTTTCAAGTTTCTTAGAATCAAATCATAACTCAGAATGTATGTTTCTCTTCCTAATACAAGTTTTCATCCACATAGTGCTATAAAATAGTTCATTTCATTATACTTCCATTGGCCTTGTTGTTGCAGATGTATCTGTATGTGCCCAGCTGAAACTAAATTAAATTTAGATTTCAGCTGTCTTTCCCATTGGCTTTCCTTTCTGCCAACACTCCCTAGCTACCTGAGTTTAACCCTTTCATCACCAGGTGCTGATCAGCTCTTCTGCTATCCATCACATCCTCAAACACTTCCCATTTTCTTCTGTAAATACGCAAAATACAATAAGCAGAAATAATAGGTGAGAAAGGAGGTATCCAGCACGTTTTCTCTTGTCCATCAGCATATTAAATATCAGTTAGCATTTCATTGACACTGTACTCAGAGTGTAGTAAAATAGTTTCTTGAGCCTTCTAAAATTACCACTAGATGACAGTGTAAGTCAGGGCAGTAGTCGTTAAGCTTTGTTATTCAGAATAACTGTTAGTACAGTCTGTGCTATTTTGAGAGGAAAGTAGTGCCTGTCTCAAGATTGTGGCTGGGTGGATTAGTTCATGTTTTCCTGACCTGCAAACATTGATGATGTATTGGCCATACTGACATACCAGTGCCTGCACAGTAATTAAAAAGTACCTCTTATGGCTGATAAACAGAGGTTTGGTGGTGGTCCTAAAATGAGCATATAAGTGTTACTAGCAGATGTACCTGGCATTGCTCGGATCTTTAACTCTTTTGGGGGGCAGATGAGAGGGGATGCAGAAGTCAGGGGAGGAGATGGGGGGGGCTCAGGGTGATGGATGCAGAAGGCAGGGCAAGGGGCTAGGAGGTGTGGGAAGGCTGAGAACAGGGGATGGGGTGCTGGAGTTAGGGCAGGGGTGGAGGGCTTTAGGGCAGGGGATTGGATGTGGGTAGGCTCAGGTCAGGAGGATCAGGGCAAGACGCTGGGAGGTCTGGAGGGCTCCCCGGGGCTGTGCAGGTTGGGTGGCAGCAGCTCCTCAGGATACTCATCGAGACCAGCTACTTGCCGCTTCATAGTGTGCTGGGGCCAAGGGTGAGGAAGCAGTGGCTTGGGCTTCCTCTGTGGAGGATGGGGTGTCATCCGGATTGGGGACAACCGTGGCCAGCACTAGCACAGGGACCTTGCTGGTGGCCAGCAATATTCAGAGCCCCTCTCGGAGCAGGCCACTGTTTTACTTGTGCGGCTACCACCTGTGGTCACTGCCATATAACTGTCCTTTCTAGCAGCTCCTTCCCTTTCCATGTTATGGGAAACAATCCCATTCCAGGCACATCCTGTTTTCATGACACAACTAAAGCCTGACCTTGTTTAAATTATGATAAGAGGAAACTGCATACTAAATTTGGTGGTCCTAACTTTTACTGTTTAGAAGTTCTTTAACAAATGGACTCATGGATGGACTCACAGACAAACAGATGCACAAACTCTCTAGAATGCTCTATAACTGGCCAACCAGTTCTGAAGTATTAGCTGCTGTAGTGGCTATTGCTATAGCGAGCTAGCCACACTCAACTGGCCAAATAGATGCATTGTTCAAGCCAACTAGCCACAGGCAACCAGCCAAATAGCCACATGTGGCTAGCATGTTGGATACCACAGCTCCAAGTAGGTTAGTTGCTTCTGAAAAACTGGGGATCCCTAATAATTTGTAGTTAATAACTAGGCTGTCAATTAGTAGGCATTAACGCCTGTTATTAACGCAGGGCAGAATTAACGCATTAAAAATTGATGCATGTTAAGAATCAGAGGGCAGCAAACCAGCATTAGCTGCTCTCTTTGGTAAGGCGCAGTAATGCAAACCGCCACCAGAGGGGTGATAGAAATGTAGCCGTGTTAGTCTGGGGTACCTGAAGCAAAATGCAGGACAATGTAGCACTTTAAAGACTAACAAGATGGTTTATTAGATGATGAGCTTTCGTGGGCCAGATCCACTTCCTCAGATCAAATAGTGAGGGCGCATGGTAAAAAGAAGCAGCAAGAAAGAAAAAACAAAACCCTGAAGCCATCCCAACTCCAACAGAGAAATAAACAAGAAGAAAAAACCCTGACACCCATCCTTCTCCCTTCCCAGGTGACCATATTTTTTTAAAATAAAACAGTCGGGGGGTGTCCCCCAAGGGGGTCCCCCCTCCCCCGCAGGGCTTACCCAAGCCAGCCTCTCTTTGCTTCCTGGGGCTGGGTCTGACCCTCCCACACATCTGATTTTGGAGCTGAGTCCCCTGTCCCGAATTCTGCACTGCCCATGGTGGGGGTCTATCCCCCCCCCAGTCCAGGGGCTGACCCGTCCCCTGAGCTTTGAGGCTGACCCCCCCCCCCCCACCCCAGAGCCCTATGCCACCTGCAGTTGGGGGCTGAACCGGCCCCCCCCCCCCCCCCAAACTCTGCACTACCCACAGCAGAGTCTAACCCCTTCCGGCTCTGTGCCGCCCACACCTGGGGCTGAGCTAAAAAAGGACTCTTTTGAGTAAGACACAAATATATTGATTATATAGAAGAATTTAAGTTCAGCTTTCATGATAGAATTTGCACTACAATACTTCAAAGAAGTGAACTGAAGTTTTTTTTACAGTGTAAATGTAATAAATAAAGTGAGCACTATACACTTTGTATTCTGTTGTAATTGAGATCAGTATATTAGAAGATGTAGAAAATATCCAAGATATTCTAATTATTGTTTTACAGTGTGATTAATTGCGTGATTAATTGCGATTAATTTTTTAATCGCTTGACAGCCTTACTAATATCATTGTCCTGATTTATATGTGGTGTTAGTAAAAATAGCATCAAGTGCATTCATCAACCCTGAATTCGTTCCCAACTCACTGGTGGCATTTGGGAAATGGCCAGTTTCCAAAGGTTGACCTTAATACTTGTGGGAACCCTCCTCTGGGGGTTTTAGTTCTGTAGGGCTAGGGTGAGCTCAGCAAACTGCTTCAAGAAATTGTCTTCTATATTTCTGAAGTTGGGTGGCTACTGCTGGTTGTCCGACATCCTCAGACCTATTCTGTCTTAACAACCTGCTTGTTGGCTTGGCCCAAAAGTGGCACATAGCCTAAAACAATTGACCGTGGAATAGTTCATAGAAACTTTTAGAAATGCAAGGTAGCATTCCCTTCGCCACCTCCTCCTGCATCCAAATTCCCTCCTAGACTTTGCACCTCTCACCCTTCCCACATCCAAATACCTCATTCCCACCCTAGAGCCCACAGATCCTGTCTCAACCCAGTGAGGGTATGGTTAGACTGTTGGGGTTTTCCTGGGATTCCAGAGGTATCCTGGAAAAACTCTTTTGTGTCCAGGGATGCATTAGTTCTTCCGCTTTTTTTTAGTGAAACAGCACACATGCTCTTTCGGTAACCCCTGTATTCTTCATTCCATGAGGAAGAAGGGGGCTTGCGAAAGAAAGGGTTTTTCTGACATTTGGCCCAGTCTAGACAGAATAAAAAAAAAAGTGGCAGTGTAGCTGTACCCTGACAGTGTATAAGGGGCTGGGAATAGCAAGTGATGGAGAAGAGGAGAACCAAGGGTGGGGCTTCAAGGAGGGGGTGGGGTTTTGGGGGAAAGATGGGGCAGTAGAGCTTGGCTTGTTCTGACTTTAAAAAGTGATCTTGGACATAAAAAGGTTGGAGACCACTGCCCTAATGTCTCAAAAAAAAAAAAAGTGGCTTTGCATTTTAATTTAATTGCATGATACACTCTTTTAGTTTTAAAGTATGTATTGTATTATGAAAGAAGTGCAGAATTACCATTGGTTCTCTTGTCCCCCTCCGACTACTAGTCTAGAAAATTCTTTGACCTATATAAGCAGCCGTGTCAGGCATGCCCAGCGCAGTGTCTACAGTGTTTGTAATCTTTGTTGCATGTACTCTACTGAAATAGAATAACAAGCCTGTGACTTTACGTTTTAATTCAATCGTAGGATACCCCCTTTTAATTTTAAAATATGGATCAGTTCATTGTTAAGATAAGAAAAGGAGCAGACAAACTGAGTTATAATGAATGTGCTGATAATAGTGCAAATACCTCATACTCTTCGGTTAAGAACTTACATGAAGATAATGCCGCCACCAGTTCCAGTGTATGCAATAAACTGAGTAATGACCAACAGAAACAGACTTTGTCTCTTAGTTCAGGTCAGTGTAGTTCCTATTCAAAGCCATCAAACATTCCATCTGATGACCCAGACTGTGATATTCCAAAAAATAGATTAGAACGTCAGTCTCGATTATCTAGAGGTCCTTATCAGCCTAGATTGAGCATGTTTCCTAGAAGTACAATAGGGAATAAACAAAGAAGCATTCAGTACGGTTGGTATGAAAAGTATAGGTGGTTAGAATATAGCACATCAAAGGATGCAGCATTTTGCTTCTACTGCCGTTTCTTCTCCTGTAATGATGCAGCAAACAAAGGTCACACTGATCCAGCATTTATTGATAAGGGATTCAGCAACTGGCATAGGGCTAACGAATGTTTTAAAAACCACTAACTGTCAAAATCTTATGTGTTGAGCTGTTTATCATGGTCAACTTTTAATGAAGGGAAACCTATTGATGTATTGTTGGATGAGGGCAAGCAAGCTTATCTGTCTAAACAAGAAGAACAACGGTGCCATAACCGAAGTATAATGGAGTGACTTATTGACATTGTTCTGTGTTTGGCGAAAGGTGGGAGACAATTCAGGGGTCACAATGAAAAAGCTGACAGTTTTGAGAGAGGTTTATTTCTAAATCTTGTCAATATGCTCCAAAAATATGATCCCGTAATGGCACAGCATGTGCAACAATTTCCTCGCAATGCTACCTATCTGAGTAATCTCATCCAAAATGATTTAATTGTGGCTTTGCACAACGTTCTGCAACAAAAGATTGTGTCTTCACTAAATGGAAAAATGGTCTTAATAATTGCTGATGACACTACTGACTGTGGACGCCATGAACAGATGTCCATTGTGATGCGGTATGAAAAACATAGTCCAGTTGAACATTTTGTGTCTGTGGAGAGACTAACAGTTGATGCTCAGTCTATTTTTGACCAGTTAAATGTCATCCTCAGCGTTCTTAAAATTGACTGGTCATCAGTGATGTCTGTCTGTTTTGATGGCACATCTACTATGTCTGTATGTACTGCGGGAGTTCAAATGAAATGTAAAGAAAGGAACAGTGAAATACTCTATGTACACTGCTATGTGCATTGTTTGAACCTCGTCCTCGTAGATGCATGCACTTCAAATAAACAAAACAGAACTGTCTTTGATTTTTCTGGTGTTATTCAGACTCTTTATGACTTCATGGAGGGGAGTCCTGTGCGACATGCAGTAATGGAGAAGATTTCACAAGAAGTAAGATCCCAGTTGCACACTTTTAAGTCACTGTCAAACACAAGATGGGCATGCAGAGTAGAAGCAGTGGTTGCTGTAAAAGAAAACTACTAATCATTTTACAAGGTTTACAAGAGATTATCGAAACAACTCGCCTTGCTGAGGCTAAAATAAAAGCCAGGGGCCTTATCCATGAACTAAATTCATTCAAGTTCATCTTTGCCCTTCACATTGCACCCTATTCTCCAGATGGTGGTAAAAGTGATTAAGGCTCTTCAAGCTCCAGATCTCAACTTACTTACTGCAATGACAGGGGTGAAAAGCTTGCGTAACTCTTTGGTTGTGATGAGAAGTGGTCCAGAACATTTTCAGTCTATTTCAATGACAGTGTGAAAATGTGTGTAGAGAATGATATATCGATTCCCTCAGTTAAGAAGAGAAAAATGTCCACTCGTATTGATGATGTGTTTGAGTCCCAGCATCACTTTGATACAAAAGAGGAGCAGGAGAGAATAACTTCATTTTACCTGCTCCTAGACTCAGTGATTACCGGCATTGACCAGCAATTTGAACAGGAGACTTGTAAAATTGTGACTGCAATGGGAAAACTGCTGAGCTTAGACATTGGCAGGGATGATATGAGAATCATTGCCAACAAATTTAAAGTGTCCTTGGATGAGTTGGAAGCTGAAGTCGGATTGCTTCGGGGTTATGACGGATCTGTTCCTGAAGGTAGCACTACAAACACCACAAGAGAGTGGCTTGATTGGCTAAAGGAATCGGATCGGTCTACCATGTTCCAGGTCTTTTACAAATCTATTCAATGCTTTACAGTCTTACCTGTTACAAGCTGTTCACGTGAAAGAGCCTTTTAAAAATTAGCACATGTAAAAAACAAACTAAGAAGTACAGTGTCCCAACAGCGCCTCGAATCACTCATCATTTTGTACATGGAACAAGAATTGGCTTTGTCAGTTAATTACAAAGATGTGATTGTGTGATTGAGGAATTTAAGTTCATAACACCTGGTGAGCGACGTCTCATTCTCTAGGACAGGAAGGTGAAGAAACCTTCATCTGTTTTAGTTAATTTGGGTTAGCTAATTATCTGGTTAAAGATAAAGGTCATCAAAATTGACTGTATCTTTGTATACGCCTGGTTATCACTACAGCAAAAATTTGGTATTTTGTGTGTCATTTTTTTTTATTTAAGTAAAGTTCAGTTGTTAATTTATAAAAAATTAAGTTAAGTTTTAGTTTCTTTAGTTTATTTGATGAATAAAAATAATGTCCTTTATGACTGAGTATTCAATAAATGTGCGCCTTTTAAAAAAAAAATTTCCCTTTGTGCAGGGCTGGATTAAGGGCGGGGCTAGCCGGGCAGTTGCCCGGGGTGCCAAGCTATGGGGGGGTGCCTAATTATAAATTGGAGGGGTGGCGTGCGCCCGGGGGCGGGGCCGTGCATCCGCGGCCCAGGGCGCAGGAATGGCTCAGGCCAGTCCTGGGTGCGCACTCTAATGAAATGTGCTGCACACGCCTATGTGTCTGTGTAAGTGTGTGATTGCCTGAGGGCAGGAATGAATGGGTGTGAATGAGTGAATGAATGGAGGGGGGTGTGTGTGTGTGTGTGTGTGTGTGTGTGTGTGTGTGTGTGAGAGAGAGTTCTATCTTCTTTAGTTTAAACCTTTGGTGGCTGCTTTCTTCTCTTTAGTTTTACCTAGTTGAAATAAACCCATACTAGTGTAACCGCGGGTGGTCTCCAGTGAGAATATTTTTGGGGTAACATGCTGTATGTCAATGTTTCTCAAACTTTTTAAGACTGAGGAACACCAAACAGTATATTTTTTTATGGGGAATATCAAGGATTTTTTGTTGACTCCTCCCCCCCCCCCCAAAAAAAAAATCAGGGGGAAAGTTATTGAGGGGGAAAGAAAGGGTTGGGGGAAAGTTATTGAGGAGGCGGAGGGGAAAAAAAATTGCCTTCCCCTACAAGGGCATCCATTTTGAATTCTGTTGTTCTCCGCAGCACATCTCCGACTGCCTCACGGCACACCAGTGTGCTGCGGAACAGTTTAAGAAACACTGCTGTATGTGGTCCCTTGTTTGTAGATGACACGCCTACTACTAGTCCAACGTATTCCCAGGTTGACATCTAGTTCAGATTTCACATTTGTGTCATGCAATGAAGCATGACTGGACCACTTGGAAATAGTGACCAATAATGAAGTCAAATCCTAGTGAGGAAAATAGAAAGGAGGATAAACTTTGTCATATGAAGTGTAAAAATATAATAAGAAAAACTAAAAAGGAGTTTGAAAAACAGTACAAGCAGTCCCCGGGTTACGTACAAGATAGGGACTGTAGGTTTGTTCTTAAGTTGAATTTGTATGTAAGTCGGAACTGGCGTCCAGATTCAGCCGCTTTTGAAACTGACCAGCAGCGGCTGAATCGGACACGCCTGGGGCTGAGCAGCTGGGGTGCTGCTGGATTGGTCCAGTAGCACCGCACCTCGGCGCTGTGGGACCAACCCGGAAGCCTCCCAGCTGCTCTACCCCAGGCGTCGGCGAGAAAAGCCTGGTCTGCTGGGGGGGAGGGGCGCACTAGATGCGCTGCCCCCCCGCCCCAGCAGACTAGGGAGACGCGGAGCAGCTTTTCTCGCCGCGGAGGACGCGGGCGGCGGGACCGCAGCGCGTCTTGGCGCTCCTGCCGCCCGCGTCCTCCGCAGCAAGAAAAGCCATTCTGCGTCCCCCTGGTCTGCTGGGGGGGGGGGGGCGCTAGCTCCGTGTCTCCCTGGTCTGCTGGGAGGAAGTGCCCCCCACGCCGCCAGAGGTGGCGACAGTGGGGGAGGCACCCCTCCCCCGGTTCGTAACTAGGGGTCCGACTTAAGTTGGACTGACGTAACCCGGGGACTGCCTGTAAACCAAAAACTCAAAGTAATAGCAAATGTTTTTTAAGTATGTCAGAAGCAGGAAGCCTGCTAAACAACTAGTTGGGCCCTTGCACTATCGAGATGTTAAAGGAACACTCAAAGACAATAAGGTCATTGCAGAGAAGCTAAGTGAATGATTTGCTTCAGTCTTCATGGCTGAGGATATTTGGGAGATTCCCAAACCTGAACCATTGTTTTTAGGTGACAAATGTGAAGAATTGTCCCAGATTGAGGTGTCATCAGAGGAGGTTTTGGAACAGATTGATAAATTTAACGGTAACAAGTCACCAGGACCAGATGGCATTCACCTAAGAATTCTGAAATAACTCAAATGTGAAATTGCGGAACTGTTAACTGTGGTTTGTAACCTATCCTTTAAATCAGCTTCCGTACCCAATGAGTGGAAGATAGCTAATGTGATGCCAGTATTTAAAAAGGGCTCTAGAGGTGATCATGGCAATTACAGATTGATAAGTCTAACCTCAATACTGAGCAAATTAGTTGAAACTATAGTAAAGAATAAAATTGTCAAACATGTAGATGAACATAATTTGTTTTAAGAAAGTCAATGTGGTTTCTGTAAAGGGAAATCATGCCTTAGTAATCTACTAGAGTTCTTTGAAGGGTCAACAAACATGTAGACAAGGGGGATCCAGTGGGTACTTAGATTTCCAGAAAGCGTGTGACAGGGTCCCTCACCAAAGGCTCTTAAGTAAAGTAAGTTGTCATGGGATAAGAGTAAAGTCATTTCATGGATTGATAACTGGTTAAAAGAGTTTTCCGAGTGGAGAGAGGTAACTAGTGCCCCCCCCAAAGGATCTGTTCTAGGACCCATCCTATTCAACGTATTTATAAAAGATCTGGAGAAAGGGGTAAACAGGTGGTAAAATTTGCAGATGATACCAAACTGTTCAAGATAGTTAAGATCAAAGCAGAGTGTGAAGAGCTTCAGAAAGATCTCACCCAATCACTTAGTTTGGTAACAAAATGGCAAATGAAATTTAATGTTGATAAATGTAAAGTAATGCACATTGGGAAAAAATAATCCCAACTATGCATACAATATGATGGGAACTTACTTAGCTACAGCTACTTGAGAAAGATCATGGAGTCATTGTGGAAAAGTTCTCTGAAAATATCCACTCAGTGTGCAGCGGCAGTCGAAAAAGCAAATAGAATTTAGGAGTCATTAAAAAAGGGATAGAGAATAAGACAGAGAATATTTTATTGTCTCTATATAAAACCATGGTACGCCTACATCTTGAATACTGTATACGGATGTGGTCTTAAAAAAAGATAAATTAGCATTAGAAAAGGTTCAGAAAAGGACAACAAAAATGATTAGGGGTTTGGAACGGGGCCCATATGAAGCGGGATTAAAAAGACTTTGACATTTCAGCTTAGAAAAGAGGAGACGGGGGTGGAGGGGGATATAATAGATGTCTATAAAAGCAGGATTGGTGTGGAAAAAGTGAATAGGAAGAAGTTATTTACTTATTCCCACAATATAATAACTAGAGGTCACCGAATGAAATTAATAGGAAGCACAAAAAAACGGAAGTGTTTCTTCATTCTGTGCACAGTCAACCTGTGGAACCCCTTGCCAGAGGATATGGTGAAGACTAGGACTTTAACAGGGTTCAAAAAAGAGTTAGATTGATTCATGGAGATTAGGTCTATCGATGGCTATTAGCCAGGATGGGAAGGAATGGTGTCCCTAGCCTCTGTTTGTCTGTAAATGGGTGACAAGAGAGGGATCATGTGAAGATTACCTGTTGTTTTTCCTCCCTCTGGGGCATTTGATATTGGCCACTGTCAGAAGATTAGATACTAGGCTAGATAGACCTTTGGCCTGACCCAGTATGGCTGTTCATATGTTCTCAAGTTGTTCTTAATGGGTTTGCCACTTCTGAAATCATTAGTGTGGAAGAAATATATATTTTCTGATGACTTTGGATCTTTTATGGCCATGAAGGAATCTTAAGGAAATTATATTTCACTATTAAGTGGTTCATAGTAGTATTTTTATACTGGGTGATCAGGGAAAAAGCACAGTTGTAAAGGTTTGTGGCAGTCATAAATGTAGGCTATTTGTTGTTATTTTTTGCTTCAAATATTTCAGGTCCTTAGCCAGCTGGTTTTGTTAAAATACTGTAAACTCTTACAGTAATCTTGCCAGCTTCCATACTGCAGAAACTACACAGAATTGTTTATATAACTGACTTTGCTTCTAGCAGTTTTGCAGGAATATTTACTCCTTTTAATTTCTAGCCAGTAGAAACTCAAATGCAGTTTGTGGTGATATTTTTTTAATCTAATTTTCTCTTTGAAAAATAGGAGATTCTGGCGTCTGGGGCTTGAAAAAAAACTTTGCTTTGCTGGAGCTTTTGGAACGACTGCAGAATGGCTCTGCTGGCCAATATGGGACAACTGAGGAAGCTATTGGCCAGTCTGGAGAGGTGTAGATTCAAAAACATTTATCTTTGTTTAATTTTCATTAATCTAAAAGTAAACTCTCTCCTCTTCACAGTTTTAAAGTGAAAGATGTACCAAATTAAAAGTTCCTATGGTTGCAGAATGTGTGTATTTTAGCTATACAAATCCTAGATCTCACCCTGCAAATAAACAAATCACTGTTTAATGATTTTGCATTTTTCTCAGCATAAGGAAATACTAAAAACTTGAGTATTTGTGCAGAGGTTATGGTCCAGTACATATAGACTTAAATAGAGATAAAACCAAAATTAGCACTTAGCCTGAACACTTATGTTCATTGGAAAAGGTCATTAAACTCTTTTGGAGGATGCCATTCTTTATAAATGTCTTTTAGCTGCAGTATCTCTCTCTCTATATATAATTTTTTTTCTCTGCGAGATAACAGAATGATGTCATCACATCATCTGCATCCACAGGAGCGAAGCTCCACTCATTTCCTGCCTGATTCGCCTCTCCCCAGGGGCCACGTGAATAGCCAGAGCTGCTGCGTTGCAGCTCTGACCTTGCCCTCCCCTCCTCAGCAACCAGGGGGAGAGCTGGAGTTACTTTGGCCTGGCTGTTCTTGGCGGCTGGATGGGGGCATGGAGAGCTGGGGCCGTCACACCACAGCTTTGGTCCAGCCCTCCACAGCGGCCAGGGGAGGAGCAGGGGCTGGTGTGGCCTCGGCCTGGACTTTCCTGGTGGCTGGGGGAGGAGCCAGGGCTGGTGCTGCCTCAGCCCGACCCTCTCCAGCAGTGATAAGGAGAGCCAGGGCTGCTTTGCCTTGGGCTGGTTACCCCCAGAGAGAGGGGGTTGGCCAGCATGGAGAGCAGGGGACGTAGCCCCATAGCCCCCCCCCCAAAAAAAGCTGCAACACTAAAAATCTGAAAACAACTTCCTCACCCTAAAGTTCAACCTTTTATATGAATTTGGTAAATGCATTAATTAGCTGTTTTGAATGTTTCCTGGTGGATGCTTATACAACAATGTTATTGTAGTGAAATTGTTACTGAACCAATGCCATGTAATCAATCCTAGAAACAATATAAAGAGACATTGGAGTAGGGTTGGGTTCAGAGTTTCATTATTTTTGAGCATCTTCAGCGCCTGTTGAATTCAGTTTGAGTTGTGAATACTCAGTACCTTTGAAAATTAGTAACTTTTGGTTCACTCAGATGGTGAATTGTTTTAACATTTATTTTCAAAGAAGAACTTGGTGAGAGAATGCAGAATTTAAAATTACACATTTGGAATAAGATGAATGTTCATCGACACTTGTTAATTTTAAGGGGAAGTGTGACATTTTTAGTCTCGAACAAATTGAAAATATCTGTTTTGAATTTTTGGGATCTAATATTCATGCGTGATTTTTCTTTTGTTTAAAGAGCATCATTCGTTGTGATGAAGATGAAGCTCATGTTGCATCTGTATACTGCACAGTTTGTGCTACTCATTTGTGTGCAGAGTGTTCACAGCTTACCCATTCTACGAAGACACTGGCAAAACATAGGCGTGTACCTCTTGCTGAAAAACCTCATGAGAAGACCATGTGTTGCCAGCATCAGGTGCATGCCATTGAATTTGTTTGTTTAGAAGAAGGTTGTCAGACCAGTCCCCTTATGTGTTGTGTTTGCAAAGAATATGGAAAGCATCAAGGCCATAAGGTACTGTTATTTTTCTATTACGCCCATGCTGTTAGGTGGTTTAAGAAAGCAATATTTTTTTCCATTGTTAAGCTATTTGAGAAAAGGAGTTTATGCCTGATCTTTGATCCTTTTATGAAGATGACTGCTTTTTTGTTCCTTTCCTTCACTACAAGCAACTGCTGTGGTAACAGTACAACTACAAAAAATATTGTGATCTGTAAAACCACAAAATTCTTTTTCACCTGTTTAAGGCAGAAAAGATAATCATCTGTGCGAGTGACCTGTTTTGATCATTGTTAGCTGCTCATGGTGTAGAGGTTTCAGCATCACAGTCAATCTAGAGTAGACCAAATGTTTTTTTTTCTTATTCTTTCATTTTATTAAAGATGTAGTTATTTTTATGATTGCTAGATCCCTGTTTCAGTCTCATAACAAAATGAATGATACTTGAATGATACTTGATTGTTTTGATTGATCAAACATTAAATTTAGTACAAATCTTTCCATTTCCTCCTGATTGGAAGGGAAACTTAGAGCTGACATTTGGCATGTTACTTTTGATTGTAGCATTCTGTTTTGGAACCAGAAGCAAACCAGATCCGTGCATCCATTTTAGATATGGCACACTGTATAAGAACTTTCACAGAAGAAATCTCGGACTATTCCAGGAAACTAGTTAGAATTGTTCAACAAATTGAAGGAGGAGAACAAATAGTGGAAGATGGAGCTGGAATGGCCCATACAGAGCATGTAAGAAATTGTTTTTCTTAAATACAGTGTAATTTTCTCTTTAGTAACCAAATATTTTAAGCGTTACATGAGAAATATTCGGAAGAGTTCACTCATAGTCTGGTGCTGCAAGTTACTGAGCTCCCTCAGTTCTGCAAAGTCTGTAGATGTTCCAGAGTGCTTACACCTTGAAAGTCTGAGTCCAGAGAGAGAAGATGGCAAGACAACTTATATCTCATTGATTGTCTCCTTTATTTCACTGAAATTTGAGTGGTTGTGGGGAGAGCTATATACGTGAATGATTTCTGTGACAAAAAATTATGTACAGTTGGTCCCCAAGTTGTGAACGGTCGAGTTACGACTGTTGGCATTAATGACCAAAGCTCCCATGGAGCGGTTGTAAAAGCGGTCCCCGAGTTACGAACGCAACCTGTGCTTACGAACAGCGCGGTTGCTATGTAACTCAATGGGGTCAGAGTTAAGAACAGATTGAGCTACGGCCAAGTTTTTGGTCTGTAACTTGTTCGTTGGGAGAAGCTGTATACAGTATTTGAACATTTGCAAGCTCTTGAAATGTGGCTATCGAATAGCAAAGTGGGGATCCCAGGCCATTGACTGCATTGGGGTGGGAGATCACCCTGAAGCTCCCATCTCCCCTGGTACAGGGATTCAGCAGTGAGGCTGCATCTGATAAGAATGCCGTACTGGGTCAGACCAAACATCCATCTAGCCCTGTCTTCTGTCAGTGGCCAATACTAGGAGCCCCAGAGGGAATGAACGGAACAGGTAATCATCAAGTAATTCATCCCCTGTAACCCATTCCCAGCTTCTGACAAACAAGAGGGTAGGGGCAACATCGCTGCCCATCCTGATTAATAGCAATTGATGAATCTATTCTTTGTCAATTTATCTAGTTCTTTTTTGAATCCTGTTATTTTCTTGGATTTTACAACATCGTCTGCCAAGGAGTTCCACAGGTTGACTGTGCATTGTGTGCAGAAATATTTCTTTATATTTGTTTTAAACCTGCTACCTACTAATTTCATTTGGTTACCCCTAGTTCTTGTGTTACCACCATCATCATCACTATCAACAAGCATGGGCTCAATGCCTGTTGGTGTCCGATGCCTCTCTCACTATTTCCTTCCATCTGTCTAGTGCGGAGTGGCTTAGTTTCTGTAGATCTGGGTGACATCTGAGCTGGCATCTTTTATCAGTTAGTCGTTCTGGCATCAGATTTCATGTGTATTGTTGTTTTACAATCAGCGCATCAACACTCATCTGATCAATCCTCCTCCTTTATGCAGGCTTGGGACTGGCATGAAACCTCTAGAGGCTTCATAGCCGAGTTTCTTGGGTTATGGGAAAGAGGAAATCATGTCCTAATTCACTTTCTCCAAACCAATCGTAATTTTATTGAACTCTATCCTATCTCCCCTTAGTCATCACTTTTCCAAGATAAAAAGTGCCAGTCTTGTTAATCTCTTCTCAGTTGGTAGCTGTTTCGTACTCTAATCATTTTTGTTGCCCACTTCCAATCCCAATATATCTTTGTGAGATGAGGCGACCATATGTGCATAGAGTATTCAAGATGAAGGCATACCATGGATTTATAACAAGGCAATAAGATATTTTCTGTCTTATTATATATCCCTTTCTTAATGATTCACAGCATTGTTTGTTTGCTTTCTTGACTGCTGCTACAAATGAGTGAATATTTTCAGAGACCTATCCACAGTGGTTCCAAGATCTCACTTGAGTAGCAATAGCTAATTTTGATCCCATCATTTTATACGAGCAGTTGGGATGATATTTTGCAATGTGCATTACTTTGCATTTATTAACATTAAATTTAATCTGTCATTCTGTTGCCCAATTACACTGTCAGGATCTCAGAAAACTGTGTAAGGGCTGGGCCAGCCCCAGAAACATGCTGGATCTCTGCCCCTCCGTGCCAGGTGCACCAGGTGTGGGTGGACTGGCTGAGCCAAACAGGATCCCGCTGTGGAAAGAGTCATTGGGTATGTCTAAACTACATGGCTCCATCGACGGAGCCATACAGATTAGTTTACTCAGCAAAGGGAAATGAAGCGGCGATTTAAATAATTGCGTCTTCATTTAAATCAAAATGGCCCCCGTGCTGTGCCGATCAGCTGTTTGTCGGCACAGCGTGGCAGTCTAGACGGGGATCTGCCGACCCCAGAAACATTTGTTGGCAGATCCTGTAAGTCTCGTTTCATGAGGCATTTCCCTTTGCCGAGTAAACTAATCTACATGGCTCCATCGACGGAGCCATGTAGTTTAGACACACCCATGTGTCAGTTATAGAGTCAGCAGAGCCTAGATGCCTTCTTCAGCTGGGCAGGTCTACTTTTGTAGAAATGAGGGAGGACCAATTGCACAAAACCCAAGGTATCTTCTCTCCCCCCACCCCACCCCACCCCACCCCACCCCACCCCACCCCACCCCCACTCCCTGGTCTCATTTCTCCTTCCCTCTTGTATGTCTTCCCTTTGCTTCCATCCTGTTCTCTGGTTTGGGAGTATGCGGGAGGGGGGGAGCTGTTTTCTGCAGTTTCACAGTCATACAAAATCTCCCCAGAACATTTTATGCCATTGAAATACTATGGCAAATAGTTTGTCCATATGTTCATGTCTCCTGTTGTATTGTTTTCAAGTTATTACTCCCTGATAGTATTTATTTTCATACACTGTAATAAATAAATGTTTATTGGAATAAACTGTGAAAGCTCCTTTGTGCTGGGAGCAGATCTACAACTAGGGTTGCCAGATAGTTGTCTGAAACAAAAATACCGAACACCCCCCACCACCCCAAAAAAAACCACTGGGAAAACATTTTGTTCAAGGGGGGGGACCAAAGTTTTTGAGCAAAAAAAAACCTCCAGGAACCTGGATCATTGCTAGGGGTTACCAGGTTGTCATTTAAAAAAACCCAAAAGACCGGACACACTTCATGTGGGGGACAAGGGAGGGGAGCACTAGCCAGGAAGGGAGTGGTGCTGGCCGGGAAGTGGGGGGGGGGCCTGGAAACAGCTAACGGGGGTGGGGGCAACGGGGCTGGCTGGGAGAGATGGGGGGGCCAACAGGAAGCAGGGCTGGTCATGGGGAGGAGGGGTAGGGTGGAATGGGGCTGGCCGTGGGATATCGGAGGAGGGGGTATGAGGAGGGGGTAGGTCTGGCTAGGAGTAAGGGGGGCGGGATGGACAGCTGGGGGGGGATCGAGGGCTGGAAGGGGAGGACGGGAAGCAGAGCTAGCCCGGGGGACGGGTGCAGCGGCAGTGGCCGGGGGAGGTCAGGAAGAGGAATGAGCCAGCAGGAAGCAGAGCAGGCGGGGTCGGGAGCCGCGAAGCTGGGGGGGTGGGAAGCAGAGCTGGGGGGGCCGGGAGGAACGGGGGGGCGGGCAGCAGAGCTGGCAGGGGGTTGCAGCGGCGCTGGCTGGGAGGAAGGGGGAGCGGGAAGCAGAGCTGGCAGGGGTGGGGGTGCAGAGAGGCTGGCCGGGGAAGATCAGGAGGGGAAGTGGGGGAGAACTAGGCAGCTGGGAAGTGGGGGGGGGGAACGGGTGAGCAAATTGGCCGGCGGGGAGCGGGACTGACCTGGGCACTTGCTGCCTGTTCCGTGGAGGCTCCCGGTGACGCATGAGCAAGGAGGAGGCTTCCCCTCCTCCTCACACTCCACCAACTGAGGGCTCCTGGTAGCAATCGCAGCCCTGCCTCCCAGCTGAGACTCCCAGCTGCTCCCCCTGCCCACGCCAGGCTTCCATCCATTGCGCAGCCGGAAAAATCTGAAAATACCAGACATTGCACATGTCTGGTATTTTCTGATTTTTTTTACCTGACAAAGAGCACAAATACCAGACTGTCCGCTACCGTACCAGACACCTGGCAACCCTATCTACGACCTTACCAAAACTGTGCTTCTGAGATCTGAATCCACCAGTCAAGCTCATTGTAAAATTAGGAGTTGGAATGTGACACAGCATTAAGCATTATACTGTCTAGATAAAATGATTGCCAATTTTGTCTCTTTGGTTTTGTGACTTTACACTGCAGGTTCCAGGTACTGCAGAAAATGCCCGTTCATGCGTTCGAGCCTATTTTTCTGATCTTCATGAAACCCTTTGTCGCCAGGAAGAAATGGCACTTAGCGTGGTTGATGTACATGTGCGGGAGAAATTGATCTGGCTCAGACAACAGCAAGAAGACATGACCATCCTGTTGTCACAGGTTTCAACTGCTTGTCTTCACTGTGAAAAGACTTTACAGCAGGTAGGTGATTAAGTAAGCTGTATCATGGAACAAGTGCATGGGTTGGTCCCATAAATGAAGCCTAGGCTGTAACCTGCTAAATTAAAGCTGTACTTGAAAATTTTTTTCTTTATGTTAGAAACACACTACTATCAGGTGAGATTGAAAACATAATAGCAATTATTCATTGTGTGCATATGGAGACACCAGTGTGTAGTTCAGGATAAAAAATATAGGTTTTACACAGGAAAATTTTTACAGTTGCCTTTGTCACTAAAATGGATGCTTTCATGGAAATAAAATTAGGGAAGAAAAATATTTGCTTGGTATTAATTGGTTCTCTGCAGCATTTGAAACCCAAACTTTGCAGCCCTGTGCTAAGTATAAGTACAAGGATGTGGCTATACAAAAGATAAAACTGACCAGTCTGTTGTTGTTCAACATGAGAAAAAAGGAAATAAATAATATATTTAGTGAAAAGTAAACTTTATTTTTAAAATTCTTTGAGTTTTATTAATTTACTATGCTATTACAGGCAGTCCCCGGGTTACGTACAAGATAGGGACTGTAGGTTTGTTCTTAAGTTGAATTTGTATGTAAGTCGGAACTGGTACATATTGCAGGGGAAACTCTAGCCAAACATTTCTTCAGAGCTCAGTTTTATTCTCCCACACCTCACTTCCCTAGTCCTTTATTCTCAAGCTGAGGTGTCTGCTGAGAAAAGCCGCTCTGCGTCTCCCTGGTCTGCTGGCGGGGGGGGGGGGGGGGGGGGCTAGCTTCTCGTCTCCCTGGTCTCCTGGGGGGAAGCAGCTAGTGTGGGGTTGCCTCACCCCGTTTGTAAGTAGGGACCCGATGTAAGTCGGATCCATGTAACCCGGGGACTGCCTGTACTTTAAAGCTGGCTTTATATTTTTTAAACATGATTTTAAATTGCTTTTGTGTGTCTAAGACTTTGGGAACTGACTGGTCAAATTTCACCTTAAATACTGATATTCTACCTAACTAAACTTCCCACACTTAACAGCTGGTAGAGTTTTTCTACATTGTGGTGGTGTACTGCTATGTGCTGTTAACTACTTGCTGTATACTAAGCCTGAGGAAGCTATAGTAATGTGAATAATAAATATTGATAAATATTATTCTTTCACATCAGTGTATTTTGTTTATTTTTTGCAAAGCTTTTTGTAGTGTAAAAATTTGAAAAATATAATTTCTTACTGTATTTTTGTAAATATAAACTTCATTTTATTAGCTTATTCAAAATAAAAAGAAAACAGTTTTATTACCATACATAATTATCTTAACCCTTTTTGCATTAAGTAGTTTACTTGTGGAAAGAGTGCTTCTGCCTTTGTCTGTTTTAGGATGATTGCAGAGTAGTGTTGGCTAAACAGGAGATTACAAGGCTACTAGAAACATTACAAAAACAGCAGCAGCAATTTACAGAACTTGCAGATCATATACAGCTGGATGCTAGCATTCCTGTCACTTTTACAAAGGTATAGTCTTCAAAACCCTTTTTATGTCTTCACCATTCTAGTGAAAATAGATCTCCCTTCTGAAATTCAAAATGTGTTTTAAAGGAAAACTGCAGTGATTTATCACCAAACTTCTCATAAACCAAATGTATTCATCATGTATAATACATCTTTGTTTACAATTTTTCTGACTACGAATGACTCTTATTTGGCACTTTACAAATAGTGAGATGTTGCATGCCACTGAGATTCTGGAGTTTTCTACAAAAGCAGAGAAAATGGATCTTGCTTGTTTTCATTGCTTATATATTTTTCCTCAGGACAATAGGGTACATATTGGACCAAAAATGGAGATTCGAGTTGTGACCCTAGGATTAGATGGAGCTGGCAAAACAACTATTTTGTTTAAGTTAAAGCAGGATGAGTTCATGCAACCTATTCCAACAATAGGTATGTAATTGAGTGATTTAAAAGTTTGACTCCTTCATTATTAGGAGTAAGAATATAAAAAATGAACTTTTCTCTTTTAGGTTTTAATGTTGAAACTGTAGAATATAAAAATCTGAAGTTTACTATTTGGGATGTAGGAGGGAAGCACAAGTTGAGGCCTTTGTGGAAGCATTATTACCTCAATACACAAGGTAGGATTGCAAAAACATTTAGATGGTTTTACACATGCTTACTTATTTTATTTCAATGTTCTATGGTTACATGATTTATAATAATTCTTTTTGGCACTAATGAATGCATACGCTACAAAATTAAACAAAGTGCAGGTGCTAGATTTATGGTGTAAGAAAACACTTTGGTCCAGTTGATCTTGATGCCTTCTGGGAAAAGTTGAATTCATCATAAATTCTTCAGATAGTGCCTGGAGCCATAACAAAAATTAGAACCTCTATTACATTGTTGTTAGCTGACAGCAGACAAAGATGCAGCATTCCAGAAGTTCACAGTGGTGAAAAGCAGCACATAACGTATAAACATTCGATGATAATTGAAATTACTCAGCCTTTCTTGCTTAGAAGCTCTACAAAGTGACATAGCTCCTGCAGCATAAAGTCCAATCATAGCTACATTTATATCAGTAAAAACAGGTAAATCATAACAGCTTTGCTGTTCCCATGAAAAAACATTCTTCTGAATGTCACTGGCATGAAAGTACCTACTATGCTTTTGAGCACTGAATTATGGAGATTTCCTAAGTGCTCTATAGTTAAAATTTTCTGTTTAAACTGGAGTTCAGATTCTCGAATTAAATATTTCACGAAATCATTCTTAAACACATAGACTCTTTTAAGGACAACAAACATCAGTTTCCTATGTGCATTCTTCATAGCATTCTTTGCAGAATTTTGTGACATTTTTAATCACTCTTGTTTAATGTAATCTCCGAAAATGATTATTTTTAATCTCAAAAGTCAGAGTGTAGAGATTTCCAATATGGGACCCTATGAGAGGAGAGGAGGTGCAGGGACAGGATAAGAATTGAAAATACTAACCGTTAATTTGCTTCTTTGCTGTAACTGTCTTATTTTTCTAGTGTAAAAGCTGGGAAGTGCTGAAATTTAGAGAATTTTGGTTCTCCTGTGCTGCTTCCTTAACCCATTAATTTTCCTTCCGCATCTCTTCTCTTCAACCCTCATTAATTCCTAACAGTAGATGACTCTCATACCTTCATTCATGCGATTTGACAGCCTTCTAGGCACGTGAGATCCTCCCACAAGTATATATAACCTTATTTTAAGGTTTGTCAACATGAGAAAATTGCACTGGATTAACAAAAGATGTAATTTTTTTTAGACTGAGTTAAACTGGTGCAAAGATGTGTGGATATTTGTTATTTTGATTTAAATTGAATAGGAATTGTTTTAAGCTAAACTGAAATGTTCATACAGGGATTTTAATGAGTTTAACTAAATGGGATTCAAAACAGACTTAAGTAACACCAGTGCAATTTCTTTCTGTAGCTGGGGGACTAAGCTGCTGGCTTTTGAGAAGATATTTGACACATATCTAGGAAAAAAAATATGTCTATTGGTACACTATTTTAATGCTGAGACTTGAGCTAATGTGCAAATCTGAGAAATACAATACAGATTGTATGTGGCTCTTGGAAATAAAGGAGAGTTTATGAAATAGAATTTAGAGTCCATTTGGGTATTATGTCTGACTTTTGAGAGTATGTGTGAATGGATGTGTAACATGTTCTGGTATTTTTTTTCATAGCGGTGGTATTTGTTGTTGATAGCAGTCACAAAGACAGGGTTAGTGAAGCACACAGTGAACTTGCAAAGTTATTAACAGAAAAGGAATTGCGGGATGCCTTGCTGCTGATCTTTGCTAATAAGCAGGTATTGATTTTTTCTACCTCGTTTTCTTTTTAAAACTGTAATTTAACACAAACTTTGTAAACTGTCTACCATAATTCAAAAGTGCAAATGGGAAGGGAAGCTTTTCCTTACTATTTAGTGACAATATTATAAGATCAGACTGTCATTTATTTAATAAATCCAGCAGCTGTTTAAACTTGGGTGACAAGATCAGTAAAACCTTCTGTGCATCCTTAAGATTATTCATTTGGTTTGCAATTTTTATGATGTAGAAGATTTTCTAGCAATACTAAATAATCTATATCATGTTCAGTGAACTGTCTAGAAAGTTGACTGTAGTGAATAAATGTACATTTAAAATAATGCCTTGCTTTCTTGCAGGATGTAGTGGGCGCTCTTTCTATAGAAGAAATCACAGAAATGCTGAGTCTCCATAAACTCTGCTGTGGCCGTAGCTGGTATATTCAGGGCTGTGATGCGCGAAGTGGCATGGGACTATATGAAGGATTGGACTGGCTCTCAAGACAATTGGTGGCTGCAGGTGTACTGGATGTGGCTTAATTTCACAACAGTTGCAAATTAAATTTGTAATTCACTTATTTGATAGAGTTAAGATGTTGTAATAAGCTCTGCATTGTGAAGATGGAGATTAGAAAAAATGTACATGTGTCTGCTTATCAAAGATTGTGAAATTGGTGCAGTAAACACTTTGTGCAATTGCTTCCGTTTTTTAAATTTGGTAATGCAACAGACTAAAAGGATGGGCTGGCTGCTAAGGTGCCTGGATTTTTGTTGTTGTTCTGAAGCTGGTTTGTAACCCAATTTAAGCAAACTTGTTCTGCTAAAACTTTACGTACCTCAAAAAACAACAAGGAATCCTGTGGCACCCTGAAGGCTGAACAGATTTATTTGGGCATAAGCTTTTGTGGGTAAAAAAAAACACTTCGGTGGTGCATCTGATGAAGTGTTTTTTACCCCCAAAATCTTATGCTCAAAAAATCTGTTAGTCTTTAAGGTACCATAGGAGTCCTTGCTGTTTTTCTAAATACAGACTAATACCAATAACCCTCTGAGAATTGTGTTTCTAAATTGATCTAACATTTACCATAGTCTCAGAAGTTACTATTAGATTAAGATTATTAGGGACTTAAAATACTTACCCAAAAGGCAACTTAACCCCCCCCGCCCCCCAATAAATTCTTGAGGAGTTTACAAAACAAGTACAACTCTAGATGCTCTTGGGTAATACATGATGCTGCTTGTACATTTAAAAAGGCATTACTTTAAAGGCATTGAAAAACTCCATATAGACACTACAAGAAGAAAAGTTTATTGCCCAATCATTTATTTATTAACCTTATTGCATGCCCTGGGGGAGGGAGGTATAGGGTTGGACAGTTTTAACACCCTAGTAATAATCTTAGGATCTTGCAGATGTGATGGGTATTGGCATTAACTACTATTTAGTAATACTGAAAGATTCACATAAATGAAAGCAAAGTAAAATTGTGCACTCTAAAATGTCACCTTTCCTTGAATAATGTACAATATATTGATTATAAATAGGAGTTACCTGGGCATGTCCAGGAACATGCATCTTAAGATATTGAATCCCATCCTTAAGTTAAGTGAAGCTGAGAACTTCCTAAAGAAAGCAGTTGAAATGTCAGCCCACTTGATATTTTTACAGGAGTTGTGTCTAGAAAAAGGTAGCAGCCTTCAAATATTAAATAACCTGTTGTAAAAGAACTGCACACTTAACTCTTACTTAGAAGAGCAGGTGGTAAAATCAGATCTAGAAGTTTAGTTTCTGATTCAGATTCTTTACATACTTGGTACTATGCTCAGTGCCTGTTCTGAAAGATAATTCATTCTCAAACTCTCAATCCTGGGGCTGTATCTCTGTTTAATTTTAGAGAAGGTTGGAATTACTTAATTTCTTCTTTTTTGCTGTGTACACAGTTCTGATCACCATAAATCTGTGCAGTGAACACACCTAGCGTGGCTCCTCTATTCCATCCTCTAACTGTGTGACTCCTGGGAACTGATGAGGCTATGCAGAAGGACTCTGCAGGCCTCCGCAACGGACATCTTACTGTATTTACTGTAGTACATATTTTGTAGCATTTTCCCCATTACATACATAATTAAAGGAAAGAATATATAGACAAACTAATACATTTGTAATTCAGGAGGATGCAGTTTTGGTAACTGCTTCTCCTGATGACACTGGTTTATAATGACCTTCATTCTTCATTTCATTCTTATTGTGTTTATATGTACATTGATTGCTAAAATTGAAAAATTTGTATTGTAACTCAAGTGACAGTAAGCATCACTATTTTCAGAGGAGGGGCTACAAATTAAGTTTGTTTTTACATTTAGAAGTGATCTTATAAATCTTTGCACCCATACTAAATACTAAGAGAAGAATTTTACAGAGACTAAGTTCAGACTGTATTTGAAAGCTCTATTTTCCTTCAGAAAAACATGATATATTGTACATAATTTACATAGATTGAAGAGTTTTTGCTGCCCAACTTGAACTGAAATTGTTCACCCCTTTCAGTCTTATAGATGTTTTCTGCCCTTCTGATTACCTGCTCTACCTATATTGCAACATAGACCTTTAAGTATTAAACTATCCTTTTCATAGTTTTATTTTCAAATATGAACAAGTTCCAAGTAATATACTTCAGCTGGAAGGTTTTTAAATGAATAAAACATGCATTGGTGGGAAGATCAAGTATGAAACTTGACATTTCATTTTGTACATTCTACATCGTCAGTTCATTGGATTGTACATGCGCACCTGCTCAGCTGTTACTTTTGTTTTCTTTGATTATTGTAAAGCACTCAGCAAAACCGGTCAACACTTTATAAGGTCTTGAAGAGCAGAGTATGTTTGGGAGGAAACAAAATCACATTTATTTTTTACTTTCAGTACAAAAGAAAGTTCTGCTGCAAATGTAGTATACTTGCATAAAAGCATTCTTTGTAAATGGAAACTATTATGTGACTGATTTCAAGTAACTGTGAAAATAGGTGTTGCATTTGTCTGTGAACGTTTCAGGTGTTATCAGGTAAACTTAGATTTATTTGTATTATAAGTTAATACTATATATAAACTGCTTCAATTGTAAATTTTCAATGTCTTGAACTTTAATTCAGATTTTAGTTAATTAACTTATACAATTTATTATTGGGATGTGTTTCTTGCATTCGGTTATGAATTTAGTAGTATTGCAGACAATTATCTGGTTAAAATGAAAACCCGTAATTACTCAAAGTTAATGGTAGCATTTAGCTATCAAGTGTGAATTTTGGCTTAATTGTGAAACTGAATAAATGTAATATGCAGTGACTGAAGAAAAGTGTTTTTAAATTAATCTTGGTTTAAAATTGTAAACAATAGCTAAACTCTTTACACAGTAATGCCTGGCTTCGTGTTATCTAACTTTCATTGTATATAATTGAACTTACTTGTTTGTGGACTGAATGATGACTGAGGTTTCATCTGCAGGAACACATTCACCAAGATAGTTCTTGTTCTGGGCTGCTGGAGCAGAGTTGGGTATGATGGTACTTCACAAAAGAACCAATCTTACTTAAAGGAAGAGTGATTTAGCAGAAAGTTTCTGAATTGCTTTGAACATTTTTTTCCCAAATAAAGAGAATGCTTTAACTATCTGCTTTAGGGTACTATCTTTCTTTTGAGCACTTTCATTTAAACCACTTCTGTTGCAGTTTAAGCTAATAGTAAAAATGTATCTAATCAGTCTAATGCTGGAATTTGTTCACAATGAAAAAGTTATGGCCTGACGATAAGCATTTAGTAATGCTGAAAGTGTTGGCATTGGTATCTAAAATTCTAAAAGATTCAATTATATTAATACTTATCTTCCAATAACCGTGGAACACACAAAAAAGTTGCACTAAACTGAAAGTAGGCATCAGAGATTTCACTTTTAATATTAACATGGATAGTTGTTTCTTTACTGTACCTAAAGCTATTTTGAGTTTCAGGAACAAATCTCCACATTTAGAAGACTTTGATTGAGGTAAACACACTTTGCAAGTTTGAGGTGAAGCTCTACTCAGAAGAGGCACTTTATACAGATGTACGTACGCTCATTGTTGTCTGCTGACTGCAGTGACACGTTGATTTAATGCAGGTGCGGTATTGCATTTGTATTCTTACATGTGTCAGGAAATTATTTCTCATTGATACTGTAACTCTTCCTAA